>NC_132864.1:3079769-3379769 GCF_048164855.1 Canis lupus baileyi | reverse complement strand
TTGTGTGCCGGGAGATTCCAATTACCTCTCCCAACACTTGCGTCAAGCAGGGAGCCTAGGCCTTTTGGAAGCGAAAGGTAGCGGCAGGCAGGAGGTAGGGTTACAGGCCATAAGCTCAACTCTCAGAAGTGTGTACGCGTGGGAGGCAGATGTCTGCTCCCCATTCTGACATGGGAGGTGGAACCTAGCTACACTCTGATTGAAGAAGGCCATTGAAAATCGCTGTATTCAACTCAGATATACAGGAGTTCAGGCCCAATGCTTACACATGCTTTTTCCACAACCTCTCTCAGCCACTAACATTAGGATGTTAGCAGCTACGCCTACAGTCAGGCAGGATGCGTGAGGGTTCTGCCTTTTCCTCAGCACTCCCAGGAAAGCATGCCTAGAAGCCAGCTCTCAACAGGCAGCATTCTTATGGCATTGTGAAGGTAGCAGTTTTCTGAGTCAGGAGGTTCCAAGATTACCACTCTACTGCACCTGGAGATACCCTCCAGGTCTGCATTGTTAACTTGCGTCTCAGAAGCCTCTGGCAAACGTCTCTGGTGAAGATCTGCGAAACTCACTCTGCAGGCAGTGTGGAACTGTGAGGGACTGAGGGTGAGCTCAACTCTCAGAAGTAAGATGCTTTTGGACAAGGCGTTCAGCTACCTTCTCCTTTATGGAACTTAGTATGTAGCACCAGCCTACCACAGGAATTACTACAAAATCGCTGGATTGATCTTGGAGGCACTAGTCTTGGGTGCCGGGAGATTCCAATTACCTCTCCCAACACTTCCGTCAAACAGCGAGCCTAGGCCTTTTAGAAGCAAAGGGTACCAGCAGGCTGGATGGAGATGAACAGGCCATAAGCTCAACTCTCTGAAGTGTGTATGCATGGGAGGCAGATGTCTGCTCCCCATTCTGACATGGTAGTTGGAACCTAGCTACACTCTGATTGAAGAAGGCCATTGGAAATCGCTGTATTCAACTCAGTTACACAGGAGTTCAGGCCCAATGCTTACACATGCTTTTCCCGCAACCTCTCTCAGCCACTCACTTTAGGATGTTAGCAACCACGCCTACAGTCAGGCAGGATGCGGGAGGGTTCTGCCCTGTCCTCAGCTCTCCCAGGGAAGCATGCCTAGAAGCCAGCTCTCAGCTAGCTGCATTCTTATGGCAGTGTGAAGGTAGCAGTATTCTGAGTCAGGAGGTTCCAAGATTACCACTCTACTGCACCTGGAGATACCCTCCAGGTCTGCATTGTTAACTTGCGTCTCAGAAGCCTGTGGCAAACGTCTCTGGTGAAGACCTGCGAAACTCACTCTGCAGGCAGTGTGGAACTGTGAGGGACTGGGGGTCAGCTCAACTCTCAGAAGTAAGATGTTTTTGGACAAGGCGTTCAGCTACCTTCTCACATATGGAACTTAGTATGTAGCACCAGTCTACCCCAGGAATAACTGGGATATTGCTCGATTGAGCTTGGAGGCACTCGTCTTGAGTGCCGGGAGATTCCAATTACCTCTCCCAACACTTGCGTCAAGCAGCAAGCCTAGGCCTTTTGGAAGCGAAAGGTAGCTGCAGGCACGATGTAGGGTTACAGGCCATAAGCTCAACTCTCAGAAGTGTGTATGCATGGGAGGCAGATGTCTGCTACCCACTCGGACATGGGAGTTGGAACCTAGCTACACTCCTATTGAAGAAGGATGTTGGAAATCGCTGTATTCAACTCAGATACACGGGAGTTCAGGCCCAATGCTTACACATGCTTTTCCCACAACCTATCCCAGCCACTAACATAAGGAGGTTAGCAGGTACGTCTACAGTCAGGCAGGATGCGGGAGGGTTCTGCCCTGTCCTCAGCTCTCACAGGGAAGCATGCCTAGAAGCCAGCTCTCAACTAGCTGCATTCTTATGACAGTGTGAAGGTAGCAGTATTCTGAGTAAGGAGGTTCCCAGATTACCACTCTACTGCACCTGGAGATACCGTCCAGGTCTGCATTGTTAACTTGCGTCTCAGAGGCCTCTGGCAAAAGTCTCTGGTGAAGACGTGGGAAACTCACTCTGCAGGCAGTGTGGAACTGTGAGGGACTGAGGGTGAGCTCAACTCTAAGCAGTAAGATGATTTTGGACAAGGCGTTCAGCTACCTTCTCACATATGGAACTTAGTATGTAGCACCAGTCTACCCCAGGAATTACTGGGAAATCGCTGGATTGAGCTTGGAGGCACTAGTCTTGTGTGCCGGGAGATTCCAGTTACCTCTCCCAACACTTCGGTGAAGCAGCGAGCCTAGGCCTTTTGGAAGCGAAAGTTAGCTGCAGGCAGGAGGTAGGGTTACAGGCCATAAGCTCAACTCTCAGAACTGTGTATGCATGGGAGGCAGATGTCTGCTACCCACTCGTACATGCGAGTGGGAACCTAGCTACACTCTGATGAAGAAGGACTTTGGAAATCGCTGTATTCAACTCAGATACACGTGGGTTCAGGCACAACGATTCCACATGCTTTTCTCACAACCTTTCCTTGCCACTAACATGAGGACGTTAGCAGCTCCTTCTACAGTCAAGCAGGATGCGGGAGGGTTGTGCCCTGTCTTTAGCTCTCACAGGAAGCATGCCTTGAAGCCAGCTGTCAACTAGCTGCATACTTATGGCAGGGTCAAGGTAGCAGTATTCTGAGACAGGAGGTTCCCAGATTACCAGTCTACTGCACCTGGAGATACCCTCCAGGTCTGCATTGTTAACTTGCGTCTCAGAAGCCTCTGGCAAACGTCTCTGGTGAAGACGTGCGAAACTCACTCTGCAGGCAGTGTGGAACTGTGAGGGACTGGGGGTCAGCTCAACTCTCAGAAGTAAGATGCTTTTGGACAAGGCGTTCACCTTCCTTCTCACTTATGGAACTTAGTATGTAGCACCAGTCTACCCCAGGAATAACTGGGATATTGCTCGATTGAGCTTGGAGGCACTCGTCTTGTGTGCCGGGAGATTCCAATTACCTCTCCCAACACTTGCGTCAAGCAGGGAGCCTAGGCCTTTTGGAAGCGAAAGGTAGCGGCAGGCAGGATGTAGGGTTACAGGCCATAAGCTCAACTCTCAGAAGTGTGTACGCATGGGAGGCAGATGTCTGCTCCCCATTCTGACATGGGAGGTGGAACCTAGCTACACTCTGATTCAAGAAGGCCATTGAAAATCGCTGTATTCAACTCAGATATACAGATGTTCAGGCCCAATGCTTACACATGCTTTTTCCACAACCTCTCTCAGCCACTAACATTAGGATGTTAGCAGCTACGCCTACAGTCAGGCAGGATGCGTGAGGGTTCTGCCTTTTCCTCAGCACTCCCAGGAAAGCATGCCTAGAAGCCAGCTCTCAACAGGCAGCATTCTTATGGCATTGTGAAGGTAGCAGTTTTCTGAGTCAGGAGGTTCCAAGATTACCACTCTACTGCACCTGGAGATACCCTCCAGGTCTGCATTGTTAACTTGCGTCTCAGAAGCCTCTGGCAAACGTCTCTGGTGAAGATCTGCGAAACTCACTCTGCAGGCAGTGTGGAACTGTGAGGGACTGAGGGTGAGCTCAACTCTCAGAAGTAAGATGCTTTTGGACAAGGCGTTCAGCTACCTTCTCCTTTATGGAACTTAGTATGTAGCACCAGCCTACCACACGAATTACTACGAAATCGCTGGATTGATCTTGGAGGCACTAGTCTTGGGTGCCGGGAGATTCCAATTACCTCTCCCAACACTTCCGTCAAACAGCGAGCCTAGGCCTTTTAGAAGCAAAGGGTACCAGCAGGCTGGATGGAGATGAACAGGCCATAAGCTCAACTCTCTGAAGTGTGTATGCATGGGAGGCAGATGTCTGCTCCCCATTCTGACATGGTAGTTGGAACCTAGCTACACTCTGATTGAAGAAGGCCATTGGAAATCGCTGTATTCAACTCAGTTACACAGGAGTTCAGGCCCAATGCTTACACATGCTTTTCCCGCAACCTCTCTCAGCCACTCACTTTAGGATGTTAGCAACCACGCCTACAGTCAGGCAGGATGCGGGAGGGTTCTGCCCTGTCCTCAGCTCTCCCAGGGAAGCATGCCTAGAAGCCAGCTCTCAACTAGCTGCATTCTTATGGCAGTGTGAAGGTAGCAGTATTCTGAGTCAGGAGGTTCCAAGATTACCACTCTACTGCACCTGGAGATACCGTCCAGGTCTGCATTGTTAACTTGCGTCTCAGAGGCCTCTGGCAAAAGTCTCTGGTGAAGACGTGGGAAACTCACTCTGCAGGCAGTGTGGAACTGTGAGGGACTGAGGGTGAGCTCAACTCTAAGCAGTAAGATGATTTTGGACAAGGCGTTCAGCTACCTTCTCACATATGGAACTTAGTATGTAGCACCAGTCTACCCCAGGAATAACTGGGATATTGCTCGATTGAGCTTGGAGGCACTCATCTTGAGTGCCGGGAGATTCCAATTACCTCTCCCAACACTTGCGTCAGGCAGCAAGCCTAGGCCTTTTGGAAGCGAAAGGTAGCGGCAGGCACGATGTAGGGTTACAGGCCATAAGCTCAACTCTCAGAAGTGTGTATGCATGGGAGGCAGATGTCTGCTACCCACTCGGACATGGGAGTTGGAACCTAGCTACACTCCTATTGAAGAAGGATGTTGGAAATCGCTGTATTCAACTCAGATACACGGGAGTTCAGGCCCAATGCTTACACATGCTTTTCCCACAACCTATCCCAGCCACTAACATAAGGAGGTTAGCAGGTACGTCTACAGTCAGGCAGGATGCGGGAGGGTTCTGCCCTGTCCTCAGCTCTCACAGGGAAGCATGCCTAGAAGCCAGCTCTCAACTAGCTGCATTCTTATGACAGTGTGAAGGTAGCAGTATTCTGAGTAAGGAGGTTCCCAGATTACCACTCTACTGCACCTGGAGATACCGTCCAGGTCTGCATTGTTAACTTGCGTCTCAGAGGCCTCTGGCAAAAGTCTCTGGTGAAGACGTGGGAAACTCACTCTGCAGGCAGTGTGGAACTGTGAGGGACTGAGGGTGAGCTCAACTCTAAGCAGTAAGATGATTTTGGAGAAGGCGTTCAGCTACCTTCTCACATATGGAACTTAGTATGTAGCACCAGTCTACCCCAGGAATTACTGGGAAATCGCTGGATTGAGCTTGGAGGCACTAGTCTTGTGTGCCGGGAGATTCCAGTTTCCTCTCCCAACACCTCGGTAAAGCAGCGAGCCTAGGCCTTTTGGAAGCGAAAGTTAGCTGCAGGCAGGAGGTAGGGTTACAGGCCATAAGCTCAACTCTCAGAACTGTGTATGCATGGGAGGCAGATGTCTGCTACCCACTCGTACATGCGAGTGGGAACCTAGCTACACTCTGATGAAGAAGGACTTTGGAAATCGCTGTATTCAACTCAGATACACGTGGGTTCAGGCACAACGATTCCACATGCTTTTCTCACAACCTTTCCTTGCCACTAACATGCGGACGTTAGCAGCTCCTTCTACAGTCAAGCAGGATGCGGGAGGGTTGTGCCCTGTCTTTAGCTCTCACAGGAAGCATGCCTTGAAGCCAGCTGTCAACTAGCTGCATACTTATGGCAGGGTCAAGGTAGCAGTATTCTGAGACAGGAGGTTCCCAGTTTACCAGTCTACTGCACCTGGAGATACCCTCCAGGTCTGCATTGTTAACTTGCGTCTCAGAAGCCTCTGGCAAACGTCTCTGGTGAAGACGTGCGAAACTCACTCTGCAGGCAGTGTGGAACTGTGAGGGACTGGGGGTCAGCTCAACTCTCAGAAGTAAGATGCTTTTGGACAAGGCGTTCACCTTCCTTCTCACTTATGGAACTTAGTATGTAGCACCAGTCTACCCCAGGAATAACTGGGATATTGCTCGATTGAGCTTGGAGGCACTCGTCTTGTGTGCCGGGAGATTCCAATTACCTCTCCCAACACTTGCGTCAAGCAGGGAGCCTAGCCATTTTGGAAGCGAAAGGTAGCGGCAGGCAGGAGGTAGGGTTACAGGCCATAAGCTCAACTCTCAGAAGTGTGTACGCATGGGAGGCAGATGTCTGCTCCCCATTCTGACATGGGAGGTGGAACCTAGCTACACTCTGATTGAAGAAGGCCATTGAAAATCGCTGTATTCAACTCAGATATACAGGAGTTCAGGCCCAATGCTTACACATGCTTTTTCCACAACCTCTCTCAGCCACTAACATTAGGATGTTAGCAGCTACGCCTACAGTCAGGCAGGATGCGTGAGGGTTCTGGCTTTTCCTCAGCACTCCCAGGAAAGCATGCCTAGAAGCCAGCTCTCAACAGGCAGCATTCTTATGGCATTGTGAAGGTAGCAGTTTTCTGAGTCAGGAGGTTCCAAGATTACCACTCTACTGCACCTGGAGATACCCTCCAGGTCTGCATTGTTAACTTGCGTCTCAGAAGCCTCTGGCAAACGTCTCTGGTGAAGATCTGCGAAACTCACTCTGCAGGCAGTGTGGAACTGTGAGGGACTGAGGATGAGCTCAACTCTCAGAAGTAAGATGCTTTTGGACAAGGCGTTCAGCTACCTTCTCCTTTATGGAACTTAGTATGTAGCACCAGCCTACCACAGGAATTACTACGAAATCGCAGGATTGATCTTGGAGGCACTAGTCTTGGGTGCCGGGAGATTCCAATTACCTCTCCCAACACTTCCGTCAAACAGCGAGCCTAGGCCTTTTAGAAGCAAAGGGTACCAGCAGGCTGGATGGAGATGAACAGGCCATAAGCTCAACTCTCTGAAGTGTGTATGCATGGGAGGCAGATGTCTGCTCCCCATTCTGACATGGTAGTTGGAACCTAGCTACACTCTGATTGAAGAAGGCCATTGGAAATCGCTGTATTCAACTCAGTTACACAGGAGTTCAGGCCCAATGCTTACACATGCTTTTCCTGCAACCTCTCTCAGCCACTCACTTTAGGATGTTAGCAACCACGCCTACAGTCAGGCAGGATGCGGGAGGGTTCTGCCCTGTCCTCAGCTCTCCCAGGGAAGCATGCCTAGAAGCCAGCTCTCAACTAGCTGCATTCTTATGACAGTGTGAAGGTAGCAGTATTCTGAGTCAGGAGGTTCCAAGATTACCACTCTACTGCACCTGGAGATACCCTCCAGGTCTGCATTGTTAACTTGCGTCTCAGAGGCCTCTGGCAAAAGTCTCTGGTGAAGACGTGGGAAACTCACTCTGCAGGCAGTGTGGAACTGTGAGGGACTGAGGGTGAGCTCAACTCTCAGCAATAAGATGATTTTGGAAAAGGCGTTCAGCTACCTTCTCACATATGGAACTTAGTATGTAGCACCAGTCTACCCCAGGAATTACTGGGAAATCGCTGGATTGAGCTTGGAGGCACTAGTCTTGTGTGCCAGGAGATTCCAGTTACCTCTCCCAACACTTCGGTGAAGCAGCGAGCCTAGGCCTTTTGGAAGCGAAAGTTAGCTGCAGGCAGGAGGTAGGGTTACAGGCCATAAGCTCAACTCTCAGAACTGTGTATGCATGGGAGGCAGATGTCTGCTACCTAGTCGTACATGCGAGTGGGAACCTAGCTACACTCTGATGAAGAAGGACTTTGGAAAACGCTGTATTCAACTCAGATACACGTGGGTTCAGGCACAACGATTCCACATGCTTTTCTCACAACCTTTCCTTGCCACTAACATGAGGACGTTAGCAGCTCCTTCTACAGTCAAGCAGGATGCGGGAGGGTTGTGCCCTGTCTTTAGCTCTCACAGGAAGCATGCCTTGAAGCCAGCTGTCAACTAGCTGCATACTTATGGCAGGGTCAAGGTAGCAGTATTCTGAGACAGGAGGTTCCCAGATTACCAGTCTACTGCACCTGGAGATACCCTCCAGGTCTGCATTGTTAACTTGCGTCTCAGAAGCCTCTGGCAAACGTCTCTGGTGAAGACGTGCGAAACTCACTCTGCAGGCAGTGTGGAACTGTGAGGGACTGGGGGTCAGCTCAACTCTCAGAAGTAAGATGTTTTTGGACAAGGCGTTCAGCTACCTTCTCACATATGGAACTTAGTATGTAGCACCAGTCTACCCCAGGAATAAGTGGGATATTGCTCGATTGAGCATGGAGGCACTCGTCTTGAGTGCCGGGAGATTCCAATTACCTCTCCCAACACTTGCATCAAGCAGCAAGCCTAGGCCTTTTGGAAGCGAAAGGTAGCGGCAGGCACGATGTAGGGTTACAGGCCATAAGCTCAAATCTCAGAAGTGTGTATGCATGGGAGGCAGATGTCTGCTACCCACTCGGACATGGGAATTGGAACCTAGCTACACTCCTATTGAAGAAGGATGTTGGAAATCGCTGTATTCAACTCAGATACACGGGAGTTCAGGCCCAATGCTTACACATGCTTTTCCCACAACCTATCCCAGCCACTAACATAAGGAGGTTAGCAGGTACGTCTACAGTCAGGCAGGATGCGGGAGGGTTCTGCCCTGTCCTCAGCTCTCACAGGGAAGCATGCCTAGAAGCCAGCTCTCAACTAGCTGCATTCTTATGGCAGTGTGAAGGTAGCAGTATTCTGAGTCAGGAGGTTCCCAGATTACCAGTCTACTGCACCTGGAGATACCCTCCAGGTCTGCATTGTTAACTTGCGTCTCAGAAGCCTCTGGCAAACGTCTCTGGTGAAGACGTGCGAAACTCACTCTGCAGGCAGTGTGGAACTGTGAGGGACTGGGGGTCAGCTCAACTCTCAGAAGTAAGATGCTTTTGGACAAGGCGTTCACCTTCCTTCTCACTTATGGAACTTAGTATGTAGCACCAGTCTACCCCAGGAATAACTGGGATATTGCTCGATTGAGCTTGGAGGCACTCGTCTTGTGTGCCGGGAGATTCCAATTACCTCTCCCAACACTTGCGTCAAGCAGGGAGCCTAGGCCTTTTGGAAGCGAAAGGTAGCGGCAGGCAGGATGTAGGGTTACAGGCCATAAGCTCAACTCTCAGAAGTGTGTACGCATGGGAGGCAGATGTCTGCTCCCCATTCTGACATGGGAGGTGGAACCTAGCTACACTCTGATTGAAGAAGGCCATTGAAAATCGCTGTATTCAACTCAGATACACAGTTCAGGCCCAATGCTTACACATGCTTTTTCCACAACCTCTCTCAGCCACTAACATTAGGATGTTAGCAGCTACGCCTACAGTCAGGCAGGATGCGTGAGGGTTCTGCCTTTTCCTCAGCACTCCCAGGAAAGCATGCCTAGAAGCCAGCTCTCAACAGGCAGCATTCTTATGGCATTGTGAAGGTAGCAGTTTTCTGAGTCAGGAGGTTCCAAGATTACCACTCTACTGCACCTGGAGATACCCTCCAGGTCTGCATTGTTAACTTGCGTCTCAGAAGCCTCTGGCAAACGTCTCTGGTGAAGATCTGCGAAACTCACTCTGCAGGCAGTGTGGAACTGTGAGGGACTGAGGGTGAGCTCAACTCTCAGAAGTAAGATGCTTTTGGACAAGGCGTTCAGCTACCTTCTCCTTTATGGAACTTAGTATGTAGCACCAGCCTACCACAGGAATTACTACGAAATCGCTGGATTGATCTTGGAGGCACTAGTCTTGGGTGCCGGGAGATTCCAATTACCTCTCCCAACACTTCCGTCAAACAGCGAGCCTAGGCCTTTTAGAAGCAAAGGGTACCAGCAGGCTGGATGGAGATGAACAGGCCATAAGCTCAACTCTCTGAAGTGTGTATGCATGGGAGGCAGATGTCTGCTCCCCATTCTGACATGGTAGTTGGAACCTAGCTACACTCTGATTGAAGAAGGCCATTGGAAATCGCTGTATTCAACTCAGTTACACAGGAGTTCAGGCCCAATGCTTACACATGCTTTTCCCGCAACCTCTCTCAGCCACTCACTTTAGGATGTTAGCAACCACGCCTACAGTCAGGCAGGATGCGGGAGGGTTCTGCCCTGTCCTCAGCTCTCCCAGGGAAGCATGCCTAGAAGCCAGCTCTCAACTAGCTGCATTCTTATGGCAGTGTGAAGGTAGCAGTATTCTGAGTCAGGAGGTTCCAAGATTACCACTCTACTGCACCTGGAGATACCCTCCAGGTCTGCATTGTTAACTTGCGTCTCAGAAGCCTGTGGCAAACGTCTCTGGTGAAGACCTGCGAAACTCACTCTGCAGGCAGTGTGGAACTGTGAGGGACTGGGGGTCAGCTCAACTCTCAGAAGTAAGATGTTTTTGGACAAGGCGTTCAGCTACCTTCTCACATATGGAACTTAGTATGTAGCACCAGTCTACCCCAGGAATAACTGGGATATTGCTCGATTGAGCTTGGAGGCACTCGTCTTGAGTGCCGGGAGATTCCAATTACCTCTCCCAACACTTGCGTCAAGCAGCAAGCCTAGGCCTTTTGGAAGCGAAAGGTAGCGGCAGGCACGATGTAGGGTTACAGGCCATAAGCTCAACTCTCAGAAGTGTGTATGCATGGGAGGCAGATGTCTGCTACCCACTCGGACATGGGAGTTGGAACCTAGCTACACTCCTATTGAAGAAGGATGTTGGAAATCGCTGTATTCAACTCAGATACACGGGAGTTCAGGCCCAATGCTTACACATGCTTTTCCCACAACCTATCCCAGCCACTAACATAAGGAGGTTAGCAGGTACGTCTACAGTCAGGCAGGATGCGGGAGGGTTCTGCCCTGTCCTCAGCTCTCACAGGGAAGCATGCCTAGAAGCCAGCTCTCAACTAGCTGCATTCTTATGACAGTGTGAAGGTAGCAGTATTCTGAGTAAGGAGGTTCCCAGATTACCACTCTACTGCACCTGGAGATACCGTCCAGGTCTGCATTGTTAACTTGCGTCTCAGAGGCCTCTGGCAAAAGTCTCTGGTGAAGACGTGGGAAACTCACTCTGCAGGCAGTGTGGAACTGTGAGGGACTGAGGGTGAGCTCAACTCTAAGAAGTAAGATGATTTTGGACAAGGCGTTCAGCTACCTTCTCACATATGGAACTTAATATGTAGCACCAGTCTACCCCAGGAATTACTGGGAAATCGCTGGATTGAGCTTGGAGGCACTAGTCTTGTGTGCCGGGAGATTCCAGTTACCTCTCCCAACACTTCGGTGAAGCAGCGAGCCTAGGCCTTTTGGAAGCGAAAGTTAGCTGCAGGCAGGAGGTAGGGTTACAGGCCATAAGCTCAACTCTCAGAAGTGTGTATGCATGGGAGGCAGATGTCTGCTACCCACTCGTACATGCGAGTGGGAACCCAGCTACACTCTGATGAAGAAGGACTTTGGAAATCGCTGTATTCAACTCAGATACACGTGGGTTCAGGCACAACGATTCCACATGCTTTTCTCACAACCTTTCCTTGCCACTAACATGAGGACGTTAGCAGCTCCTTCTACAGTCAAGCAGGATGCGGGAGGGTTGTGCCCTGTCTTTAGCTCTCACAGGAAGCATGCCTTGAAGCCAGCTGTCAACTAGCTGCATACTTATGGCAGGGTCAAGGTAGCAGTATTCTGAGACAGGAGGTTCCCAGATTACCAGTCTACTGCACCTGGAGATACCCTCCAGGTCTGCATTGTTAACTTGCGTCTCAGAAGCCTCTGGCAAACGTCTCTGGTGAAGACGTGCGAAACTCACTCTGCAGGCAGTGTGGAACTGTGAGGGACTGGGGGTCAGCTCAACTCTCAGAAGTAAGATGCTTTTGGACAAGGCGTTCACCTTCCTTCTCACTTATGGAACTTAGTATGTAGCACCAGTCTACCCCAAGAATAACTGGGATATTGCTCGATTGAGCTTGGAGGCACTCGTCTTGTGTGCCGGGAGATTCCAATTACCTCTCCCAACACTTGCGTCAAGCAGGGAGCCTAGGCCTTTTGGAAGCGAAAGGTAGCGGCAGGCAGGAGGTAGGGTTACAGGCCATAAGCTCAACTCTCAGAAGTGTGTACGCGTGGGAGGCAGATGTCTGCTCCCCATTCTGACATGGGAGGTGGAACCTAGCTACACTCTGATTGAAGAAGGCCATTGAAAATCGCTGTATTCAACTCAGATATACAGGAGTTCAGGCCCAATGCTTACACATGCTTTTCCCGCAACCTCTCTCAGCCACTCACTTTAGGATGTTAGCAACCACGCCTACAGTCAGGCAGGATGCGGGAGGGTTCTGCCCTGTCCTCAGCTCTCCCAGGGAAGCATGCCTAGAAGCCAGCTCTCAACTAGCTGCATTCTTATGGCAGTGTGAAGGTAGCAGTATTCTGAGTCAGGAGGTTCCAAGATTACCACTCTACTGCACCTGGAGATACCCTCCAGGTCTGCATTGTTAACTTGCGTCTCAGAAGCCTCTGGCAAACGTCTCTGGTGAAGATCTGCGAAACTCACTCTGCAGGCAGTGTGGAACTGTGAGGGACTGAGGGTGAGCTCAACTCTCAGAAGTAAGATGCTTTTGGACAAGGCGTTCAGCTACCTTCTCCTTTATGGAACTTAGTATGTAGCACCAGCCTACCACAGGAATTACTACGAAATCGCTGGATTGATCTTGGAGGCACTAGTCTTGGGTGCCGGGAGATTCCAATTACCTCTCCCAACACTTCCGTCAAACAGCGAGCCTAGGCCTTTTAGAAGCAAGGGTACCAGCAGGCTGGATGGAGATGAACAGGCCATAAGCTCAACTCTCTGAAGTGTGTATGCATGGGAGGCAGATGTCTGCTCCCCATTCTGACATGGTAGTTGGAACCTAGCTACACTCTGATTGAAGAAGGCCATTGGAAATCGCTGTATTCAACTCAGTTACACAGGAGTTCAGGCCCAATGCTTACACATGCTTTTCCCGCAACCTCTCTCAGCCACTCACTTTAGGATGTTAGCAACCACGCCTACAGTCAGGCAGGATGCGGGAGGGTTCTGCCCTGTCCTCAGCTCTCCCAGGGAAGCATGCCTAGAAGCCAGCTCTCAACTAGCTGCATTCTTATGGCAGTGTGAAGGTAGCAGTATTCTGAGTCAGGAGGTTCCAAGATTACCACTCTACTGCACCTGGAGATACCCTCCAGGTCTGCATTGTTAACTTGCGTCTCAGAAGCCTGTGGCAAACGTCTCTGGTGAAGACCTGCGAAACTCACTCTGCAGGCAGTGTGGAACTGTGAGGGACTGGGGGTCAGCTCAACTCTCAGAAGTAAGATGTTTTTGGACAAGGCGTTCAGCTACCTTCTCACATATGGAACTTAGTATGTAGCACCAGTCTACCCCAGGAATAACTGGGATATTGCTCGATTGAGCTTGGAGGCACTCGTCTTGAGTGCCGGGAGATTCCAATTACCTCTCCCAACACTTGCGTCAAGCAGCAAGCCTAGGCCTTTTGGAAGCGAAAGGTAGCGGCAGGCACGATGTAGGGTTACAGGCCATAAGCTCAACTCTCAGAAGTGTGTATGCATGGGAGGCAGATGTCTGCTACCCACTCGGACATGGGAGTTGGAACCTAGCTACACTCCTATTGAAGAAGGATGTTGGAAATCGCTGTATTCAACTCAGATACACGGGAGTTCAGGCCCAATGCTTACACATGCTTTTCCCACAACCTATCCCAGCCACTAACATAAGGAGGTTAGCAGGTACGTCTACAGTCAGGCAGGATGCGGGAGGGTTCTGCCCTGTCCTCAGCTCTCACAGGGAAGCATGCCTAGAAGCCAGCTCTCAACTAGCTGCATTCTTATGACAGTGTGAAGGTAGCAGTATTCTGAGTAAGGAGGTTCCCAGATTACCACTCTACTGCACCTGGAGATACCGTCCAGGTCTGCATTGTTAACTTGCGTCTCAGAGGCCTCTGGCAAAAGTCTCTGGTGAAGACGTGGGAAACTCACTCTGCAGGCAGTGTGGAACTGTGAGGGACTGAGGGTGAGCTCAACTCTAAGAAGTAAGATGATTTTGGACAAGGCGTTCAGCTACCTTCTCACATATGGAACTTAATATGTAGCACCAGTCTACCCCAGGAATTACTGGGAAATCGCTGGATTGAGCTTGGAGGCACTAGTCTTGTGTGCCGGGAGATTCCAGTTACCTCTCCCAACACTTCGGTGAAGCAGCGAGCCTAGGCCTTTTGGAAGCGAAAGTTAGCTGCAGGCAGGAGGTAGGGTTACAGGCCATAAGCTCAACTCTCAGAAGTGTGTATGCATGGGAGGCAGATGTCTGCTACCCACTCGTACATGCGAGTGGGAACCCAGCTACACTCTGATGAAGAAGGACTTTGGAAATCGCTGTATTCAACTCAGATACACGTGGGTTCAGGCACAACGATTCCACATGCTTTTCTCACAACCTTTCCTTGCCACTAACATGAGGACGTTAGCAGCTCCTTCTACAGTCAAGCAGGATGCGGGAGGGTTGTGCCCTGTCTTTAGCTCTCACAGGAAGCATGCCTTGAAGCCAGCTGTCAACTAGCTGCATACTTATGGCAGGGTCAAGGTAGCAGTATTCTGAGACAGGAGGTTCCCAGATTACCAGTCTACTGCACCTGGAGATACCCTCCAGGTCTGCATTGTTAACTTGCGTCTCAGAAGCCTCTGGCAAACGTCTCTGGTGAAGACGTGCGAAACTCACTCTGCAGGCAGTGTGGAACTGTGAGGGACTGGGGGTCAGCTCAACTCTCAGAAGTAAGATGCTTTTGGACAAGGCGTTCACCTTCCTTCTCACTTATGGAACTTAGTATGTAGCACCAGTCTACCCCAAGAATAACTGGGATATTGCTCGATTGAGCTTGGAGGCACTCGTCTTGTGTGCCGGGAGATTCCAATTACCTCTCCCAACACTTGCGTCAAGCAGGGAGCCTAGGCCTTTTGGAAGCGAAAGGTAGCGGCAGGCAGGAGGTAGGGTTACAGGCCATAAGCTCAACTCTCAGAAGTGTGTACGCGTGGGAGGCAGATGTCTGCTCCCCATTCTGACATGGGAGGTGGAACCTAGCTACACTCTGATTGAAGAAGGCCATTGAAAATCGCTGTATTCAACTCAGATATACAGGAGTTCAGGCCCAATGCTTACACATGCTTTTCCCGCAACCTCTCTCAGCCACTCACTTTAGGATGTTAGCAACCACGCCTACAGTCAGGCAGGATGCGGGAGGGTTCTGCCCTGTCCTCAGCTCTCCCAGGGAAGCATGCCTAGAAGCCAGCTCTCAACTAGCTGCATTCTTATGGCAGTGTGAAGGTAGCAGTATTCTGAGTCAGGAGGTTCCAAGATTACCACTCTACTGCACCTGGAGATACCCTCCAGGTCTGCATTGTTAACTTGCGTCTCAGAAGCCTCTGGCAAACGTCTCTGGTGAAGATCTGCGAAACTCACTCTGCAGGCAGTGTGGAACTGTGAGGGACTGAGGGTGAGCTCAACTCTCAGAAGTAAGATGCTTTTGGACAAGGCGTTCAGCTACCTTCTCCTTTATGGAACTTAGTATGTAGCACCAGCCTACCACAGGAATTACTACGAAATCGCTGGATTGATCTTGGAGGCACTAGTCTTGGGTGCCGGGAGAATCCAATTACCTCTCCCAACACTTCCGTCAAACAGCGAGCCTAGGCCTTTTAGAAGCAAGGGTACCAGCAGGCTGGATGGAGATGAACAGGCCATAAGCTCAACTCTCTGAAGTGTGTATGCATGGGAGGCAGATGTCTGCTCCCCATTCTGACATGGTAGTTGGAACCTAGCTACACTCTGATTGAAGAAGGCCATTGGAAATCGCTGTATTCAACTCAGTTACACAGGAGTTCAGGCCCAATGCTTACACATGCTTTTCCCGCAACCTCTCTCAGCCACTCACTTTAGGATGTTAGCAACCACGCCTACAGTCAGGCAGGATGCGGGAGGGTTCTGCCCTGTCCTCAGCTCTCCCAGGGAAGCATGCCTAGAAGCCAGCTCTCAACTAGCTGCATTCTTATGGCAGTGTGAAGGTAGCAGTATTCTGAGACAGGAGGTTCCCAGATTACCAGTCTACTGCACCTGGAGATACCCTCCAGGTCTGCATTGTTAACTTGCGTCTCAGAAGCCTCTGGCAAACGTCTCTGGTGAAGACGTGCGAAACTCACTCTGCAGGCAGTGTGGAACTGTGAGGGACTGGGGGTCAGCTCAACTCTCAGAAGTAAGATGTTTTTGGACAAGGCGTTCAGCTACCTTCTCACATATGGAACTTAGTATGTAGCACCAGTCTACCCCAGGAATAAGTGGGATGTTGCTCGATTGAGCTTGGAGGCACTCGTCTTGAGTGCCGGGAGATTCCAATTACCTCTCCCAACACTTGCGTCAAGCAGCAAGCCTAGGCCTTTTGGAAGCGAAAGGTAGCGGCAGGCACGATGTAGGGTTACAGGCCATAAGCTCAACTCTCAGAAGTGTGTATGCATGGGAGGCAGATGTCTGCTACCCACTCGGACATGGGAGTTGGAACCTAGCTACACTCCTATTGAAGAAGGATGTTGGAAATCGCTGTATTCAACTCAGATATACGGGAGTTCAGGCCCAATGCTTACACATGCTTTTCCCACAACCTATCCCAGCCACTAACATAAGGAGGTTAGCAGGTACGTCTACAGTCAGGCAGGATGCGGGAGGGTTCTGCCCTGTCCTCAGCTCTCACAGGGAAGCATGCCTAGAAGCCAGCTCTCAACTAGCTGCATTCTTATGACAGTGTGAAGGTAGCAGTATTCTGAGTAAGGAGGTTCCCAGATTACCACTCTACTGCACCTGGAGATACCGTCCAGGTCTGCATTGTTAACTTGCGTCTCAGAGGCCTCTGGCAAAAGTCTCTGGTGAAGACGTGGGAAACTCACTCTGCAGGCAGTGTGGAACTGTGAGGGACTGAGGGTGAGCTCAACTCTCAGCAGTAAGATGATTTTGGACAAGGCGTTCAGCTACCTTCTCACATATGGAACTTAGTATGTAACAGCAGTCTACCCCAGGAATTACTGGGAAATCGCTGGATTGAGCTTGGAGGCACTAGTCTTGTGTGCCGGGAGATTCCAGTTACCTCTCCCAACACTTCGGTGAAGCAGCGAGCCTAGGCCTTTTGGAAGCGAAAGTTAGCTGCAGGCAGGAGGTAGGGTTACAGGCCATAAGCTCAACTCTCAGAACTGTGTATGCATGGGAGGCAGATGTCTGCTACCCACTCGTACATGCGAGTGGGAACCTAGCTACACTCTGATGAAGAAGGACTTTGGAAATCGCTGTATTCAACTCAGATACACGTGGGTTCAGGCACAACGATTCCACATGCTTTTCTCACAACCTTTCCTTGCCACTAACATGAGGACGTTAGCAGCTCCTTCTACAGTCAAGCAGGATGCGGGAGGGTTGTGCCCTGTCTTTAGCACTCACAGGAAGCATGCCTTGAAGCCAGCTGTCAACTAGCTGCATACTTATGGCAGCGTCAAGGTAGCAGTATTCTGAGACAGGAGGTTCCCAGATTACCAGTCTACTGCACCTGGAGATACCCTCCAGGTCTGCATTGTTAACTTGCGTCTCAGAAGCCTCTGGCAAACGTCTCTGGTGAAGACGTGCGAAACTCACTCTGCAGGCAGTGTGGAACTGTGAGGGACTGGGGGTCAGCTCAACTCTCAGAAGTAAGATGTTTTTGGACAAGGCGTTCAGCTACCTTCTCACATATGGAACTTAGTATGTAGCACCAGTCTACCCCAGGAATAAGTGGGATGTTGCTCGATTGAGCTTGGAGGCACTCGTCTTGAGTGCCGGGAGATTCCAATTACCTCTCCCAACACTTGCGTCAAGCAGCAAGCCTAGGCCTTTTGGAAGCGAAAGGTAGCGGCAGGCACGATGTAGGGTTACAGGCCATAAGCTCAACTCTCAGAAGTGTGTATGCATGGGAGGCAGATGTCTGCTACCCACTCGGACATGGGAGTTGGAACCTAGCTACACTCCTATTGAAGAAGGATGTTGGAAATCGCTGTATTCAACTCAGATACACGGGAGTTCAGGCCCAATGCTTACACATGCTTTTCCCACAACCTATCCCAGCCACTAACATAAGGAGGTTAGCAGGTACGTCTACAGTCAGGCAGGATGCGGGAGGGTTCTGCCCTGTCCTCAGCTCTCACAGGGAAGCATGCCTAGAAGCCAGCTCTCAACTAGCTGCATTCTTATGACAGTGTGAAGGTAGCAGTATTCTGAGTAAGGAGGTTCCCAGATTACCACTCTACTGCACGTGGAGATACCGTCCAGGTCTGCATTGTTAACTTGCGTCTCAGAGGCCTCTGGCAAAAGTCTCTGGTGAAGACGTGGGAAACTCACTCTGCAGGCAGTGTGGAACTGTGAGGGACTGAGGGTGAGCTCAACTCTCAGCAGTAAGATGATTTTGGACAAGGCGTTCAGCTACCTTCTCACATATGGAACTTAGTATGTAGCACCAGTCTACCCCAGGAATTACTGGGAAATCGCTGGATTGAGCTTGGAGGCACTAGTCTTGTGTGCCGGGAGATTCCAGTTACCTCTCCCAACACTTCGGTGAAGCAGCGAGCCTAGGCCTTTTGGAAGCGAAAGTTAGCTGCAGGCAGGAGGTAGGGTTACAGGCCATAAGCTCAACTCTCAGAACTGTGTATGCATGGGAGGCAGATGTCTGCTACCCACTCGTACATGCGAGTGGGAACCTAGCTACACTCTGATGAAGAAGGACTTTGGAAATCGCTGTATTCAACTCAGATACACGTGGGTTCAGGCACAACGATTCCACATGCTTTTCTCACAACCTTTCCTTGCCACTAACATGAGGACGTTAGCAGCTCCTTCTACAGTCAAGCAGGATGCGGGAGGGTTGTGCCCTGTCTTTAGCTCTCACAGGAAGCATGCCTTGAAGCCAGCTGTCAACTAGCTGCATACTTATGGCAGGGTCAAGGTAGCAGTATTCTGAGACAGGAGGTTCCCAGATTACCAGTCTACTGCACCTGGAGATACCCTCCAGGTCTGCATTGTTAACTTGCGTCTCAGAAGCCTCTGGCAAACGTCTCTGGTGAAGACGTGGGAAACTCACTCTGCAGGCAGTGTGGAACTGTGAGGGACTGGGGGTCAGCTCAACTCTCAGAAGTAAGATGCTTTTGGACAAGGCGTTCACCTTCCTTCTCACTTATGGAACTTAGTATGTAGCACCAGTCTACCCCAGGAATAACTGGGATATTGCTCGATTGAGCTTGGAGGCACTCGTCTTGTGTGCCGGGAGATTCCAATTACCTCTCCCAACACTTGCGTCAAGCAGGGAGCCTAGGCCTTTTGGAAGCGAAAGGTAGCTGCAGGCAGGATGTAGGGTTACAGGCCATAAGCTCAACTCTCAGAAGTGTGTACGCATGGGAGGCAGATGTCTGCTCCCCATTCTGACATGGGAGGTGGAACCTAGCTACACTCTGATTGAAGAAGGCCATTGAAAATCGCTGTATTCAACTCAGATACACAGTTCAGGCCCAATGCTTACACATGCTTTTTCCACAACCTCTCTCAGCCACTAACATTAGGATGTTAGCAGCTACGCCTACAGTCAGGCAGGATGCGTGAGGGTTCTGCCTTTTCCTCAGCACTCCCAGGAAAGCATGCCTAGAAGCCAGCTCTCAACAGGCAGCATTCTTATGGCATTGTGAAGGTAGCAGTTTTCTGAGTCAGGAGGTTCCAAGATTACCACTCTACTGCACGTGGAGATACCCTCCAGGTCTGCATTGTTAACTTGCGTCTCAGAAGCCTCTGGCAAACGTCTCTGGTGAAGATCTGCGAAACTCACTCTGCAGGCAGTGTGGAACTGTGAGGGACTGAGGATGAGCTCAACTCTCAGAAGTAAGATGCTTTTGGACAAGGCGTTCAGCTACCTTCTCCTTTATGGAACTTAGTATGTAGCACCAGCCTACCACAGGAATTACTACGAAATCGCTGGATTGATCTTGGAGGCACTAGTCTTGGGTGCCGGGAGATTCCAATTACCTCTCCCAACACTTCCGTCAAACAGCGAGCCTAGGCCTTTTAGAAGCAAAGGGTACCAGCAGGCTGGATGGAGATGAACAGGCCATAAGCTCAACTCTCTGAAGTGTGTATGCATGGGAGGCAGATGTCTGCTCCCCATTCTGACATGGTAGTTGGAACCTAGCTACACTCTGATTGAAGAAGGCCATTGGAAATCGCTGTATTCAACTCAGTTACACAGGAGTTCAGGCCCAATGCTTACACATGCTTTTCCCGCAACCTCTCTCAGCCACTCACTTTAGGATGTTAGCAACCACGCCTACAGTCAGGCAGGATGCGGGAGGGTTCTGCCCTGTCCTCAGCTCTCCCAGGGAAGCATGCCTAGAAGCCAGCTCTCAACTAGCTGCATTCTTATGGCAGTGTGAAGGTAGCAGTATTCTGAGTCAGGAGGTTCCAAGATTACCACTCTACTGCACCTGGAGATACCCTCCAGGTCTGCATTGTTAACTTGCGTCTCAGAGGCCTCTGGCAAAAGTCTCTGGTGAAGACGTGGGAAACTCACTCTGCAGGCAGTGTGGAACTGTGAGGGACTGGGGGTCAGCTCAACTCTCAGAAGTAAGATGTTTTTGGACAAGGCGTTCAGCTACCTTCTCACATATGGAACTTAGTATGTAGCACCAGTCTACCCCAGGAATAACTGGGATGTTGCTCGATTGAGCTTGGAGGCACTCGTCTTGAGTGCCGGGAGATTCCAATTACCTCTCCCAACACTTGCGTCAAGCAGCAAGCCTAGGCCTTTTGGAAGCCAAAGGTACGGGCAGGCACGATGTAGGGTTACAGGCCATAAGCTCAACTCTCAGAAGTGTGTATGAATGGGAGGCAGATGTCTGCTACCCACTCGGACATGGGAGTTGGAACCTAGCTACACTCCTATTGAAGAAGGATGTTGGAAATCGCTGTATTCAACTCAGATACACCGGAGTTCAGACCCAATGCTTACACATGCTTTTCCCACAACCTATCCCAGCCACTAACATAAGGAGGTTAGCAGGTACGTCTACAGTCAGGCAGGATGCGGGAGGGTTCTGCCCTGTCCTCAGCTCTCACAGGGAAGCATGCCTAGAAGCCAGCTCTCAACTAGCTTCATTCTTATGACAGTGTGAAGGTAGCAGTATTCTGAGTAAGGAGGTTCCCAGATTACCACTCTACTGCACCTGGAGATACCGTCCAGGTCTGCATTGTTAACTTGCGTCTCAGAGGCCTCTGGCAAAAGTCTCTGGTGAAGAAGTGGGAAACTCACTCTGCAGGCAGTGTGGAACTGTGAGGGACTGAGGGTGAGCTCAACTCTAAGCAGTAAGATGATTTTGGACAAGGCGTTCAGCTACCTTCTCACATATGGAACTTAGTATGTAGCACCAGTCTACCCCAGGAATTACTGGGAAATCGCTGGATTGAGCTTGGAGGCACTAGTCTTGTGTGCCGGGAGATTCCAGTTACCTCTCCCAACACTTCGGTGAAGCAGCGAGCCTAGGCCTTTTGGAAGCGAAAGTTAGCTGCAGGCAGGAGGTAGGGTTACAGGCCATAAGCTCAACTCTCAGAAGTGTGTATGCATGGGAGGCAGATGTCTGCTACCCACTCGTACATGCGAGTGGGAACCTAGCTACACTCTGATGAAGAAGGACTTTGGAAATCGCTGTATTCAACTCAGATACACGTGGGTTCAGGCACAACGATTCCACATGCTTTTCTCACAACCTTTCCTTGCCACTAAAATGAGGACGTTAGCAGGTCCTTCTACAGTCAAGCAGGATGCGGGAGGGTTGTGCCCTGTCTTTAGCTCTCACAGGAAGCATGCCTTGAAGCCAGCTGTCAACTAGCTGCATACTTATGGCAGGGTCAAGGTAGCAGTATTCTGAGACAGGAGGTTCCCAGATTACCAGTCTACTGCACCTGGAGATACCCTCCAGGTCTGCATTGTTAACTTGCGTCTCAGAAGCCTCTGGCAATCGTCTCTGGTGAAGACGTGCGAAACTCACTCTGCAGGCAGTGTGGAACTGTGAGGGACTGGGGGTCAGCTCAACTCTCAGAAGTAAGATGCTTTTGGACAAGGCGTTCACCTTCCTTCTCACTTATGGAACTTAGTATGTAGCACCAGTCTACCCCAGGAATAACTGGGATATTGCTCGATTGAGCTTGGAGGCACTCGTCTTGTGTGCCGGGAGATTCCAATTACCTCTCCCAACACTTGCGTCAAGCAGGGAGCCTAGGCCTTTTGGAAGCGAAAGGTAGCGGCAGGCAGGATGTAGGGTTACAGGCCATAAGCTCAACTCTCAGAAGTGTGTACGCATGGGAGGCAGATGTCTGCTCCCCATTCTGACATGGGAGGTGGAACCTAGCTACACTCTGATTGAAGAAGGCCATTGAAAATCGCTGTATTCAACTCAGATACACAGTTCAGGCCCAATGCTTACACATGCTTTTTCCACAACCTCTCTCAGCCACTAACATTAGGATGTTAGCAGCTACGCCTACAGTCCGGCAGGATGCGTGAGGGTTCTGCCTTTTCCTCAGCACTCCCAGGAAAGCATGCCTAGAAGCCAGCTCTCAACAGGCAGCATTCTTATGGCATTGTGAAGGTAGCAGTTTTCTGAGGCAGGAGGTTCCAAGATTACCACTCTACTGCACCTGGAGATACCCTCCAGGTCTGCATTGTTAACTTGCGTCTCAGAAGCCTCTGGCAAACGTCTCTGGTGAAGATCTGCGAAACTCACTCTGCAGGCAGTGTGGAACTGTGAGGGACTGAGGGTGAGCTCAACTCTCAGAAGTAAGATGCTTTTGGACAAGGCGTTCAGCTACCTTCTCCTTTATGGAACTTAGTATGTAGCACCAGCCTACCACAGGAATTACTACGAAATCGCTGGATTGATCTTGGAGGCACTAGTCTTGGGTGCCGGGAGATTCCAATTACCTCTCCCAACACTTCCGTCAAACAGCGAGCCTAGGCCTTTTAGAAGCAAAGGGTACCAGCAGGCTGGATGGAGATGAACAGGCCATAAGCTCAACTCTCTGAAGTGTGTATGCATGGGAGGCAGATGTCTGCTCCCCATTCTGACATGGTAGTTGGAACCTAGCTACACTCTGATTGAAGAAGGCCATTGGAAATCGCTGTATTCAACTCAGTTACACAGGAGTTCAGGCCCAATGCTTACACATGCTTTTCCCGCAACCTCTCTCAGCCACTCACTTTAGGATGTTAGCAACCACGCCTACAGTCAGGCAGGATGCGGGAGGGTTCTGCCCTGTCCTCAGCTCTCCCAGGGAAGCATGCCTAGAAGCCAGCTCTCAACTAGCTGCATTCTTATGGCAGTGTGAAGGTAGCAGTATTCTGAGTCAGGAGGTTCCAAGATTACCACTCTACTGCACCTGGAGATACCCTCCAGGTCTGCATTGTTAACTTGCGTCTCAGAGGCCTCTGGCAAAAGTCTCTGGTGAAGACGTGGGAAACTCACTCTGCAGGCAGTGTGGAACTGTGAGGGACTGGGGGTCAGCTCAACTCTCAGAAGTAAGATGTTTTTGGACAAGGCGTTCAGCTACCTTCTCACATATGGAACTTAGTATGTAGCACCAGTCTACCCCAGGAATAACTGGGATGTTGCTCGATTGAGCTTGGAGGCACTCGTCTTGAGTGCCGGGAGATTCCAATTACCTCTCCCAACACTTGCGTCAAGCAGCAAGCCTAGGCCTTTTGGAAGCGAAAGGTAGCGGCAGGCACGATGTAGGGTTACAGGCCATAAGCTCAACTCTCAGAAGTGTGTATGCATGGGAGGCAGATGTCTGCTACCCACTCGGACATGGGAGTTGGAACCTAGCTACACTCCTATTGAAGAAGGATGTTGGAAATCGCTGTATTCAACTCAGATACACGGGAGTTCAGGCCCAATGCTTACACATGCTTTTCCCACAACCTATCCCAGCCACTAACATAAGGAGGTTAGCAGGTACGTCTACAGTCAGGCAGGATGCGGGAGGGTTCTGCCCTGTCCTCAGCTCTCACAGGGAAGCATGCCTAGAAGCCAGCTCTCAACTAGCTGCATTCTTATGACAGTGTGAAGGTAGCAGTATTCTGAGTCAGGAGGTTCCCAGATTACCACTCTACTGCACCTGGAGATACCGTCCAGGTCTGCATTGTTAACTTGCGTCTCAGAGGCCTCTGGCAAAAGTCTCTGGTGAAGACGTGGGAAACTCACTCTGCAGGCAGTGTGGAACTGTGAGGGACTGAGGGTGAGCTCAACTCTAAGCAGTAAGATGATTTTGGACAAGGCGTTCAGCTACCTTCTCACATATGGAACTTAGTATGTAGCACCAGTCTACCCCAGGAATTACTGGGAAATCGCTGGATTGAGCTTGGAGGCACTAGTCTTGTGTGCCGGGAGATTCCAGTTACCTCTCCCAACACTTCGGTGAAGCAGCGAGCCTAGGCCTTTTGGAAGCGAAAGTTAGCTGCAGGCAGGAGGTAGGGTTACAGGCCATAAGCTCAACTCTCAGAAGTGTGTATGCATGGGAGGCAGATGTCTGCTACCCACTCGTACATGCGAGTGGGAACCTAGCTACACTCTGATGAAGAAGGACTTTGGAAATCGCTGTATTCAACTCAGATACACGTGGGTTCAGGCACAACGATTCCACATGCTTTTCTCACAACCTTTCCTTGCCACTAACATGAGGACGTTAGCAGCTCCTTCTACAGTCAAGCAGGATGCGGGAGGGTTGTGCCCTGTCTTTAGCTCTCACAGGAAGCATGCCTTGAAGCCAGCTGTCAACTAGCTGCATACTTATGGCAGGGTCAAGGTAGCAGTATTCTGAGACAGGAGGTTCCCAGATTACCAGTCTACTGCACCTGGAGATACCCTCCAGGTCTGCATTGTTAACTTGCGTCTCAGAAGCCTCTGGCAAACGTCTCTGGTGAAGACGTGCGAAACTCACTCTGCAGGCAGTGTGGAACTGTGAGGGACTGGGGGTCAGCTCAACTCTCAGAAGTAAGATGCTTTTGGACAAGGCGTTCACCTTCCTTCTCACTTATGGAACTTAGTATGTAGCACCAGTCTACCCCAGGAATAACTGGGATATTGCTCGATTGAGCTTGGAGGCACTCGTCTTGTGTGCCGGGAGATTCCAATTACCTCTCCCAACACTTGCGTCAAGCAGGGAGCCTAGGCCTTTTGGAAGCGAAAGGTAGCGGCAGGCAGGAGGTAGGGTTACAGGCCATAAGCTCAACTCTCAGAAGTGTGTACGCATGGGAGGCAGATGTCTGCTCCCCATTCTGACATGGGAGGTGGAACCTAGCTACACTCTGATTGAAGAAGGCCATTGAAAATCGCTGTATTCAACTCAGATATACAGGAGTTCAGGCCCAATGCTTACACATGCTTTTTCCACAACCTCTCTCAGCCACTAACATTAGGATGTTAGCAGCTACGCCTACAGTCAGGCAGGATGCGTGAGGGTTCTGCCTTTTCCTCAGCACTCCCAGGAAAGCATGCCTAGAAGCCAGCTCTCAACAGGCAGCATTCTTATGGCATTGTGAAGGTAGCAGTTTTCTGAGGCAGGAGGTTCCAAGATTACCACTCTACTGCACCTGGAGATACCCTCCAGGTCTGCATTGTTAACTTGCGTCTCAGAAGCCTCTGGCAAACGTCTCTGGTGAAGATCTGCGAAACTCACTCTGCAGGCAGTGTGGAACTGTGAGGGACTGAGGATGAGCTCAACTCTCAGAAGTAAGATGCTTTTGGACAAGGCGTTCAGCTACCTTCTCCTTTATGGAACTTAGTATGTAGCACCAGCCTACCACAGGAATTACTACGAAATCGCTGGATTGATCTTGGAGGCACTAGTCTTGGGTGCCGGGAGATTCCAATTACCTCTCCCAACACTTCCGTCAAACAGCGAGCCTAGGCCTTTTAGAAGCAAAGGGTACCAGCAGGCTGGATGGAGATGAACAGGCCATAAGCTCAACTCTCTGAAGTGTGTATGCATGGGAGGCAGATGTCTGCTCCCCATTCTGACATGGTAGTTGGAACCTAGCTACACTCTGATTGAAGAAGGCCATTGGAAATCGCTGTATTCAACTCAGTTACACAGGAGTTCAGGCCCAATGCTTACACATGCTTTTCCCGCAACCTCTCTCAGCCACTCACTTTAGGATGTTAGCAACCACGCCTACAGTCAGGCAGGATGCGGGAGGGTTCTGCCCTGTCCTCAGCTCTCCCAGGGAAGCATGCCTAGAAGCCAGCTCTCAACTAGCTGCATTCTTATGGCAGTGTGAAGGTAGCAGTATTCTGAGTAAGGAGGTTCCCAGATTACCACTCTACTGCACCTGGAGATACCGTCCAGGTCTGCATTGTTAACTTGCGTCTCAGAGGCCTCTGGCAAAAGTCTCTGGTGAAGACGTGGGAAACTCACTCTGCAGGCAGTGTGGAACTGTGAGGGACTGAGGGTGAGCTCAACTCTAAGCAGTAAGATGATTTTGGACAAGGCGTTCAGCTACCTTCTCACATATGGAACTTAGTATGTAGCACCAGTCTACCCCAGGAATTACTGGGAAATCGCTGGATTGAGCTTGGAGGCACTAGTCTTGTGTGCCGGGAGATTCCAGTTACCTCTCCCAACACTTCGGTGAAGCAGCGAGCCTAGGCCTTTTGGAAGCGAAAGTTAGCTGCAGGCAGGAGGTAGGGTTACAGGCCATAAGCTCAACCCTCAGAAGTGTGTATGCATGGGAGGCAGATGTCTGCTAACCACTCGTACATGCGAGTGGGAACCTAGCTACACTCTGATGAAGAAGGACTTTGGAAATCGCTGTATTCAACTCAGATACACGTGGGTTCAGGCACAACGATTCCACATGCTTTTCTCACAACCTTTCCTTGCCACTAACATGAGGACGTTAGCAGCTCCTTCTACAGTCAAGCAGGATGCGGGAAGGTTGTGCCCTGTCTTTAGCTCTCACAGGAAGCATGCCTTGAAGCCAGCTGTCAACTAGCTGCATACTTATGGCAGGGTCAAGGTAGCAGTATTCTGAGACAGGAGGTTCCCAGATTACCAGTCTACTGCACCTGGAGATACCCTCCAGGTCTGCATTGTTAACTTGCGTCTCAGAAGCCTCTGGCAAACGTCTCTGGTGAAGACGTGCGAAACTCACTCTGCAGGCAGTGTGGAACTGTGAGGGACTGGGGGTCAGCTCAACTCTCAGAAGTAAGATGCTTTTGGACAAGGCGTTCACCTTCCTTCTCACTTATGGAACTTAGTATGTAGCACCAGTCTACCCCAGGAATAACTGGGATATTGCTCGATTGAGCTTGGAGGCACTCGTCTTGTGTGCCGGGAGATTCCAATTACCTCTCCCAACACTTGCGTCAAGCAGGGAGCCTAGGCCTTTTGGAAGCGAAAGGTAGCGGCAGGCAGGATGTAGGGTTACAGGCCATAAGCTCAACTCTCAGAAGTGTGTTCGCATGGGAGGCAGATGTCTGCTCCCCATTCTCACATGGGAGGTGGAACCTAGCTACACTCTGATTGAAGAAGGCCATTGAAAATCGCTGTATTCAACTCAGATACACAGGAGTTCAGGCCCAATGCTTACACATGCTTTTTCCACAACCTCTCTCAGCCACTAACATTAGGATGTTAGCAGCTACGCCTACAGTCATGCAGGATGCGTGAGGGTTCTGCCTTTTCCTCAGCACTCCCAGGAAAGCATGCCTAGAAGCCAGCTCTCAACAGGCAGCATTCTTATGGCATTGTGAAGGTAGCAGTTTTCTGAGTCAGGAGGTTCCAAGATTACCACTCTACTGCACCTGGAGATACCCTCCAGGTCTGCATTGTTAACTTGCGTCTCAGAAGCCTCTGGCAAACGTCTCTGGTGAAGATCTGCGAAACTCACTCTGCAGGCAGTGTGGAACTGTGAGGGACTGAGGGTGAGCTCAACTCTCAGAAGTAAGATGCTTTTGGACAAGGCGTTCAGCTACCTTCTCCTTTATGGAACTTAGTATGTAGCACCAGCCTACCACAGGAATTACTACGAAATCGCTGGATTGATCTTGGAGGCACTAGTCTTGGGTGCCGGGAGATTCCAATTACCTCTCCCAACACTTCCGTCAAACAGCGAGCCTAGGCCTTTTAGAAGCAAAGGGTACCAGCAGGCTGGATGAAGATGAACAGGCCATAACCTCAACTCTCTGAAGTGTGTATGCATGGGAGGCAGATGTCTGCTCCCCATTCTGACATGGTAGTTGGAACCTAGCTACACTCTGATTGAAGAAGGCCATTGGAAATCGCTGTATTCAACTCAGTTACACAGGAGTTCAGGCCCAATGCTTACACATGCTTTTCCCGCAACCTCTCTCAGCCACTCACTTTAGGATGTTAGCAACCACGCCTACAGTCAGGCAGGATGCGGGAGGGTTCTGCCCTGTCCTCAGCTCTCCCAGGGAAGCATGCCTAGAAGCCAGCTCTCAACTAGCTGCATTCTTATGGCAGTGTGAAGGTAGCAGTATTCTGAGTCAGGAGGTTCCAAGATTAACACTCTACTGCACCTGGAGATACCCTCCAGGTCTGCATTGTTAACTTGCGTCTCAGAGGCCTCTGGCAAAAGTCTCTGGTGAAGACGTGGGAAACTCACTCTGCAGGCAGTGTGGAACTGTGAGGGACTGGGGGTCAGCTCAACTCTCAGAAGTAAGATGTTTTTGGACAAGGCGTTCAGCTACCTTCTCACATATGGAACTTAGTATGTAGCACCAGTCTACCCCAGGAATAACTGGGATGTTGCTCGATTGAGCTTGGAGGCACTCGTCTTGAGTGCCGGGAGATTCCAATTACCTCTCCCAACACTTGCGTCAAGCAGCAAGCCTAGGCCTTTTGGAAGCGAAAGGTAGCGGCAGGCACGATGTAGGGTTACAGGCCATAAGCTCAACTCTCAGAAGTGTGTATGCATGGGAGGCAGATGTCTGCTACCCACTCGGACATGGGAGTTGGAACCTAGCTACACTCCTATTGAAGAAGGATGTTGGAAATCGCTGTATTCAACTCAGATACACGGGAGTTCAGGCCCAATGCTTACACATGCTTTTCCCACAACCTATCCCAGCCACTAACATAAGGAGGTTAGCAGGTACGTCTACAGTCAGGCAGGATGCGGGAGGGTTCTGCCCTGTCCTCAGCTCTCACAGGGAAGCATGCCTAGAAGCCAGCTCTCAACTAGCTGCATTCTTATGACAGTGTGAAGGTAGCAGTATTCTGAGTCAGGAGGTTCCCAGATTACCACTCTACTGCACCTGGAGATACCGTCCAGGTCTGCATTGTTAACTTGCGTCTCAGAGGCCTCTGGCAAAAGTCTCTGGTGAAGACGTGGGAAACTCACTCTGCAGGCAGTGTGGAACTGTGAGGGACTGAGGGTGAGCTCAACTCTAAGCAGTAAGATGATTTTGGACAAGGCGTTCAGCTACCTTCTCACATATGGAACTTAGTATGTAGCACCAGTCTACCCCAGGAATTACTGGGAAATCGCTGGATTGAGCTTGGAGGCACTAGTCTTGTGTGCCGGGAGATTCCAGTTACCTCTCCCAACACTTCGGTGAAGCAGCGAGCCTAGGCCTTTTGGAAGCGAAAGTTAGCTGCAGGCAGGAGGTAGGGTTACAGGCCATAAGCTCAACTCTCAGAAGTGTGTATGCATGGGAGGCAGATGTCTGCTACCCACTCGTACATGCGAGTGGGAACCTAGCTACACTCTGATGAAGAAGGACTTTGGAAATCGCTGTATTCAACTCAGATACACGTGGGTTCAGGCACAACGATTCCACATGCTTTTCTCACAACCTTTCCTTGCCACTAACATGAGGACGTTAGCAGCTCCTTCTACAGTCAAGCAGGATGCGGGAGGGTTGTGCCCTGTCTTTAGCTCTCACAGGAAGCATGCCTTGAAGCCAGCTGTCAACTAGCTGCATACTTATGGCAGGGTCAAGGTAGCAGTATTCTGAGACAGGAGGTTCCCAGATTACCAGTCTACTGCACCTGGAGATACCCTCCAGGTCTGCATTGTTAACTTGCGTCTCAGAAGCCTCTGGCAAACGTCTCTGGTGAAGACGTGCGAAACTCACTCTGCAGGCAGTGTGGAACTGTGAGGGACTGGGGGTCAGCTCAACTCTCAGAAGTAAGATGCTTTTGGACAAGGCGTTCACCTTCCTTCTCACTTATGGAACTTAGTATGTAGCACCAGTCTACCCCAGGAATAACTGGGATATTGCTCGATTGAGCTTGGAGGCACTCGTCTTGTGTGCCGGGAGATTCCAATTACCTCTCCCAACACTTGCGTCAAGCAGGGAGCCTAGGCCTTTTGGAAGCGAAAGGTAGCGGCAGGCAGGATGTAGGGTTACAGGCCATAAGCTCAACTCTCAGAAGTGTGTTCGCATGGGAGGCAGATGTCTGCTCCCCATTCTGACATGGGAGGTGGAACCTAGCTACACTCTGATTGAAGAAGGCCATTGAAAATCGCTGTATTCAACTCAGATACACAGGAGTTCAGGCCCAATGCTTACACATGCTTTTTCCACAACCTCTCTCAGCCACTAACATTAGGATGTTAGCAGCTACGCCTACAGTCATGCAGGATGCGTGAGGGTTCTGCCTTTTCCTCAGCACTCCCAGGAAAGCATGCCTAGAAGCCAGCTCTCAACAGGCAGCATTCTTATGGCATTGTGAAGGTAGCAGTTTTCTGAGTCAGGAGGTTCCAAGATTACCACTCTACTGCACCTGGAGATACCCTCCAGGTCTGCATTGTTAACTTGCGTCTCAGAAGCCTCTGGCAAACGTCTCTGGTGAAGATCTGCGAAACTCACTCTGCAGGCAGTGTGGAACTGTGAGGGACTGAGGGTGAGCTCAACTCTCAGAAGTAAGATGCTTTTGGACAAGGCGTTCAGCTACCTTCTCCTTTATGGAACTTAGTATGTAGCACCAGCCTACCACAGGAATTACTACGAAATCGCTGGATTGATCTTGGAGGCACTAGTCTTGGGTGCCGGGAGATTCCAATTACCTCTCCCAACACTTCCGTCAAACAGCGAGCCTAGGCCTTTTAGAAGCAAAGGGTACCAGCAGGCTGGATGAAGATGAACAGGCCATAAGCTCAACTCTCTGAAGTGTGTATGCATGGGAGGCAGATGTCTGCTCCCCATTCTGACATGGTAGTTGGAACCTAGCTACACTCTGATTGAAGAAGGCCATTGGAAATCGCTGTATTCAACTCAGTTACACAGGAGTTCAGGCCCAATGCTTACACATGCTTTTCCCGCAACCTCTCTCAGCCACTCACTTTAGGATGTTAGCAACCACGCCTACAGTCAGGCAGGATGCGGGAGGGTTCTGCCCTGTCCTCAGCTCTCCCAGGGAAGCATGCCTAGAAGCCAGCTCTCAACTAGCTGCATTCTTATGGCAGTGTGAAGGTAGCAGTATTCTGAGTCAGGAGGTTCCAAGATTACCACTCTACTGCACCTGGAGATACCCTCCAGGTCTGCATTGTTAACTTGCGTCTCAGAGGCCTCTGGCAAAAGTCTCTGGTGAAGACGTGGGAAACTCACTCTGCAGGCAGTGTGGAACTGTGAGGGACTGGGGGTCAGCTCAACTCTCAGAAGTAAGATGTTTTTGGACAAGGCGTTCAGCTACCTTCTCACATATGGAACTTAGTATGTAGCACCAGTCTACCCCAGGAATAACTGGGATGTTGCTCGATTGAGCTTGGAGGCACTCGTCTTGAGTGCCGGGAGATTCCAATTACCTCTCCCAACACTTGCGTCAAGCAGCAAGCCTAGGCCTTTTGGAAGCGAAAGGTAGCGGCAGGCACGATGTAGGGTTACAGGCCATAAGCTCAACTCTCAGAAGTGTGTATGCATGGGAGGCAGATGTCTGCTACCCACTCGGACATGGGAGTTGGAACCTAGCTACACTCCTATTGAAGAAGGATGTTGGAAATCGCTGTATTCAACTCAGATACACGGGAGTTCAGGCCCAATGCTTACACATGCTTTTCCCACAACCTATCCCAGCCACTAACATAAGGAGGTTAGCAGGTACGTCTACAGTCAGGCAGGATGCGGGAGGGTTCTGCCCTGTCCTCAGCTCTCACAGGGAAGCATGCCTAGAAGCCAGCTCTCAACTAGCTGCATTCTTATGACAGTGTGAAGGTAGCAGTATTCTGAGTAAGGAGGTTCCCAGATTACCACTCTACTGCACCTGGAGATACCGTCCAGGTCTGCATTGTTAACTTGCGTCTCAGAGGCCTCTGGCAAAAGTCTCTGGTGAAGACGTGGGAAACTCACTCTGCAGGCAGTGTGGAACTGTGAGGGACTGAGGGTGAGCTCAACTCTAAGCAGTAAGATGATTTTGGACAAGGCGTTCAGCTACCTTCTCACATATGGAACTTAGTATGTAGCACCAGTCTACCCCAGGAATTACTGGGAAATCGCTGGATTGAGCTTGGAGGCACTAGTCTTGTGTGCCGGGAGATTCCAGTTACCTCTCCCAACACTTCGGTGAAGCAGCGAGCCTAGGCCTTTTGGAAGCGAAAGTTAGCTGCAGGCAGGAGGTAGGGTTACAGGCCATAAGCTCAACTCTCAGAAGTGTGTATGCATGGGAGGCAGATGTCTGCTACCCACTCGTACATGCGAGTGGGAACCTAGCTACACTCTGATGAAGAAGGACTTTGGAAATCGCTGTATTCAACTCAGATACACGTGGGTTCAGGCACAACGATTCCACATGCTTTTCTCACAACCTTTCCTTGCCACTAACATGAGGACGTTAGCAGCTCCTTCTACAGTCAAGCAGGATGCGGGAGGGTTGTGCCCTGTCTTTAGCTCTCACAGGAAGCATGCCTTGAAGCCAGCTGTCAACTAGCTGCATACTTATGGCAGGGTCAAGGTAGCAGTATTCTGAGACAGGAGGTTCCCAGATTACCAGTCTACTGCACCTGGAGATACCCTCCAGGTCTGCATTGTTAACTTGCGTCTCAGAAGCCTCTGGCAAACGTCTCTGGTGAAGACGTGCGAAACTCACTCTGCAGGCAGTGTGGAACTGTGAGGGACTGGGGGTCAGCTCAACTCTCAGAAGTAAGATGCTTTTGGACAAGGCGTTCACCTTCCTTCTCACTTATGGAACTTAGTATGTAGCACCAGTCTAACCCAGGAATAACTGGGATATTGCTCGATTGAGCTTGGAGGCACTCGTCTTGTGTGCCGGGAGATTCCAATTACCTCTCCCAACACTTGCGTCAAGCAGGGAGCCTAGGCCTTTTGGAAGCGAAAGGTAGCGGCAGGCAGGATGTAGGGTTACAGGCCATAAGCTCAACTCTCAGAAGTGTGTACGCATGGGAGGCAGATGTCTGCTCCCCATTCTGACATGGGCGGTGGAACCTAGCTACACTCTGATTGAAGAAGGCCATTGAAAATCGCTGTATTCAACTCAGATACACAGTTCAGGCCCAATGCTTACACATGCTTTTTCCACAACCTCTCTCAGCCACTAACATTAGGATGTTAGCAGCTACGCCTACAGTCAGGCAGGATGCGTGAGGGTTCTGCCTTTTCCTCAGCACTCCCAGGAAAGCATGCCTAGAAGCCAGCTCTCAACAGGCAGCATTCTTATGGCATTGTGAAGGTAGCAGTTTTCTGAGTCAGGAGGTTCCAAGATTACCACTCTACTGCACCTGGAGATACCCTCCAGGTCTGCATTGTTAACTTGCGTCTCAGAAGCCTCTGGCAAACGTCTCTGGTGAAGATCTGCGAAACTCACTCTGCAGGCAGTGTGGAACTGTGAGGGACTGAGGGTGAGCTCAACTCTCAGAAGTAAGATGCTTTTGGACAAGGCGTTCAGCTACCTTCTCCTTTATGGAACTTAGTATGTAGCACCAGCCTACCACAGGAATTACTACGAAATCGCTGGATTGATCTTGGAGGCACTAGTCTTGGGTGCCGGGAGATTCCAATTACCTCTCCCAACACTTCCGTCAAACAGCGAGCCTAGGCCTTTTAGAAGCAAAGGGTACCAGCAGGCTGGATGGAGATGAACAGGCCATAAGCTCAACTCTCTGAAGTGTGTATGCATGGGAGGCAGATGTCTGCTCCCCATTCTGACATGGTAGTTGGAACCTAGCTACACTCTGATTGAAGAAGGCCATTGGAAATCGCTGTATTCAACTAGGTTACACAGGAGTTCAGGCCCAATGCTTACACATGCTTTTCCCGCAACCTCTCTCAGCCACTCACTTTAGGATGTTAGCAACCACGCCTACAGTCAGGCAGGATGCGGGAGGGTTCTGCCCTGTCCTCAGCTCTCCCAGGGAAGCATGCCTAGAAGCCAGCTCTCAACTAGCTGCATTCTTATGGCAGTGTGAAGGTAGCAGTATTCTGAGTCAGGAGGTTCCAAGATTACCACTCTACTGCACCTGGAGATACCGTCCAGGTCTGCATTGTTAACTTGCGTCTCAGAAGCCTGTGGCAAACGTCTCTGGTGAAGACGTGGGAAACTCACTCTGCAGGCAGTGTGGAACTGTGAGGGACTGGGGGTCAGCTCAACTCTCAGAAGTAAGATGTTTTTGGACAAGGCGTTCAGCTACCTTCTCACATATGGAACTTAGTATGTAGCACCAGTCTACCCCAGGAATAACTGGGATGTTGCTCGATTGAGCTTGGAGGCACTCGTCTTGAGTGCCGGGAGATTCCAATTACCTCTCCCAACACTTGCGTCAAGCAGCAAGCCTAGGCCTTTTGGAAGCGAAAGGTAGCGGCAGGCACGATGTAGGGTTACAGGCCATAAGCTCAACTCTCAGAAGTGTGTATGCATGGGAGGCAGATGTCTGCTACCCACTCGGACATGGGAGTTGGAACCTAGCTACACTCCTATTGAAGAAGGATGTTGGAAATCGCTGTATTCAACTCAGATACACGGGAGTTCAGGCCCAATGCTTACACATGCTTTTCCCACAACCTATCCCAGCCACTAACATAAGGAGGTTAGCAGGTACGTCTACAGTCAGGCAGGATGCGGGAGGGTTCTGCCCTGTCCTCAGCTCTCACAGGGAAGCATGCCTAGAAGCCAGCACTCAAATAGCTGCATTCTTATGACAGTGTGAAGGTAGCAGTATTCTGAGTAAGGAGGTTCCCAGATTACCACTCTACTGCACCTGGAGATACCGTCCAGGTCTGCATTGTTAACTTGCGTCTCAGAGGCCTCTGGCAAAAGTCTCTGGTGAAGACGTGGGAAACTCACTCTGCAGGCAGTGTGGAACTGTGATGGACTGAGGGTGAGCTCAACTCTAAGCAGTAAGATGATTTTGGACAAGGCGTTCAGCTACCTTCTCACATATGGAACTTAGTATGTAGCACCAGTCTACCCCAGGAATTACTGGGAAATCGCTGGATTGAGCTTGGAGGCACTAGTCTTGTGTGCCGGGAGATTCCAGTTACCTCTCCCAACACTTCGGTGAAGCAGCGAGCCTAGGCCTTTTGGAAGCCAAAGTTAGCTGCAGGCAGGAGGTAGGGTTACAGGCCATAAGCTCAACTCTCAGAAGTGTGTATGCATGGGAGGCAGATGTCTGCTACCCACTCGTACATGCGAGTGGGAACCTAGCTACACTCTGATGAAGAAGGACTTTGGAAATCGCTGTATTCAACTCAGATACACGTGGGTTCAGGCACAACGATTCCACATGCTTTTCTCACAACCTTTCCTTGCCACTAACATGAGGACGTTAGCAGCTCCTTCTACAGTCAAGCAGGATGCGGGAGGGTTGTGCCCTGTCTTTAGCTCTCACAGGAAGCATGCCTTGAAGCCAGCTGTCAACTAGCTGCATACCTATGGCAGGGTCAAGGTAGCAGTATTCTGAGACAGGAGGTTCCCAGATTACCAGTCTACTGCACCTGGAGATACCCTCCAGGTCTGCATTGTTAACTTGCGTCTCAGAAGCCTCTGGCAAACGTCTCTGGTGAAGACGTGCGAAACTCACTCTGCAGGCAGTGTGGAACTGTGAGGGACTGGGGGTCAGCTCAACTCTCAGAAGTAAGATGCTTTTGGACAAGGCGTTCACCTTCCTTCTCACTTATGGAACTTAGTATGTAGCACCAGTCTACCCCAGGAATAACTGGGATATTGCTCGATTGAGCTTGGAGGCACTCGTCTTGTGTGCCGGGAGATTCCAATTACCTCTCCCAACACTTGCGTCAAGCAGGGAGCCTAGGCCTTTTGGAAGCGAAAGGTAGCGGCAGGCAGGATGTAGGGTTACAGGCCATAAGCTCAACTCTCAGAAGTGTGTACGCATGGGAGGCAGATGTCTGCTCCCCATTCTGACATGGGAGGTGGAACCTACCTACACTCTGATTGAAGAAGGCCATTGAAAATCGCTGTATTCAACTCAGATACACAGTTCAGGCCCAATGCTTACACATGCTTTTTCCACAACCTCTCTCAGCCACTAACATTAGGATGTTAGCAGCTACGCCTACAGTCAGGCAGGATGCGTGAGGTTTCTGCCTTTTCCTCAGCACTCCCAGGAAAGCATGCCTAGAAGCCAGCTCTCAACAGGCAGCATTCTTATGGCATTTTGAAGGTAGCAGTTTTCTGAGTCAGGAGGTTCCAAGATTACCACTCTACTGCACCTGGAGATACCCTCCAGGTCTGCATTGTTAACTTGCGTCTCAGAAGCCTCTGGCAAACGTCTCTGGTGAAGATCTGCGAAACTCACTCTGCAGGCAGTGTGGAACTGTGAGGGACTGAGGGTGAGCTCAACTCTCAGAAGTAAGATGCTTTTGGACAAGGCGTTCAGCTACCTTCTCCTTTATGGAACTTAGTATGTAGCACCAGCCTACCACAGGAATTACTACGAAATCGCTGGATTGATCTTGGAGGCACTAGTCTTGGGTGCCGGGAGATTCCAATTACCTCTCCCAACACTTCCGTCAAACAGCGAGCCTAGGCCTTTTAGAAGCAAAGGGTACCAGCAGGCTGGATGGAGATGAACAGGCCATAAGCTCAACTCTCTGAAGTGTGTATGCATGGGAGGCAGATGTCTGCTCCCCATTCTGACATGGTAGTTGGAACCTAGCTACACTCTGATTGAAGAAGGCCATTGGAAATCGCTGTATTCAACTAGGTTACACAGGAGTTCAGGCCCAATGCTTACACATGCTTTTCCCGCAACCTCTCTCAGCCACTCACTTTAGGATGTTAGCAACCACGCCTACAGTCAGGCAGGATGCGGGAGGGTTCTGCCCTGTCCTCAGCTCTCCCAGGGAAGCATGCCTAGAAGCCAGCTCTCAACTAGCTGCATTCTTATGGCAGTGTGAAGGTAGCAGTATTCTGAGTCAGGAGGTTCCAAGATTACCACTCTACTGCACCTGGAGATACCCTCCAGGTCTGCATTGTTAACTTGCGTCTCAGAGGCCTCTGGCAAAAGTCTCTGGTGAAGACGTGGGAAACTCACTCTGTAGGCAGTGTGGAACTGTGAGGGACTGGGGGTCAGCTCAACTCTCAGAAGTAAGATGTTTTTGGACAAGGCGTTCAGCTACCTTCTCACATATGGAACTTAGTATGTAGCACCAGTCTACCCCAGGAATAACTGGGATGTTGCTCGATTGAGCTTGGAGGCACTCGTCTTGAGTGCCGGGAGATTCCAATTACCTCTCCCAACACTTGCGTCAAGCAGCAAGCCTAGGCCTTTTGGAAGCGAAAGGTAGCGGCAGGCACGATGTAGGGTTACAGGCCATAAGCTCAACTCTCAGAAGTGTGTATGCATGGGAGGCAGATGTCTGCTACCCACTCGGACATGGGAGTTGGAACCTAGCTACACTCCTATTGAAGAAGGATGTTGGAAATCGCTGTATTCAACTCAGATACACGGGAGTTCAGGCCCAATGCTTACACATGCTTTTCCCACAACCTATCCCAGCCACTAACATAAGGAGGTTAGCAGGTACGTCTACAGTCAGGCAGGATGCGGGAGGGTTCTGCCCTGTCCTCAGCTCTCACAGGGAAGCATGCCTAGAAGCCAGCTCTCAACTAGCTGCATTCTTATGACAGTGTGAAGGTAGCAGTATTCTGAGTAAGGAGGTTCCCAGATTACCACTCTACTGCACCTGGAGATACCGTCCAGGTCTGCATTGTTAACTTGCGTCTCAGAGGCCTCTGGCAAAAGTCTCTGGTGAAGACGTGGGAAACTCACTCTGCAGGCAGTGTGGAACTGTGATGGACTGAGGGTGAGCTCAACTCTAAGCAGTAAGATGATTTTGGACAAGGCGTTCAGCTACCTTCTCACATATGGAACTTAGTATGTAGCACCAGTCTACCCCAGGAATTACTGGGAAATCGCTGGATTGAGCTTGGAGGCACTAGTCTTGTGTGCCGGGAGATTCCAGTTACCTCTCCCAACACTTCGGTGAAGCAGCGAGCCTAGGCCTTTTGGAAGCCAAAGTTAGCTGCAGGCAGGAGGTAGGGTTACAGGCCATAAGCTCAACTCTCAGAAGTGTGTATGCATGGGAGGCAGATGTCTGCTACCCACTCGTACATGCGAGTGGGAACCTAGCTACACTCTGATGAAGAAGGACTTTGGAAATCGCTGTATTCAACTCAGATACACGTGGGTTCAGGCACAACGATTCCACATGCTTTTCTCACAACCTTTCCTTGCCACTAACATGAGGACGTTAGCAGCTCCTTCTACAGTCAAGCAGGATGCGGGAGGGTTGTGCCCTGTCTTTAGCTCTCACAGGAAGCATGCCTTGAAGCCAGCTGTCAACTAGCTGCATACCTATGGCAGGGTCAAGGTAGCAGTATTCTGAGACAGGAGGTTCCCAGATTACCAGTCTACTGCACCTGGAGATACCCTCCAGGTCTGCATTGTTAACTTGCGTCTCAGAAGCCTCTGGCAAACGTCTCTGGTGAAGACGTGCGAAACTCACTCTGCAGGCAGTGTGGAACTGTGAGGGACTGGGGGTCAGCTCAACTCTCAGAAGTAAGATGCTTTTGGACAAGGCGTTCACCTTCCTTCTCACTTATGGAACTTAGTATGTAGCACCAGTCTACCCCAGGAATAACTGGGATATTGCTCGATTGAGCTTGGAGGCACTCGTCTTGTGTGCCGGGAGATTCCAATTACCTCTCCCAACACTTGCGTCAAGCAGGGAGCCTAGGCCTTTTGGAAGCGAAAGGTAGCGGCAGGCAGGAGGTAGGGTTACAGGCCATAAGCTCAACTCTCAGAAGTGTGTACGCATGGGAGGCAGATGTCTGCTCCCCATTCTGACATGGGAGGTGGAACCTAGCTACACTCTGATTGAAGAAGGCCATTGAAAATCACTGTATTCAACTCAGATATACAGGAGTTCAGGCCCAATGCTTACACATGCTTTTTCCACAACCTCTCTCAGCCACTAACATTAGGATGTTAGCAGCTACGCCTACAGTCAGGCAGGATGCGTGAGGGTTCTGCCTTTTCCTCAGCACTCCCAGGAAAGCATGCCTAGAAGCCAGCTCTCAACAGGCAGCATTCTTATGGCATTGTGAAGGTAGCAGTTTTCTGAGTCAGGAGGTTCCAAGATTACCACTCTACTGCACCTGGAGATACCCTCCAGGTCTGCATTGTTAACTTGCGTCTCAGAAGCCTCTGGCAAACGTCTCTGGTGAAGATCTGCGAAACTCACTCTGCAGGCAGTGTGGAACTGTGAGGGACTGAGGATGAGCTCAACTCTCAGAAGTAAGATGCTTTTGGACAAGGCGTTCAGCTACCTTCTCCTTTATGGAACTTAGTATGTAGCACCAGCCTACCACAGGAATTACTACGAAATCGCTGGATTGACCTTGGAGGCACTAGTCTTGGGTGCCGGGAGATTCCAATTACCTCTCCCAACACTTCCGTCAAACAGCGAGCCTAGGCCTTTTAGAAGCAAAGGGTACCAGCAGGCTGGATGGAGATGAACAGGCCATAAGCTCAACTCTCTGAAGTGTGTATGCATGGGAGGCAGATGTCTGCTCCCCATTCTGACATGGTAGTTGGAACCTAGCTACACTCTGATTGAAGAAGGCCATTGGAAATCGCTGTATTCAACTAGGTTACACAGGAGTTCAGGCCCAATGCTTACACATGCTTTTCCCGCAACCTCTCTCAGCCACTCACTTTAGGATGTTAGCAACCACGCCTACAGTCAGGCAGGATGCGGGAGGGTTCTGCCCTGTCCTCAGCTCTCACAGGGAAGCATGCCTAGAAGCCAGCTCTCAACTAGCTGCATTCTTATGGCAGTGTGAAGGTAGCAGTATTCTGAGTCAGGAGGTTCCAAGATTACCACTCTACTGCACCTGGAGATACCGTCCAGGTCTGCATTGTTAACTTGCGTCTCAGAAGCCTGTGGCAAACGTCTCTGGTGAAGACCTGCGAAACTCACTCTGCAGGCAGTGTGGAACTGTGAGGGACTGGGGGTCAGCTCAACTCTCAGAAGTAAGATGTTTTTGGACAAGGCGTTCAGCTACCTTCTCACATATGGAACTTAGTATGTAGCACCAGTCTACCCCAGGAATAACTGGGATATTGCTCGATTGAGCTTGGAGGCACTCGTCTTGAGTGCCGGGAGATTCCAATTACCTCTCCCAACACTTGCGTCAAGCAGCAAGCCTAGGCCTTTTGGAAGCGAAAGGTAGCGGCAGGCACGATGTAGGGTTACAGGCCATAAGCTCAACTCTCAGAAGTGTGTATGCATGGGAGGCAGATGTCTGCTACCCACTCGGACATGGGAGTTGGAACCTAGCTACACTCCGATTGAAGAAGGATGTTGGAAATCGCTGTATTCAACTCAGATACACGGGAGTTCAGGCCCAATGCTTACACATGCTTTTCCCACAACCTATCCCAGCCACTAACATAAGGAGGTTAGCAGGTACGTCTACAGTCAGGCAGGATGCGGGAGGGTTCTGCCCTGTCCTCAGCTCTCACAGGGAAGCATGCCTAGAAGCCAGCACTCAAATAGCTGCATTCTTATGACAGTGTGAAGGTAGCAGTATTCTGAGTAAGGAGGTTCCCAGATTACCACTCTACTGCACCTGGAGATACCGTCCAGGTCTGCATTGTTAACTTGCGTCTCAGAGGCCTCTGGCAAAAGTCTCTGGTGAAGACGTGGGAAACTCACTCTGCAGGCAGTGTGGAACTGTGAGGGACTGAGGGTGAGCTCAACTCTAAGCAGTAAGATGATTTTGGACAAGGCGTTCAGCTACCTTCTCACATATGGAACTTAGTATGTAGCACCAGTCTACCCCAGGAATTACTGGGAAATCGCTGGATTGAGCTTGGAGGCACTAGTCTTGTGTGCCGGGAGATTCCAGTTACCTCTCCCAACACTTCGGTGAAGCAGCGAGCCTAGGCCTTTTGGAAGCGAAAGTTAGCTGCAGGCAGGAGGTAGGGTTACAGGCCATAAGCTCAACTCTCAGAACTGTGTATGCATGGGAGGCAGATGTCTGCTACCCACTCGTACATGCGAGTGGGAACCTAGCTACACTCTGATGAAGAAGGACTTTGGAAATCGCTGTATTCAACTCAGATACACGTGGGTTCAGGCACAACGATTCCACATGCTTTTCTCACAACCTTTCCTTGCCACTAACATGCGGACGTTAGCAGCTCCTTCTACAGTCAAGCAGGATGCTGGAGGGTTGTGCCCTGTCTTTAGCTCTCACAGGAAGCATGCCTTGAAGCCAGCTGTCAACTAGCTGCATACTTATGGCAGGGTCAAGGTAGCAGTATTCTGAGACAGGAGGTTCCCAGATTACCAGTCTACTGCACCTGGAGATACCCTCCAGGTCTGCATTGTTAACTTGCGTCTCAGAAGCCTCTGGCAAACGTCTCTGGTGAAGACGTGCGAAACTCACTCTGCAGGCAGTGTGGAACTGTGAGGGACTGGGGGTCAGCTCAACTCTCAGAAGTAAGATGCTTTTGGACAAGGCGTTCACCTTCCTTCTCACTTATGGAACTTAGTATGTAGCACCAGTCTACCCCAGGAATAACTGGGATATTGCTCGATTGAGCTTGGAGGCACTCGTCTTGTGTGCCGGGAGATTCCAATTACCTCTCCCAACACTTGCGTCAAGCAGGGAGCCTAGGCCTTTTGGAAGCGAAAGGTAGCGGCAGGCAGGAGGTAGGGTTACAGGCCATAAGCTCAACTCTCAGAAGTGTGTACGCATGGGAGGCAGATGTCTGCTCCCCATTCTGACATGGGAGGTGGAACCTAGCTACACTCTGATTGAAGAAGGCCATTGAAAATCGCTGTATTCAACTCAGATACACGTGGGTTCAGGCACAACGATTCCACATGCTTTTCTCACAACCTTTCCTTGCCACTAACATGAGGACGTTAGCAGCTCCTTCTACAGTCAAGCAGGATGCGGGAGGGTTGTGCCCTGTCTTTAGCTCTCACAGGAAGCATGCCTTGAAGCCAGCTGTCAACTAGCTGCATACCTATGGCAGGGTCAAGGTAGCAGTATTCTGAGACAGGAGGTTCCCAGATTACCAGTCTACTGCACCTGGAGATACCCTCCAGGTCTGCATTGTTAACTTGCGTCTCAGAAGCCTCTGGCAAACGTCTCTGGTGAAGACGTGCGAAACTCACTCTGCAGGCAGTGTGGAACTGTGAGGGACTGGGGGTCAGCTCAACTCTCAGAAGTAAGATGCTTTTGGACAAGGCGTTCACCTTCCTTCTCACTTATGGAACTTAGTATGTAGCACCAGTCTACCCCAGGAATAACTGGGATATTGCTCGATTGAGCTTGGAGGCACTCGTCTTGTGTGCCGGGAGATTCCAATTACCTCTCCCAACACTTGCGTCAAGCAGGGAGCCTAGGCCTTTTGGAAGCGAAAGGTAGCGGCAGGCAGGAGGTAGGGTTACAGGCCATAAGCTCAACTCTCAGAAGTGTGTACGCATGGGAGGCAGATGTCTGCTCCCCATTCTGACATGGGAGGTGGAACCTAGCTACACTCTGATTGAAGAAGGCCATTGAAAATCACTGTATTCAACTCAGATATACAGGAGTTCAGGCCCAATGCTTACACATGCTTTTTCCACAACCTCTCTCAGCCACTAACATTAGGATGTTAGCAGCTACGCCTACAGTCAGGCAGGATGCGTGAGGGTTCTGCCTTTTCCTCAGCACTCCCAGGAAAGCATGCCTAGAAGCCAGCTCTCAACAGGCAGCATTCTTATGGCATTGTGAAGGTAGCAGTTTTCTGAGTCAGGAGGTTCCAAGATTACCACTCTACTGCACCTGGAGATACCCTCCAGGTCTGCATTGTTAACTTGCGTCTCAGAAGCCTCTGGCAAACGTCTCTGGTGAAGATCTGCGAAACTCACTCTGCAGGCAGTGTGGAACTGTGAGGGACTGAGGATGAGCTCAACTCTCAGAAGTAAGATGCTTTTGGACAAGGCGTTCAGCTACCTTCTCCTTTATGGAACTTAGTATGTAGCACCAGCCTACCACAGGAATTACTACGAAATCGCTGGATTGACCTTGGAGGCACTAGTCTTGGGTGCCGGGAGATTCCAATTACCTCTCCCAACACTTCCGTCAAACAGCGAGCCTAGGCCTTTTAGAAGCAAAGGGTACCAGCAGGCTGGATGGAGATGAACAGGCCATAAGCTCAACTCTCTGAAGTGTGTATGCATGGGAGGCAGATGTCTGCTCCCCATTCTGACATGGTAGTTGGAACCTAGCTACACTCTGATTGAAGAAGGCCATTGGAAATCGCTGTATTCAACTAGGTTACACAGGAGTTCAGGCCCAATGCTTACACATGCTTTTCCCGCAACCTCTCTCAGCCACTCAATTTAGGATGTTAGCAACCACGCCTACAATCAGGCAGGATGCGGGAGGGTTCTGCCCTGTCCTCAGCTCTCACAGGGAAGCATGCCTAGAAGCCAGCTCTCAACTAGCTGCATTCTTATGGCAGTGTGAAGGTAGCAGTATTCTGAGTCAGGAGGTTCCAAGATTACCACTCTACTGCACCTGGAGATACCGTCCAGGTCTGCATTGTTAACTTGCGTCTCAGAAGCCTGTGGCAAACGTCTCTGGTGAAGACCTGCGAAACTCACTCTGCAGGCAGTGTGGAACTGTGAGGGACTGGGGGTCAGCTCAACTCTCAGAAGTAAGATGTTTTTGGACAAGGCGTTCAGCTACCTTCTCACATATGGAACTTAGTATGTAGCACCAGTCTACCCCAGGAATAACTGGGATATTGCTCGATTGAGCTTGGAGGCACTCGTCTTGAGTGCCGGGAGATTCCAATTACCTCTCCCAACACTTGCGTCAAGCAGCAAGCCTAGGCCTTTTGGAAGCGAAAGGTAGCGGCAGGCACGATGTAGGGTTACAGGCCATAAGCTCAACTCTCAGAAGTGTGTATGCATGGGAGGCAGATGTCTGCTACCCACTCGGACATGGGAGTTGGAACCTAGCTACACTCCGATTGAAGAAGGATGTTGGAAATCGCTGTATTCAACTCAGATTCACGGGAGTTCAGGCCCAATGCTTACACATGCTTTTCCCACAACCTATCCCAGCCACTAACATAAGGAGGTTAGCAGGTACGTCTACAGTCAGGCAGGATGCGGGAGGGTTCTGCCCTGTCCTCAGCTCTCACAGGGAAGCATGCCTAGAAGCCAGCACTCAAATAGCTGCATTCTTATGACAGTGTGAAGGTAGCAGTATTCTGAGTAAGGAGGTTCCCAGATTACCACTCTACTGCACCTGGAGATACCGTCCAGGTCTGCATTGTTAACTTGCGTCTCAGAGGCCTCTGGCAAAAGTCTCTGGTGAAGACGTGGGAAACTCACTCTGCAGGCAGTGTGGAACTGTGAGGGACTGAGGGTGAGCTCAACTCTAAGCAGTAAGATGATTTTGGACAAGGCGTTCAGCTACCTTCTCACATATGGAACTTAGTATGTAGCACCAGTCTACCCCAGGAATTACTGGGAAATCGCTGGATTGAGCTTGGAGGCACTAGTCTTGTGTGCCGGGAGATTCCAGTTACCTCTCCCAACACTTCGGTGAAGCAGCGAGCCTAGGCCTTTTGGAAGCGAAAGTTAGCTGCAGGCAGGAGGTAGGGTTACAGGCCATAAGCTCAACTCTCAGAACTGTGTATGCATGGGAGGCAGATGTCTGCTACCCACTCGTACATGCGAGTGGGAACCTAGCTACACTCTGATGAAGAAGGACTTTGGAAATCGCTGTATTCAACTCAGATACACGTGGGTTCAGGCACAACGATTCCACATGCTTTTCTCACAACCTTTCCTTGCCACTAACATGCGGACGTTAGCAGCTCCTTCTACAGTCAAGCAGGATGCTGGAGGGTTGTGCCCTGTCTTTAGCTCTCACAGGAAGCATGCCTTGAAGCCAGCTGTCAACTAGCTGCATACTTATGGCAGGGTCAAGGTAGCAGTATTCTGAGACAGGAGGTTCCCAGATTACCAGTCTACTGCACCTGGAGATACCCTCCAGGTCTGCATTGTTAACTTGCGTCTCAGAAGCCTCTGGCAAACGTCTCTGGTGAAGACGTGCGAAACTCACTCTGCAGGCAGTGTGGAACTGTGAGGGACTGGGGGTCAGCTCAACTCTCAGAAGTAAGATGCTTTTGGACAAGGCGTTCACCTTCCTTCTCACTTATGGAACTTAGTATGTAGCACCAGTCTACCCCAGGAATAACTGGGATATTGCTCGATTGAGCTTGGAGGCACTCGTCTTGTGTGCCGGGAGATTCCAATTACCTCTCCCAACACTTGCGTCAAGCAGGGAGCCTAGGCCTTTTGGAAGCGAAAGGTAGCGGCAGGCAGGAGGTAGGGTTACAGGCCATAAGCTCAACTCTCAGAAGTGTGTACGCATGGGAGGCAGATGTCTGCTCCCCATTCTGACATGGGAGGTGGAACCTAGCTACACTCTGATTGAAGAAGGCCATTGAAAATCACTGTATTCAACTCAGATATACAGGAGTTCAGGCCCAATGCTTACACATGCTTTTTCCACAACCTCTCTCAGCCACTAACATTAGGATGTTAGCAGCTACGCCTACAGTCAGGCAGGATGCGTGAGGGTTCTGCCTTTTCCTCAGCACTCCCAGGAAAGCATGCCTAGAAGCCAGCTCTCAACAGGCAGCATTCTTATGGCATTGTGAAGGTAGCAGTTTTCTGAGTCAGGAGGTTCCAAGATTACCACTCTACTGCACCTGGAGATACCCTCCAGGTCTGCATTGTTAACTTGCGTCTCAGAAGCCTCTGGCAAACGTCTCTGGTGAAGATCTGCGAAACTCACTCTGCAGGCAGTGTGGAACTGTGAGGGACTGAGGATGAGCTCAACTCTCAGAAGTAAGATGCTTTTGGACAAGGCGTTCAGCTACCTTCTCCTTTATGGAACTTAGTATGTAGCACCAGCCTACCACAGGAATTACTACGAAATCGCTGGATTGACCTTGGAGGCACTAGTCTTGGGTGCCGGGAGATTCCAATTACCTCTCCCAACACTTCCGTCAAACAGCGAGCCTAGGCCTTTTAGAAGCAAAGGGTACCAGCAGGCTGGATGGAGATGAACAGGCCATAAGCTCAACTCTCTGAAGTGTGTATGCATGGGAGGCAGATGTCTGCTCCCCATTCTGACATGGTAGTTGGAACCTAGCTACACTCTGATTGAAGAAGGCCATTGGAAATCGCTGTATTCAACTCAGTTACACAGGAGTTCAGGCCCAATGCTTACACATGCTTTTCCCGCAACCTCTCTCAGCCACTCACTTTAGGATGTTAGCAACCACGCCTACAGTCAGGCAGGATGCGGGAGGGTTCTGCCCTGTCCTCAGCTCTCCCAGGGAAGCATGCCTAGAAGCCAGCTCTCAACTAGCTGCATTCTTATGGCAGTGTGAAGGTAGCAGTATTCTGAGTCAGGAGGTTCCAAGATTACCACTCTACTGCACCTGGAGATACCCTCCAGGTCTGCATTGTTAACTTGCGTCTCAGAGGTCTCTGGCAAAAGTCTCTGGTGAAGACGTGGGAAACTCACTCTGTAGGCAGTGTGGAACTGTGAGGGACTGGGGGTCAGCTCAACTCTCAGAAGTAAGATGTTTTTGGACAAGGCGTTCAGCTACCTTCTCACATATGGAACTTAGTATGTAGCACCAGTCTACCCCAGGAATAACTGGGATGTTGCTCGATTGAGCTTGGAGGCACTCGTCTTGAGTGCCGGGAGATTCCAATTACCTCTCCCAACACTTGCGTCAAGCAGCAAGCCTAGGCCTTTTGGAAGCGAAAGTTAGCGGCAGGCACGATGTAGGGTTACAGGCCATAAGCTCAACTCTCAGAAGTGTGTATGCATGGGAGGCAGATGTCTGCTACCCACTCGGACATGGGAGTTGGAACCTAGCTACACTCCTATTGAAGAAGGATGTTGGAAATCGCTGTATTCAACTCAGATACACGGGAGTTCAGGCCCAATGCTTACACATGCTTTTCCCACAACCTATCCCAGCCACTAACATAAGGAGGTTAGCAGGTACGTCTACAGTCAGGCAGGATGCGGGAGGGTTCTGCCCTGTCCTCAGCTCTCACAGGGAAGCATGCCTAGAAGCCAGCTCTCAACTAGCTGCATTCTTATGACAGTGTGAAGGTAGCAGTATTCTGAGTAAGGAGGTTCCCAGATTACCACTCTACTGCACCTGGAGATACCGTCCAGGTCTGCATTGTTAACTTGCGTCTCAGAGGCCTCTGGCAAAAGTCTCTGGTGAAGACGTGGGAAACTCACTCTGCAGGCAGTGTGGAACTGTGATGGACTGAGGGTGAGCTCAACTCTAAGCAGTAAGATGATTTTGGACAAGGCGTTCAGCTACCTTCTCACATATGGAACTTAGTATGTAGCACCAGTCTACCCCAGGAATTACTGGGAAATCGCTGGATTGAGCTTGGAGGCACTAGTCTTGTGTGCCGGGAGATTCCAGTTACCTCTCCCAACACTTCGGTGAAGCAGCGAGCCTAGGCCTTTTGGAAGCCAAAGTTAGCTGCAGGCAGGAGGTAGGGTTACAGGCCATAAGCTCAACTCTCAGAAGTGTGTATGCATGGGAGGCAGATGTCTGCTACCCACTCGTACATGCGAGTGGGAACCTAGCTACACTCTGATGAAGAAGGACTTTGGAAATCGCTGTATTCAACTCAGATACACGTGGGTTCAGGCACAACGATTCCACATGCTTTTCTCACAACCTTTCCTTGCCACTAACATGCGGACGTTAGCAGCTCCTTCTACAGTCAAGCAGGATGCGGGAGGGTTGTGCCCTGTCTTTAGCTCTCACAGGAAGCATGCCTTGAAGCCAGCTGTCAACTAGCTGCATACCTATGGCAGGGTCAAGGTAGCAGTATTCTGAGACAGGAGGTTCCCAGATTACCAGTCTACTGCACCTGGAGATACCCTCCAGGTCTGCATTGTTAACTTGCGTCTCAGAAGCCTCTGGCAAACGTCTCTGGTGAAGACGTGCGAAACTCACTCTGCAGGCAGTGTGGAACTGTGAGGGACTGGGGGTCAGCTCAACTCTCAGAAGTAAGATGCTTTTGGACAAGGCGTTCACCTTCCTTCTCACTTATGGAACTTAGTATGTAGCACCAGTCTACCCCAGGAATAACTGGGATATTGCTCGATTGAGCTTGGAGGCACTCGTCTTGTGTGCCGGGAGATTCCAATTACCTCTCCCAACACTTGCGTCAAGCAGGGAGCCTAGGCCTTTTGGAAGCGAAAGGTAGCGGCAGGCAGGAGGTAGGGTTACAGGCCATAAGCTCAACTCTCAGAAGTGTGTACGCATGGGAGGCAGATGTCTGCTCCCCATTCTGACATGGGAGGTGGAACCTAGCTACACTCTGATTGAAGAAGGCCATTGAAAATCGCTGTATTCAACTCAGATACACAGTTCAGGCCCAATGCTTACACATTCTTTTTCCACAACCTCTCTCAGCCACTAACATTAGGATGTTAGCAGCTATGCCTACAGTCAGGCAGGATGCGTGAGGGTTCTGCCTTTTCCTCAGCACTCCCAGGAAAGCATGCCTAGAAGCCAGCTCTCAACAGGCAGCATTCTTATGGCATTGTGAAGGTAGCAGTTTTCTGAGTCAGGAGGTTCCAAGATTACCACTCTACTGCACCTGGAGATACCCTCCAGGTCTGCATTGTTAACTTGCGTCTCAGAAGCCTCTGGCAAACGTCTCTGGTGAAGATCTGCGAAACTCACTCTGCAGGCAGTGTGGAACTGTGAGGGACTGAGGGTGAGCTCAACTCTCAGAAGTAAGATGCTTTTGGACAAGGCGTTCAGCTACCTTCTCCTTTATGGAACTTAGTATGTAGCACCAGCCTACCACAGGAATTACTACGAAATCGCTGGATTGATCTTGGAGGCACTAGTCTTGGGTGCCGGGAGATTCCAATTACCTCTCCCAACACTTCCGTCAAACAGCGAGCCTAGGCCTTTTAGAAGCAAAGGGTACCAGCAGGCTGGATGGAGATGAACAGGCCATAAGCTCAACTCTCTGAAGTGTGTATGCATGGGAGGCAGATGTCTGCTCCCCATTCTGACATGGTAGTTGGAACCTAGCTACACTCTGATTGAAGAAGGCCATTGGAAATCCCTGTATTCAACTCAGTTACACAGGAGTTCAGGCCCAATGCTTACACATGCTTTTCCCGCAACCTCTCTCAGCCACTCACTTTAGGATGTTAGCAACCACGCCTACAGTCAGGCAGGATGCGGGAGGGTTCTGCCCTGTCCTCAGCTCTCACAGGGAAGCATGCCTAGAAGCCAGCTCTCAACTAGCTGCATTCTTATGGCAGTGTGAAGGTAGCATTATTCTGAGTCAGGAGGTTCCAAGATTACCACTCTACTGCACCTGGAGATACCCTCCAGGTCTGCATTGTTAACTTGCGTCTCAGAGGCCTCTGGCAAAAGTCTCTGGTGAAGACGTGGGAAACTCACTCTGCAGGCAGTGTGGAACTGTGAGGGACTGGGGGTCAGCTCAACTCTCAGAAGTAAGATGTTTTTGGACAAGGCGTTCAGCTACCTTCTCACATATGGAACTTAGTATGTAGCACCAGTCTACCCCAGGAATAACTGGGATGTTGCTCGATTGAGCTTGGAGGCACTCGTCTTGAGTGCCGGGAGATTCCAATTACCTCTCCCAACACTTGCGTCAAGCAGCAAGCCTAGGCCTTTTGGAAGCGAAAGGTAGCGGCAGGCACGATGTAGGGTTACAGGCCATAAGCTCAACTCTCAGAAGTGTGTATGCATGGGAGGCAGATGTCTGCTACCCACTCGGACATGGGAGTTGGAACCTAGCTACACTCCTATTGAAGAAGGATGTTGGAAATCGCTGTATTCCACTCAGATACACGGGAGTTCAGGCCCAATGCTTACACATGCTTTTCCCACAACCTATCCCAGCCACTAACATAAGGAGGTTAGCAGGTACGTCTACAGTCAGGCAGGATGCGGGAGGGTTCTGCCCTGTCCTCAGCTCTCACAGGGAAGCATGCCTAGAAGCCAGCTCTCAACTAGCTGCATTCTTATGACAGTGTGAAGGTAGCAGTATTCTGAGTAAGGAGGTTCCCAGATTACCACTCTACTGCACCTGGAGATACCGTCCAGGTCTGCATTGTTAACTTGCGTCTCAGAGGCCTCTGGCAAAAGTCTCTGGTGAAGACGTGGGAAACTCACTCTGCAGGCAGTGTGGAACTGTGAGGGACTGAGGGTGAGCTCAACTCTAAGCAGTAAGATGATTTTGGACAAGGCGTTCAGCTACCTTCTCACATATGGAAATTAGTATGTAGCACCAGTCTACCCCAGGAATTACTGGGAAATCGCTGGATTGAGCTTGGAGGCACTAGTCTTGTGTGCCGGGAGATTCCAGTTACCTCTCCCAACACTTCGGTGAAGCAGCGAGCCTAGGCCTTTTGGAAGCGAAAGTTAGCTGCAGGCAGGAGGTAGGGTTACAGGCCATAAGCTCAACTCTCAGAACTGTGTATGCATGGGAGGCAGATGTCTGCTACCCACTCGTACATGCGAGTGGGAACCTAGCTACACTCTGATGAAGAAGGACTTTGGAAATCGCTGTATTCAACTCAGATACACGTGGGTTCAGGCACAACGATTCCACATGCTTTTCTCACAACCTTTCCTTGCCACTAACATGAGGACGTTAGCAGCTCCTTCTACAGTCAAGCAGGATGCGGGAGGGTTGTGCCGTGTCTTTAGCTCTCACAGGAAGCATGCCTTGAAGCCAGCTGTCAACTAGCTGCATACTTATGGCAGGGTCAAGGTAGCAGTATTCTGAGACAGGAGGTTCCCAGATTACCAGTCTACTGCACCTGGAGATACCCTGCAGGTCTGCATTGTTAACTTGCGTCTCAGAAGCCTCTGGCAAACGTCTCTGGTGAAGACGTGCGAAACTCACTCTGCAGGCAGTGTGGAACTGTGAGGGACTGGGGGTCAGCTCAACTCTCAGAAGTAAGATGCTTTTGGACAAGGCGTTCACCTTCCTTCTCACTTATGGAACTTAGTATGTAGCACCAGTCTACCCCAGGAATAACTGGGATATTGCTCGATTGAGCTTGGAGGCACTCGTCTTGTGTGCCGGGAGATTCCAATTACCTCTCCCAACACTTGCGTCAAGCAGGGAGCCTAGGCCTTTTGGAAGCGAAAGGTAGCGGCAGGCAGGAGGTAGGGTTACAGGCCATAAGCTCAACTCTCAGAAGTGTGTACGCATGGGAGGCAGATGTCTGCTCCCCATTCTGACATGGGAGGTGGAACCTAGCTACACTCTGATTGAAGAAGGCCATTGAAAATCGCTGTATTCAACTCAGATATACAGGAGTTCAGGCCCAATGCTTACACATGCTTTTTCCACAACCTCTCTCAGCCACTAACATTAGGATGTTAGCAGCTACGCCTACAGTCAGGCAGGATGCGTGAGGGTTCTGCCTTTTCCTCAGCACTCCCAGGAAAGCATGCCTAGAAGCCAGCTCTCAACAGGCAGCATTCTTATGGCATTGTGAAGGTAGCAGTTTTCTGAGTCAGGAGGTTCCAAGATTACCACTCTACTGCACCTGGAGATACCCTCCAGGTCTGCATTGTTAACTTGCGTCTCAGAAGCCTCTGGCAAACGTCTCTGGTGAAGATCTGCGAAACTCACTCTGCAGGCAGTGTGGAACTGTGAGGGACTGAGGATGAGCTCAACTCTCAGAAGTAAGATGCTTTTGGACAAGGCGTTCAGCTACCTTCTCCTTTATGGAACTTAGTATGTAGCACCAGCCTACCACAGGAATTACTACGAAATCGCTGGATTGATCTTGGAGGCACTAGTCTTGGGTGCCGGGAGATTCGAATTACCTCTCCCAACACTTCCGTCAAACAGCGAGCCTAGGCCTTTTAGAAGCAAAGGGTACCAGCAGGCTGGATGGAGATGAACAGGCCATAAGCTCAACTCTCTGAAGTGTGTATGCATGGGAGGCAGATGTCTGCTCCCCATTCTGACATGGTAGTTGGAACCTAGCTACACTCTGATTGAAGAAGGCCATTGGAAATCGCTGTATTCAACTCAGTTACACAGGAGTTCAGGCCCAATGCTTACACATGCTTTTCCCGCAACCTCTCTCAGCCACTCACTTTAGGATGTTAGCAACCACGCCTACAGTCAGGCAGGATGCGGGAGGGTTCTGCCCTGTCCTCAGCTCTCCCAGGGAAGCATGCCTAGAAGCCAGCTCTCAACTAGCTGCATTCTTATGGCAGTGTGAAGGTAGCAGTATTCTGAGTCAGGAGGTTCCAAGATTACCACTCTACTGCACCTGGAGATACCCTCCAGGTCTGCATTGTTAACTTGCGTCTCAGAGGCCTCTGGCAAAAGTCTCTGGTGAAGACGTGGGAAACTCACTCTGCAGGCAGTGTGGAACTGTGAGGGACTGAGGGTGAGCTCAACTCTCAGCAATAAGATGATTTTGGACAAGGCGTTCAGCTACCTTCTCACATATGGAACTTAGTATGTAGCACCAGTCTACCCCAGGAATTACTGGGAAATCGCTGGATTGAGCTTGGAGGCACTAGTCTTGTGTGCCAGGAGATTCCAGTTACCTCTCCCAACACTTCGGTGAAGCAGCGAGCCTAGGCCTTTTGGAAGCGAAAGTTAGCTGCAGGCAGGAGGTAGGGTTACAGGCCATAAGCTCAACTCTCAGAACTGTGTATGCATGGGAGGCAGATGTCTGCTACCCACTCGTACATGCGAGTGGGAACCTAGCTACACTCTGATGAAGAAGGACTTTGGAAAAAGCTGTATTCAACTCAGATACACGTGGGTTCAGGCACAACGATTCCACATGCTTTTCTCACAACCTTTCCTTGCCACTAACATGCGGACGTTAGAAGCTCCTTCTACAGTCAAGCAGGATGCGGGAGGGTTGTGCCCTGTCTTTAGCTCTCACAGGAAGCATGCCTTGAAGCCAGCTGTCAACTAGCTGCATACTTATGGCAGGGTCAAGGTAGCAGTATTCTGAGACAGGAGGTTCCCAGATTACCAGTCTACTGCACCTGGAGATACCCTCCAGGTCTGCATTGTTAACTTGCGTCTCAGAAGCCTCTGGCAAACGTCTCTGGTGAAGACGTGCGAAACTCACTCTGCAGGCAGTGTGGAACTGTGAGGGACTGGGGGTCAGCTCAACTCTCAGAAGTAAGATGTTTTTGGACAAGGCGTTCAGCTACCTTCTCACATATGGAACTTAGTATGTAGCACCAGTCTACCCCAGGAATAACTGGGATATTGCTCGATTGAGCTTGGAGGCACTCGTCTTGAGTGCCGGGAGATTCCAATTACCTCTCCCAACACTTGCGTCAAGCAGCAAGCCTAGGCCTTTTGGAAGCGAAAGGTAGCGGCAGGCACGATGTAGGGTTACAGGCCATAAGCTCAACTCTCAGAAGTGTGTATGCATGGGAGGCAGATGTCTGCTACCCACTCGGACATGGGAGTTGGAACCTAGCTACACTCCTATTGAAGAAGGATGTTGGAAATCGCTGTATTCCACTCAGATACACGGGAGTTCAGGCCCAATGCTTACACATGCTTTTCCCACAACCTATCCCAGCCACTAACATAAGGAGGTTAGCAGGTACGTCTACAGTCAGGCAGGATGCGGGAGGGTTCTGCCCTGTCCTCAGCTCTCACAGGGAAGCATGCCTAGAAGCCAGCTCTCAACTAGCTGCATTCTTATGACAGTGTGAAGGTAGCAGGATTCTGAGTAAGGAGGTTCCCAGATTACCACTCTACTGCACCTGGAGATACCGTCCAGGTCTGCATTGTTAACTTGCGTCTCAGAGGCCTCTGGCAAAAGTCTCTGGTGAAGACGTGGGAAACTCACTCTGCAGGCAGTGTGGAACTGTGAGGGACTGAGGGTGAGCTCAACTCTAAGCAGTAAGATGATTTTGGACAAGGCGTTCAGCTACCTTCTCACATATGGAACTTAGTATGTAGCACCAGTCTACCCCAGGAATTACTGGGAAATCGCTGGATTGAGCTTGGAGGCACTAGTCTTTTGTGCCGGGAAATTCCAGTTACCTCTCCCAACACTTCGGTGAAGCAGCGAGCCTAGGCCTTTTGGAAGCGAAAGTTAGCTGCAGGCAGGAGGTAGGGTTACAGGCCATAAGCTCAACTCTCAGAAGTGTGTATGCATGGGAGGCAGATGTCTGCTACCCACTCGTACATGCGAGTGGGAACCTAGCTACACTCTGATGAAGAAGGACTTTGGAAATCGCTGTATTCAACTCAGATACACGTGGGTTCAGGCACAACGATTCCACATGCTTTTCTCACAACCTTTCCTTGCCACTAACATGAGGACGTTAGCAGCTCCTTCTACAGTCAAGCAGGATGCGGGAGGGTTGTGCCCTGTCTTTAGCTCTCACAGGGAAGCATGCCTTGAGGCCAGCTGTCAACTAGCTGCATACTTATGGCAGGGTCAAGGTAGCAGTATTCTGAGACAGGAGGTTCCCAGATTACCAGTCTACTGCACCTGGAGATACCCTCCAGGTCTGCATTGTTAACTTGCGTCTCAGAAGCCTCTGGCAAACGTCTCTGGTGAAGACGTGCGAAACTCACTCTGCAGGCAGTGTGGAACTGTGAGGGACTGGGGGTCAGCTCAACTCTCAGAAGTAAGATGCTTTTGGACAAGGCGTTCACCTTCCTTCTCACTTATGGAACTTAGTATGTAGCACCAGTCTACCCCAGGAATAACTGGGATATTGCTCGATTGAGCTTGGAGGCACTCGTCTTGTGTGCCGGGAGATTCCAATTACCTCTCCCAACACTTGCGTCAAGCAGGGAGCCTAGGCCTTTTGGAAGCGAAAGGTAGCGGCAGGCAGGAGGTAGGGTTACAGGCCATAAGCTCAACTCTCAGAAGTGTGTACGCATGGGAGGCAGATGTCTGCTCCCCATTCTGACATGGGAGGTGGAACCTAGCTACACTCTGATTGAAGAAGGCCATTGAAAATCGCTGTATTCAACTCAGATACACAGGAGTTCAGGCCCAATGCTTACACATGCTTTTTCCACAACCTCTCTCAGCCACTAACATTAGGATGTTAGCAGCTACGCCTACAGTCAGGCAGGATGCGTGAGGGTTCTGCCTTTTCCTCAGCACTCCCAGGAAAGCATGCCTAGAAGCCAGCTCTCAACAGGCAGCATTCTTATGGCATTGTGAAGGTAGCAGTTTTCTGAGTCAGGAGGTTCCAAGATTACCACTCTACTGCACCTGGAGATACCCTCCAGGTCTGCATTGTTAACTTGCGTCTCAGAAGCCTCTGGCAAACGTCTCTGGTGAAGATCTGCGAAACTCACTCTGCAGGCAGTGTGGAACTGTGAGGGACTGAGGATGAGCTCAACTCTCAGAAGTAAGATGCTTTTGGACAAGGCGTTCAGCTACCTTCTCCTTTATGGAACTTAGTATGTAGCACCAGCCTACCACAGGAATTACTACGAAATCACTGGATTGATCTTGGAGGCACTAGTCTTGGGTGCCGGGAGATTCCAATTACCTCTCCCAACACTTCCGTCAAACAGCGAGCCTAGGCCTTTTAGAAGCAAAGGGTACCAGCAGGCTGGATGGAGATGAACAGGCCATAAGCTCAACTCTCTGAAGTGTGTATGCATGGGAGGCAGATGTCTGCTCCCCATTCTGACATGGTAGTTGGAACCTAGCTACACTCTGATTGAAGAAGGCCATTGGAAATCGCTGTATTCAACTCAGTTACACAGGAGTTCAGGCCCAATGCTTACACATGCTTTACCCGCAACCTCTCTCAGCCACTCACTTTAGGATGTTAGCAACCACGCCTACAGTCAGGCAGGATGCGGGAGGGTTCTGCCCTGTCCTCAGCTCTCCCAGGGAAGCATGCCTAGAAGCCAGCTCTCAACTAGCTGCATTCTTATGGCAGTGTGAAGGTAGCAGTATTCTGAGTAAGGAGGTTCCCAGATTACCAGTCTACTGCACCTGGAGATACCCTCCAGGTCTGCATTGTTAACTTGCGTCTCAGAGGCCTCTGGGAAAAGTCTCTGGTGAAGACGTGGGAAACTCACTCTGCAGGCAGTGTGGAACTGTGAGGGACTGAGGGTGAGCTCTACTCTAAGCAGTAAGATGATTTTGGACAAGGCGTTCAGCTACCTTCTCACATATGGAACTTAGTATGTAGCACCAGTCTACCCCAGGAATTACTGGGAAATCGCTGGATTGAGCTTGGAGGCACTAGTCTTGTGTGCCGGGAGATTCCAGTTACCTCTCCCAACACTTCGGTGAAGCAGCGAGCCTAGGCCTTTTGGAAGCGAAAGTTAGCTGCAGGCAGGAGGTAGGGTTACAGGCCATAAGCTCAACTCTCAGAACTGTGTATGCATGGGAGGCAGATGTCTGCTACCCAGTCGTACATGCGAGTGGGAACCTAGCTACACTCTGATGAAGAAGGACTTTGGAAATCGCTGTATTCAACTCAGATACACGTGGGTTCAGGCACAACGATTCCACATGCTTTTCTCACAACCTTTCCTTGCCACTAACATGAGGACGTTAGCAGCTCCTTCTACAGTCAAGCAGGATGCGGGAGGGTTGTGCCCTGTCCTTAGCTCTCACAGGAAGCATGCCTTGAAGCCAGCTGTCAACTAGCTGCATACTTATGGCAGGGTCAAGGTAGCAGTATTCTGAGACAGGAGGTTCCCAGATTACCAGTCTACTGCACCTGGAGATACCCTCCAGGTCTGCATTGTTAACTTGCGTCTCAGAAGCCTCTGGCAAACGTCTCTGGTGAAGACGTGCGAAACTCACTCTGCAGGCAGTGTGGAACTGTGAGGGACTGGGGGTCAGCTCAACTCTCAGAAGTAAGATGCTTTTGGACAAGGCGTTCACCTTCCTTCTCACTTATGGAACTTAGTATGTAGCACCAGTCTTCCCCAGGAATAACTGGGATATTGCTCGATTGAGCTTGGAGGCACTCGTCTTGTGTGCCGGGAGATTTCAATTACCTCTCCCAACACTTGCGTCAAGCAGGGAGCCTAGGCCTTTAAAGCGAAAGGTAGCTGCAGGCAGGATGTAGGGTTACAGGCCATAAGCTCAACTCTCAGAAGTGTGTACGCATGGGAGGCAGATGTCTGCTCCCCATTCTGACATGGGAGGTGGAACCTAGCTACACTCTGATTGAAGAAGGCCATTGAAAATCGCTGTATTCAACTCAGATACACAGTTCAGGCCCAATGCTTACACATGCTTTTTCCACAACCTCTCTCAGCCACTAACATTAGGATGTTAGCAGCTACGCCTACAGTCCGGCAGGATGCGTGAGGGTTCTGCCTTTTCCTCAGCACTCCCAGGAAAGCATGCCTAGAAGCCAGCTCTCAACAGGCAGCATTCTTATGGCATTGTGAAGGTAGCAGTTTTCTGAGTCAGGAGGTTCCAAGATTACCACTCTACTGCACCTGGAGATACCCTCCAGGTCTGCATTGTTAACTTGCGTCTCAGAAGCCTCTGGCAAACGTCTCTGGTGAAGATCTGCGAAACTCACTCTGCAGGCAGTGTGGAACTGTGAGGGACTGAGGGTGAGCTCAACTCTCAGAAGTAAGATGCTTTTGGACAAGGCGTTCAGCTACCTTCTCCTTTATGGAACTTAGTATGTAGCACCAGCCTACCACAGGAATTACTACAAAATCGCTGGATTGATCTTGGAGGCACTAGTCTTGGGTGCCGGGAGATTCCAATTACCTCTCCCAACACTTCCGTCAAACAGCGAGCCTAGGCCTTTTAGAAGCAAAGGGTACCAGCAGGCTGGATGGAGATGAACAGGCCATAAGCTCAACTCTCTGAAGTGTGTATGCATGGGAGGCAGATGTCTGCTCCCCATTCTGACATGGTAGTTGGAACCTAGCTACACTCTGATTGAAGAAGGCCATTGGAAATCGCTGTATTCAACTCAGTTACACAGGAGTTCAGGCCCAATGCTTACACATGCTTTTCCCGCAACCTCTCTCAGCCACTCACTTTAGGATGTTAGCAACCACGCCTACAGTCAGGCAGGATGCGGGAGGGTTCTGCCCTGTCCTCAGCTCTCCCAGGGAAGCATGCCTAGAAGCCAGCTCTCAACTAGCTGCATTCTTATGGCAGTGTGAAGGTAGCAGTATTCTGAGTCAGGAGGTTCCAAGATTACCACTCTACTGCACCTGGAGATACCCTCCAGGTCTGCATTGTTAACTTGCGTCTCAGAGGCCTCTGGCAAAAGTCTCTGGTGAAGACGTGGGAAACTCACTCTGCAGGCAGTGTGGAACTGTGAGGGACTGAGGGTGAGCTCAACTCTCAGCAATAAGATGATTTTGGACAAGGCCTTCAGCTACCTTCTCACATATGGAACTTAGTATGTAGCACCAGTCTACCCCAGGAATTACTGGGAAATCGCTGGATTGAGCTTGGAGGCACTAGTCTTGTGTGCCAGGAGATTCCAGTTACCTCTCCCAACACTTCGGTGAAGCAGCGAGCCTAGGCCTTTTGGAAGCGAAAGTTAGCTGCAGGCAGGAGGTAGGGTTACAGGCCATAAGCTCAACTCTCAGAACTGTGTATGCATGGGAGGCAGATGTCTGCTACCCACTCGTACATGCGAGTGGGAACCTAGCTACACTCTGATGAAGAAGGACTTTGGAAAACGCTGTATTCAACTCAGATACACGTGGGTTCAGGCACAACGATTCCACATGCTTTTCTCACAACCTTTCCTTGCCACTAACATGCGGACGTTAGCAGCTCCTTCTACAGTCAAGCAGGATGCGGGAGGGTTGTGCCCTGTCTTTAGCTCTCACAGGAAGCATGCCTTGAAGCCAGCTGTCAACTAGCTGCATACTTATGGCAGGGTCAAGGTAGCAGTATTCTGAGACAGGAGGTTCCCAGATTACCAGTCTACTGCACCTGGAGATACCCTCCAGGTCTGCATTGTTAACAGGCGTCTCAGAAGCCTCTGGCAAACGTCTCTGGTGAAGACGTGCGAAACTCACTCTGCAGGCAGTGTGGAACTGTGAGGGACTGGGGGTCAGCTCAACTCTCAGAAGTAAGATGTTTTTGGACAAGGCGTTCAGCTACCTTCTCACATATGGAACTTAGTATGTAGCACCAGTCTACCCCAGGAATAACTGGGATATTGCTCGATTGAGCTTGGAGGCACTCGTCTTGAGTGCCGGGAGATTCCAATTACCTCTCCCAACACTTGCGTCAAGCAGCAAGCCTAGGCCTTTTGGAAGCGAAAGGTAGCGGCAGGCACGATGTAGGGTTACAGGCCATAAGCTCAACTCTCAGAAGTGTGTATGCATGGGAGGCAGATGTCTGCTACCCACTCGGACATGGGAGTTGGAACCTAGCTACACTCCTATTGAAGAAGGATGTTGGAAATCGCTGTATTCCACTCAGATACACGGGAGTTCAGGCCCAATGCTTACACATGCTTTTCCCACAACCTATCCCAGCCACTAACATAAGGAGGTTAGCAGGTACGTCTACAGTCAGGCAGGATGCGGGAGGGTTCTGCCCTGTCCTCAGCTCTCACAGGGAAGCATGCCTAGAAGCCAGCTCTCAACTAGCTGCATTCTTATGACAGTGTGAAGGTAGCAGGATTCTGAGTAAGGAGGTTCCCAGATTACCACTCTACTGCACCTGGAGATACCGTCCAGGTCTGCATTGTTAACTTGCGTCTCAGAGGCCTCTGGCAAAAGTCTCTGGTGAAGACGTGGGAAACTCACTCTGCAGGCAGTGTGGAACTGTGAGGGACTGAGGGTGAGCTCAACTCTAAGCAGTAAGATGATTTTGGACAAGGCGTTCAGCTACCTTCTCACATATGGAACTTAGTATGTAGCACCAGTCTACCCCAGGAATTACTGGGAAATCGCTGGATTGAGCTTGGAGGCAGTAGTCTTGTGTGCCGGGAGATTCCAGTTACCTCTCCCAACACTTCGGTGAAGCAGCGAGCCTAGGCCTTTTGGAAGCGAAAGTTAGCTGCAGGCAGGAGGTAGGGTTACAGGCCATAAGCTCAACTCTCAGAAGTGTGTATGCATGGGAGGCAGATGTCTGCTACCCATTCGTACATGCGAGTGGGAACCTAGCTACACTCTGATGAAGAAGGACTTTGGAAATCGCTGTATTCAACTCAGATACACGTGGGTTCAGGCACAACGATTCCACATGCTTTTCTCACAACCTTTCCTTGCCACTAACATGAGGACGTTAGCAGCTCCTTCTACAGTCAAGCAGGATGCGGGAGGGTTGTGCCCTGTCTTTAGCTCTCACAGGGAAGCATGCCTTGAGGCCAGCTGTCAACTAGCTGCATACTTATGGCAGGGTCAAGGTAGCAGTATTCTGAGACAGGAGGTTCCCAGATTACCAGTCTACTGCACCTGGAGATACCCTCCAGGTCTGCATTGTTAACTTGCGTCTCAGAAGCCTCTGGCAAACGTCTCTGGTGAAGACGTGCGAAACTCACTCTGCAGGCAGTGTGGAACTGTGAGGGACTGGGGGTCAGCTCAACTCTCAGAAGTAAGATGCTTTTGGACAAGGCGTTCACCTTCCTTCTCACTTATGGAACTTAGTATGTAGCACCAGTCTACCCCAGGAATAACTGGGATATTGCTCGATTGAGCTTGGAGGCACTCGTCTTGTGTGCCGGGAGATTCCAATTACCTCTCCCAACACTTGCGTCAAGCAGGGAGCCTAGGCCTTTTGGAAGCGAAAGGTAGCGGCAGGCAGGATGTAGGGTTACAGGCCATAAGCTCAACTCTCAGAAGTGTGTACGCATGGGAGGCAGATGTCTGCTCCCCATTCTGACATGGGAGGTGGAACCTAGCTACACTCTGATTGAAGAAGGCCATTGAAAATCGCTGTATTCAACTCAGATACACAAGAGTTCAGGCCCAATGCTTACACATGCTTTTTCCACAACCTCTCTCAGCCACTAACATTAGGATGTTAGCAGCTACGCCTACAGTCAGGCAGGATGCGTGAGGGTTCTGCCTTTTCCTCAGCACTCCCAGGAAAGCATGCCTAGAAGCCAGCTCTCAACAGGCAGCATTCTTATGGCATTGTGAAGGTAGCAGTTTTCTGAGTCAGGAGGTTCCAAGATTACCACTCTACTGCACCTGGAGATACCCTCCAGGTCTGCATTGTTAACTTGCGTCTCAGAAGCCTCTGGCAAACGTCTCTGGTGAAGATCTGCGAAACTCACTCTGCAGGCAGTGTGGAACTGTGAGGGACTGAGGGTGAGCTCAACTCTCAGAAGTAAGATGCTTTTGGACAAGGCGTTCAGCTACCTTCTCCTTTATGGAACTTAGTATGTAGCACCAGCCTACCACAGGAATTACTACGAAATCGCTGGATTGATCTTGGAGGCACTAGTCTTGGGTGCCGGGAGATTCCAATTACCTCTCCCAACACTTCCGTCAAACAGCGAGCCTAGGCCTTTTAGAAGCAAAGGGTACCAGCAGGCTGGATGGAGATGAACAGGCCATAAGCTCAACTCTCTGAAGAGTGTATGCATGGGAGGCAGATGTCTGCTCCCCATTCTGACATGGTAGTTGGAACCTAGCTACACTCTGATTGAAGAAGGCCATTGGAAATCGCTGTATTCAACTCAGTTACACAGGAGTTCAGGCCCAATGCTTACACATGCTTTTCCCGCAACCTCTCTCAGCCACTCACTTTAGGATGTTAGCAACCACGCCTACAGTCAGGCAGGATGCGGGAGGGTTCTGCCCTGTCCTCAGCTCTCCCAGGGAAGCATGCCTAGAAGCCAGCTCTCAACTAGCTGCATTCTTATGGCAGTGTGAAGGTAGCAGTATTCTGAGTCAGGAGGTTCCAAGATTACCACTCTACTGCACCTGGAGATACCCTCCAGGTCTGCATTGTTAACTTGCGTCTCAGAAGCCTGTGGCAAACGTCTCTGGTGAAGACGTGGGAAACTCACTCTGCAGGCAGTGTGGAACTGTGAGGGACTGGGGGTCAGCTCAACTCTCAGAAGTAAGATGTTTTTGGACAAGGCGTTCAGCTACCTTCTCACATATGGAACTTAGTATGTAGCACCAGTCTACCCCAGGAATAACTGGGATATTGCTCGATTGAGCTTGGAGGCACTCGTCTTGAGTGCCGGGAGATTCCAATTACCTCTCCCAACACTTGCGTCAAGCAGCAAGCCTAGGCCTTTTGGAAGCGAAAGGTAGCGGCAGGCACGATGTAGGGTTACAGGCCATAAGCTCAACTCTCAGAAGTGTGTATGCATGGGAGGCAGATGTCTGCTACCCACTCGGACATGGGAGTTGGAACCTAGCTACACTCCTATTGAAGAAGGATGTTGGAAATCGCTGTATTCAACTCAGATACACGGGAGTTCAGGCCCAATGCTTACACATGCTTTTCCCACAACCTATCCCAGCCACTAACATAAGGAGGTTAGCAGGTACGTCTACAGTCAGGCAGGATGCGGGAGGGTTCTGCCCTGTCCTCAGCTCTCACAGGGAAGCATGCCTAGAAGCCAGCTCTCAACTAGCTGCATTCTTATGACAGTGTGAAGGTAGCAGTATTCTGAGTAAGGAGGTTCCCAGATTACCACTCTACTGCACCTGGAGATACCGTCCAGGTCTGCATTGTTAACTTGCGTCTCAAAGGCCTCTGGCAAAAGTCTCTGGTGAAGACGTGGGAAACTCACTCTGCAGGCAGTGTGGAACTGTGAGGGACTGAGGGTGAGCTCAACTCTCAGCAGTAAGATGATTTTGGACAAGGCGTTCAGCTACCTTCTCACATATGGAACTTAGTATGTAGCACCAGTCTACCCCAGGAATTACTGGGAAATCGCTGGATTGAGCTTGGAGGCACTAGTCTTGTGTGCCAGGAGATTCCAGTTACCTCTCCCAACACTTCGGTGAAGCAGCGAGCCTAGGCCTTTTGGAAGCGAAAGTTAGCCGCAGGCAGGAGGTAGGGTTACAGGCCATAAGCTCAACTCTCAGAAGTGTGTATGCATGGGAGGCAGATGTCTGCTACCCACTCGTACATGCGAGTGGGAACCTAGCTACACTCTGATGAAGAAGGACTTTGGAAATCGCTGTATTCAACTCAGATACACGTGGGTTCAGGCACAACGATTCCACATGCTTTTCTCACAACCTTTCCTTGCCACTAACATGCGGACGTTAGCAGCTCCTTCTACAGTCAAGCAGGATGCGGGAGGGTTGTGCCCTGTCTTTAGCTCTCACAGGAAGCATGCCTTGAAGCCAGCTGTCAACTAGCTGCATACTTATGGCAGGGTCAAGGTAGCAGTATTCTGAGACAGGAGGTTCCCAGATTACCAGTCTACTGCACCTGGAGATACCCTCCAGGTCTGCATTGTTAACTTGCGTCTCAGAAGCCTCTGGCAAACGTCTCTGGTGAAGACGTGCGAAACTCACTCTGCAGGCAGTGTGGAACTGTGAGGGACTGGGGGTCAGCTCAACTCTCAGAAGTAAGATGCTTTTGGACAAGGCGTTCACCTTCCTTCTCACTTATGGAACTTAGTATGTGGCACCAGTCTACCCCAGGAATAACTAGGATATTGCTCGATTGAGCTTGGAGGCACTCGTCTTGTGTGCCGGGAGATTCCAATTACCTCTCCCAACACTTGCGTCAAGCAGGGAGCCTAGGCCTTTTGGAAGCGAAAAGTAGCGGCAGGCTGGAGGTAGGGTTACAGGCCATAAGCTCAACTCTCAGAAGTGTGTACGCATGGGAGGCAGATGTCTGCTCCCCATTCTGACATGGGAGGTGGAACCTAGCTACACTCTGATTGAAGAAGGCCATTGAAAATCGCTGTATTCAACTCAGATATACAGGAGTTCAGGCCCAATGCTTACACATGCTTTTTCCACAACCTCTCTCAGCCACTAACATTAGGATGTTAGCAGCTACGCCTACAGTCCGGCAGGATGCGTGAGGGTTCTGCCTTTTCCTCAGCACTCCCAGGAAAGCATGCCTAGAAGCCAGCTCTCAACAGGCAGCATTCTTATGGCATTGTGAAGGTAGCAGTTTTCTGAGTCAGGAGGTTCCAAGATTACCACTCTACTGCACCTGGAGATACCCTCCAGGTCTGCATTGTTAACTTGCGTCTCAGAAGCCTCTGGCAAACGTCTCTGGTGAAGATCTGCGAAACTCACTCTGCAGGCAGTGTGGAACTGTGAGGGACTGAGGATGAGCTCAACCCTCAGAAGTAAGATGCTTTTGGACAAGGCGTTCAGCTACCTTCTCCTTTATGGAACTTAGTATGTAGCACCAGCCTTCCACAGGAATTACTACGAAATCGCTGGATTGATCTTGGAGGCACTAGTCTTGGGTGCCGGGAGATTCCAATTACCTCTCCCAACACTTCCGTCAAACAGGGAGCCTAGGCCTTTTAGAAGCAAAGGGTACCAGCAGGCTGGATGGAGATGAACAGGCCATAAGCTCAACTCTCTGAAGTGTGTATGCATGGGAGGCAGATGTCTGCTCCCCATTCTGACATGGTAGTTGGAACCTAGCTACACTCTGATTGAAGAAGGCCATTGGAAATCGCTGTATTCAACTCAGTTACACAGGAGTTCAGGCCCAATGCTTACACATGCTTTTCCCGCAACCTCTCTCAGCCACTCACTTTAGGATGTTAGCAACCACGCCTACAGTCAGGCAGGATGCGGGAGGGTTCTGCCCTGTCCTCAGCTCTCCCAGGGAAGCATGCCTAGAAGCCAGCTCTCAACTAGCTGCATTCTTATGGCAGTGTGAAGGTAGCAGTATTCTGAGACAGGAGGTTCCCAGATTACTAGTCTACTGCACCTGGAGATACCCTCCAGGTCTGCATTGTTAACTTGCGTCTCAGAGGCCTCTGGGAAAAGTCTCTGGTGAAGACGTGGGAAACTCACTCTGCAGGCAGTGTGGAACTGTGAGGGCCTGAGGGTGAGCTCAACTCTAAGCAGTAAGATGATTTTGGACAAGGCGTTCAGCTACATTCTCACATATGGAACTTAGTATGTAGCACCAGTCTACCCCAGGAATTACTGGGAAATCGCTGGATTGAGCTTGGAGGCACTAGTCTTGTGTGCCGGGAGATTCCAGTTACCTCTCCCAACACTTCGGTGAAGCAGCGAGCCTAGGCCTTTTGGAAGCGAAAGTTAGCTGCAGGCAGGAGGTAGGGTTACAGGCCATAAGCTCAACTCTCAGAACTGTGTATGCATGGGAGGCAGATGTCTGCTACCCACTCGTACATGCGAGTGGGAACCTAGCTACACTCTGATGAAGAAGGACTTTGGAAATCGCTGTATTCAACTCAGATACACGTGGGTTCAGGCACAACGATTCCACATGCTTTTCTCACAACCTTTCCTTGCCACTAACATGAGGACGTTAGCAGCTCCTTCTACAGTCAAGCAGGATGCGGGAGGGTTGTGCCCTGTCCTTAGCTCTCACAGGAAGCATGCCTTGAAGCCAGCTGTCAACTAGCTGCATACTTATGGCAGGGTCAAGGTAGCAGTATTCTGAGACAGGAGGTTCCCAGATTACCAGTCTACTGCACCTGGAGATACCCTCCAGGTCTGCATTGTTAACTTGCGTCTCAGAAGCCTCTGGCAAACGTCTCTGGTGAAGACGTGCGAAACTCACTCTGCAGGCAGTGTGGAACTGTGAGGGACTGGGGGTCAGCTCAACTCTCAGAAGTAAGATGCTTTTGGACAAGGCGTTCACCTTCCTTCTCACTTATGGAACTTAGTATGTAGCACCAGTCTACCCCAGGAATAACTGGGATATTGCTCGATTGAGCTTGGAGGCACTCGTCTTGTGTGCCGGGAGATTCCAATTACCTCTCCCAACACTTGCGTCAAGCAGGGAGCCTAGGCCTTTTGGAAGCGAAAGGTAGCGGCAGGCAGGAGGTAGGGTTACAGGCCATAAGCTCAACTCTCAGAAGTGTGTACGCATGGGAGGCAGATGTCTGCTCCCCATTCTGACATGGGAGGTGGAACCTAGCTACACTCTGATTGAAGAAGGCCATTGAAAATCGCTGTATTCAACTCAGATACACAGGAGTTCAGGCCCAATGCTTACACATGCTTTTTGCACAACCTCTCTCAGCCACTAACATTAGGATGTTAGCAGCTACGCCTACAGTCAGGCAGGATGCGTGAGGGTTCTGCCTTTTCCTCAGCACTCCCAGGAAAGCATGCCTAGAAGCCAGCTCTCAACAGGCAGCATTCTTATGGCATTGTGAAGGTAGCAGTTTTCTGAGTCAGGAGGTTCCAAGATTACCACTCTACTGCACCTGGAGATACCCTCCAGGTCTGCATTGTTAACTTGCGTCTCAGAAGCCTCTGGCAAACGTCTCTGGTGAAGATCTGCGAAACTCACTCTGCAGGCAGTGTGGAACTGTGAGGGACTGAGGGTGAGCTCAACTCTCAGAAGTAAGATGCTTTTGGACAAGGCGTTCAGCTACCTTCTCCTTTATGGAACTTAGTATGTAGCACCAGCCTACCACAGGAATTACTACGAAATCGCTGGATTGATCTTGGAGGCACTAGTCTTGGGTGCCGGGAGATTCCAATTACCTCTCCCAACACTTCCGTCAAACAGCGAGCCTAGGCCTTTTAGAAGCAAAGGGTACCAGCAGGCTGGATGGAGATGAACAGGCCATAAGCTCAACTCTCTGAAGAGTGTATGCATGGGAGGCAGATGTCTGCTCCCCATTCTGACATGGTAGTTGGAACCTAGCTACACTCTGATTGAAGAAGGCCATTGGAAATCGCTGTATTCAACTCAGTTACACAGGAGTTCAGGCCCAATGCTTACACATGCTTTTCCCGCAACCTCTCTCAGCCACTCACTTTAGGATGTTAGCAACCACGCCTACAGTCAGGCAGGATGCGGGAGGGTTCTGCCCTGTCCTCAGCTCTCCCAGGGAAGCATGCCTAGAAGCCAGCTCTCAACTAGCTGCATTCTTATGGCAGTGTGAAGGTAGCAGTATTCTGAGTCAGGAGGTTCCAAGATTACCACTCTACTGCACCTGGAGATACCCTCCAGGTCTGCATTGTTAACTTGCGTCTCAGAAGCCTGTGGCAAACGTCTCTGGTGAAGACGTGGGAAACTCACTCTGCAGGCAGTGTGGAACTGTGAGGGACTGGGGGTCAGCTCAACTCTCAGAAGTAAGATGTTTTTGGACAAGGCGTTCAGCTACCTTCTCACATATGGAACTTAGTATGTAGCACCAGTCTACCCCAGGAATAACTGGGATATTGCTCGATTGAGCTTGGAGGCACTCGTCTTGAGTGCCGGGAGATTCCAATTACCTCTCCCAACACTTGCGTCAAGCAGCAAGCCTAGGCCTTTTGGAAGCGAAAGTTAGCGGCAGGCACGATGTAGGGTTACAGGCCATAAGCTCAACTCTCAGAAGTGTGTATGCATGGGAGGCAGATGTCTGCTACCCACTCGGACATGGGAGTTGGAACCTAGCTACACTCCTATTGAAGAAGGATGTTGGAAATCGCTGTATTCAACTCAGATACACGGGAGTTCAGGCCCAATGCTTACACATGCTTTTCCCACAACCTATCCCAGCCACTAACATAAGGAGGTTAGCAGGTACGTCTACAGTCAGGCAGGATGCGGGAGGGTTCTGCCCTGTCCTCAGCTCTCACAGGGAAGCATGCCTAGAAGCCAGCTCTCAACTAGCTGCATTCTTATGACAGTGTGAAGGTAGCAGTATTCTGAGTAAGGAGGTTCCCAGATTACCACTCTACTGCACCTGGAGATACCGTCCAGGTCTGCATTGTTAACTTGCGTCTCAAAGGCCTCTGGCAAAAGTCTCTGGTGAAGACGTGGGAAACTCACTCTGCAGGCAGTGTGGAACTGTGAGGGACTGAGGGTGAGCTCAACTCTCAGCAGTAAGATGATTTTGGACAAGGCGTTCAGCTACCTTCTCACATATGGAACTTAGTATGTAGCACCAGTCTACCCCAGGAATTACTGGGAAATCGCTGGATTGAGCTTGGAGGCACTAGTCTTGTGTGCCAGGAGATTCCAGTTACCTCTCCCAACACTTCGGTGAAGCAGCGAGCCTAGGCCTTTTGGAAGCGAAAGTTAGCTGCAGGCAGGAGGTAGGGTTACAGGCCATAAGCTCAACTCTCAGAAGTGTGTATGCATGGGAGGCAGATGTCTGCTACCCACTCGTACATGCGAGTGGGAACCTAGCTACACTCTGATGAAGAAGGACTTTGGAAATCGCTGTATTCAACTCAGATACACGTGGGTTCAGGCACAACGATTCCACATGCTTTTCTCACAACCTTTCCTTGCCACTAACATGCGGACGTTAGCAGCTCCTTCTACAGTCAAGCAGGATGCGGGAGGGTTGTGCCCTGTCTTTAGCTCTCACAGGAAGCATGCCTTGAAGCCAGCTGTCAACTAGCTGCATACTTATGGCAGGGTCAAGGTAGCAGTATTCTGAGACAGGAGGTTCCCAGATTACCAGTCTACTGCACCTGGAGATACCCTCCAGGTCTGCATTGTTAACTTGCGTCTCAGAAGCCTCTGGCAAACGTCTCTGGTGAAGACGTGCGAAACTCACTCTGCAGGCAGTGTGGAACTGTGAGGGACTGGGGGTCAGCTCAACTCTCAGAAGTAAGATGCTTTTGGACAAGGCGTTCACCTTCCTTCTCACTTATGGAACTTAGTATGTAGCACCAGTCTACCCCAGGAATAACTGGGATATTGCTCGATTGAGCTTGGAGGCACTCGTCTTGTGTGCCGGGAGATTCCAATTACCTCTCCCAACACTTGCGTCAAGCAGGGAGCCTAGGCCTTTTGGAAGCGAAAAGTAGCGGCAGGCAGGAGGTAGGGTTACAGGCCATAAGCTCAACTCTCAGAAGTGTGTACGCATGGGAGGCAGATGTCTGCTCCCCATTCTGACATGGGAGGTGGAACCTAGCTACACTCTGATTGAAGAAGGCCATTGAAAATCACTGTATTCAACTCAGATATACAGGAGTTCAGGCCCAATGCTTACACATGCTTTTTCCACAACCTCTCTCAGCCACTAACATTAGGATGTTAGCAGCTACGCCTACAGTCCGGCAGGATGCGTGAGGGTTCTGCCTTTTCCTCAGCACTCCCAGGAAAGCATGCCTAGAAGCCAGCTCTCAACAGGCAGCATTCTTATGGCATTGTGAAGGTAGCAGTTTTCTGAGTCAGGAGGTTCCAAGATTACCACTCTACTGCACCTGGAGATACCCTCCAGGTCTGCATTGTTAACTTGCGTCTCAGAAGCCTCTGGCAAACGTCTCTGGTGAAGATCTGCGAAACTCACTCTGCAGGCAGTGTGGAACTGTGAGGGACTGAGGGTGAGCTCAACTCTCAGAAGTAAGATGCTTTTGGACAAGGCGTTCAGCTACCTTCTCCTTTATGGAACTTAGTATGTAGCACCAGCCTACCACAGGAATTACTACGAAATCGCTGGATTGATCTTGGAGGCACTAGTCTTGGGTGCCGGGAGATTCCAATTACCTCTCCCAACACTTCCGTCAAACAGGGAGCCTAGGCCTTTTAGAAGCAAAGGGTACCAGCAGGCTGGATGGAGATGAACAGGCCATAAGCTCAACTCTCTGAAGTGTGTATGCATGGGAGGCAGATGTCTGCTCCCCATTCTGACATGGTAGTTGGAACCTAGCTACACTCTGATTGAAGAAGGCCATTGGAAATCGCTGTATTCAACTCAGTTACACAGGAGTTCAGGCCCAATGCTTACACATGCTTTTCCCGCAACCTCTCTCAGCCACTCACTTTAGGATGTTAGCAACCACGCCTACAGTCAGGCAGGATGCGGGAGGGTTCTGCCCTGTCCTCAGCTCTCCCAGGGAAGCATGCCTAGAAGCCAGCTCTCAACTAGCTGCATTCTTATGGCAGTGTGAAGGTAGCAGTATTCTGAGACAGGAGGTTCCCAGATTACCAGTCTACTGCACCTGGAGATACCCTCCAGGTCTGCATTGTTAACTTGCGTCTCAGAGGCCTCTGGGAAAAGTCTCTGGTGAAGACGTGGGAAACTCACTCTGCAGGCAGTGTGGAACTGTGAGGGCCTGAGGGTGAGCTCAACTCTAAGCAGTAAGATGATTTTGGACAAGGCGTTCAGCTACATTCTCACATATGGAACTTAGTATGTAGCACCAGTCTACCCCAGGAATTACTGGGAAATCGCTGGATTGAGCTTCGAGGCACTAGTCTTGTGTGCCGGGAGATTCCAGTTACCTCTCCCAACACTTCGGTGAAGCAGCGAGCCTAGGCCTTTTGGAAGCGAAAGTTAGCTGCAGGCAGGAGGTAGGGTTACAGGCCATAAGCTCAACTCTCAGAACTGTGTATGCATGGGAGGCAGATGTCTGCTACCCACTCGTACATGCGAGTGGGAACCTAGCTACACTCTGATGAAGAAGGACTTTGGAAATCGCTGTATTCAACTCAGATACACGTGGGTTCAGGCACAACGATTCCACATGCTTTTCTCACAACCTTTCCTTGCCACTAACATGAGGACGTTAGCAGCTCCTTCTACAGTCAAGCAGGATGCGGGAGGGTTGTGCCCTGTCCTTAGCTCTCACAGGAAGCATGCCTTGAAGCCAGCTGTCAACTAGCTGCATACTTATGGCAGGGTCAAGGTAGCAGTATTCTGAGACAGGAGGTTCACAGATTACCAGTCTACTGCACCTGGAGATACCCTCCAGGTCTGCATTGTTAACTTGCGTCTCAGAAGCCTCTGGCAAACGTCTCTGGTGAAGACGTGCGAAACTCACTCTGCAGGCAGTGTGGAACTGTGAGGGACTGGGGGTCAGCTCAACTCTCAGAAGTAAGATGCTTTTGGACAAGGCGTTCACCTTCCTTCTCACTTATGGAACTTAGTATGTAGCACCAGTCTACCCCAGGAATAACTGGGATATTGCTCGATTGAGCTTGGAGGCACTCGTCTTGTGTGCCGGGAGATTCCAATTACCTCTCCCAACACTTGCGTCAAGCAGGGAGCCTAGGCCTTTTGGAAGCGAAAGGTAGCTGCAGGCAGGATGTAGGGTTACAGGCCATAAGCTCAACTCTCAGAAGTGTGTACGCATGGGAGGCAGATGTCTGCTCCCCATTCTGACATGGGAGGTGGAACCTAGCTACACTCTGATTGAAGAAGGCCATTGAAAATCGCTGTATTCAACTCAGATACACGGTTCAGGCCCAATGCTTACACATGCTTTTTCCACAACCTCTCTCAGCCACTAACATTAGGATGTTAGCAGCTACGCCTACAGTCAGGCAGGATGCGTGAGGGTTCTGCCTTTTCCTCAGCACTCCCAGGAAAGCATGCCTAGAAGCCAGCACTCAACAGGCAGCATTCTTATGGCATTGTGAAGGTAGCAGTTTTCTGAGTCAGGAGGTTCCAAGATTACCACTCTACTGCACCTGGAGATACCCTCCAGGTCTGCATTGTTAACTTGCGTCTCAGAAGCCTCTGGCAAACGTCTCTGGTGAAGATCTGCGAAACTCACTCTGCAGGCAGTGTGGAACTGTGAGGGACTGAGGGTGAGCTCAACTCTCAGAAGTAAGATGCTTTTGGACAAGGCGTTCAGCTACCTTCTCCTTTATGGAACTTAGTATGTAGCACCAGCCTACCACAGGAATTACTACGAAATCGCTGGATTGATCTTGGAGGCACTAGTCTTGGGTGCCGGGAGATTCCAATTACCTCTCCCAACACTTCCGTCAAACAGCGAGCCTAGGCCTTTTAGAAGCAAAGGGTACCAGCAGGCTGGATGGAGATGAACAGGCCATAAGCTCAACTCTCTGAAGTGTGTATGCATGGGAGGCAGATGTCTGCTCCCCATTCTGACATGGTAGTTGGAACCTAGCTACACTCTGATTGAAGAAGGCCATTGGAAATCGCTGTATTCAACTCAGTTACACAGGAGTTCAGGCCCAATGCTTACACATGCTTTTCCCGCAACCTCTCTCAGCCACTCACTTTAGGATGTTAGCAACCACGCCTACAGTCAGGCAGGATGCGGGAGGGTTCTGCCCTGTCCTCAGCTCTCCCAGGGAAGCATGCCTAGAAGCCAGCTCTCAACTAGCTGCATTCTTATGGCAGTGTGAAGGTAGCAGTATTCTGAGTCAGGAGGTTCCAAGATTACCACTCTACTGCACCTGGAGATACCCTCCAGGTCTGCATTGTTAACTTGCGTCTCAGAAGCCTGTGGCAAACGTCTCTGGTGAAGACCTGCGAAACTCACTCTGCAGGCAGTGTGGAACTGTGAGGGACTGGGGGTCAGCTCAACTCTCAGAAGTAAGATGTTTTTGGACAAGGCGTTCAGCTACCTTCTCACATATGGAACTTAGTATGTAGCACCAGTCTACCCCAGGAATAACTGGGATATTGCTCGATTGAGCTTGGAGGCACTCGTCTTGAGTGCCGGGAGATTCCAATTACCTCTCCCAACACTTGCGTCAAGCAGCAAGCCTAGGCCTTTTGGAAGCGAAATTTAGCTGCAGGCACGATGTAGGGTTACAGGCCATAAGCTCAACTCTCAGAAGTGTGTATGCATGGGAGGCAGATGTCTGCTACCCACTCGGACATGGGAGTTGGAACCTAGCTACACTCCTATTGAAGAAGGATGTTGGAAATCGCTGTATTCAACTCAGATACACGGGAGTTCAGGCCCAATGCTTACACATGCTTTTCCCACAACCTATCCCAGCCACTAACTTAAGGAGGTTAGCAGGTACGTCTACAGTCAGGCAGGATGCGGGAGGGTTCTGCCCTGTCCTCAGCTCTCACAGGGAAGCATGCCTAGAAGCCAGCTCTCAACTAGCTGCATTCTTATGACAGTGTGAAGGTAGCAGTATTCTGAGTAAGGAGGTTCCCAGATTACCACTCTACTGCACCTGGAGATACCGTCCAGGTCTGCATTGTTAACTTGCGTCTCAGAGGCCTCTGGCAAAAGTCTCTGGTGAAGACGTGGGAAACTCACTCTGCAGGCAGTGTGGAACTGTGAGGGACTGAGGGTGAGCTCAACTCTAAGCAGTAAGATGATTTTGGACAAGGCGTTCAGCTACCTTCTCACATATGGAACTTAGTATGTAGCACCAGTATACCCCAGGAATTACTGGGAAATCGCTGGATTGAGCTTGGAGGCACTAGTCTTGTGTGCCGGGAGATTCCAGTTACCTCTCCCAACACTTCGGTGAAGCAGCGAGCCTAGGCCTTTTGGAAGCGAAAGTTAGCTGCAGGCAGGAGGTAGGGTTACAGGCCATAAGCTCAACTCTCAGAACTGTGTATGCATGGGAGGCAGATGTCTGCTACCCACTCGTACATGCGAGTGGGAACCTAGCTACACTCTGATGAAGAAGGACTTTGGAAATCGCTGTATTCAACTCAGATACACGTGGGTTCAGGCACAACGATTCCACATGCTTTTCTCACAACCTTTCCTTGCCACTAACATGAGGACGTTAGCAGCTCCTTCTACAGTCAAGCAGGATGCGGGAGGGTTGTGCCCTGTCTTTAGCACTCACAGGAAGCATGCCTTGAAGCCAGCTGTCAACTAGCTGCATACTTATGGCAGGGTCAAGGTAGCAGTATTCTGAGACAGGAGGTTCCCAGATTACCAGTCTACTGCACCTGGAGATACCCTCCAGGTCTGCATTGTTAACTTGCGTCTCAGAAGCCTCTGGCAAACGTCTCTGGTGAAGACGTGCGAAACTCACTCTGCAGGCAGTGTGGAACTGTGAGGGACTGGGGGTCAGCTCAACTCTCAGAAGTAAGATGCTTTTGGACAAGGCGTTCACCTTCCTTCTCACTTATGGAACTTAGTATGTAGCACCAGTCTACCCCAGGAATAACTGGGATATTGCTCGATTGAGCTTGGAGGCACTCGTCTTGTGTGCCGGGAGATTCCAATTACCTCTCCCAACACTTGCGTCAAGCAGGGAGCCTAGGCCTTTTGGAAGCGAAAGGTAGCTGCAGGCAGGATGTAGGGTTACAGGCCATAAGGTCAACTCTCAGAAGTGTGTACGCATGGGAGGCAGATGTCTGCTCCCCATTCTGACATGGGAGGTGGAACCTAGCTACACTCTGATTGAAGAAGGCCATTGAAAATCGCTGTATTCAACTCAGATACACAGTTCAGGCCCAATGCTTACACATGCTTTTTCCACAACCTCTCTCAGCCACTAACATTAGGATGTTAGCAGCTACGCCTACAGTCAGGCAGGATGCGTGAGGGTTCTGCCTTTTCCTCAGCACTCCCAGGAAAGCATGCCTAGAAGCCAGCTCTCAACAGGCAGCATTCTTATGGCATTGTGAAGGTAGCAGTTTTCTGAGTCAGGAGGTTCCAAGATTACCACTCTACTGCACCTGGAGATACCCTCCAGGTCTGCATTGTTAACTTGCGTCTCAGAAGCCTCTGGCAAACGTCTCTGGTGAAGATCTGCGAAACTCACTCTGCAGGCAGTGTGGAACTGTGAGGGACTGAGGGTGAGCTCAACTCTCAGAAGTAAGATGCTTTTGGACAAGGCGTTCAGCTACCTTCTCCTTTATGGAACTTAGTATGTAGCACCAGCCTACCACAGGAATTACTACGAAATCGCTGGATTGATCTTGGAGGCACTAGTCTTGGGTGCCGGGAGATTCCAATTACCTCTCCCAACACTTCCGTCAAACAGCGAGCCTAGGCCTTTTAGAAGCAAAGGGTACCAGCAGGCTGGATGGAGATGAACAGGCCATAAGCTCAACTCTCTGAAGTGTGTATGCATGGGAGGCAGATGTCTGCTCCCCATTCTGACATGGTAGTTGGAACCTAGCTACACTCTGATTGAAGAAGGCCATTGGAAATCGCTGTATTCAACTCAGTTACACAGGAGTTCAGGCCCAATGCTTACACATGCTTTTCCCGCAACCTCTCTCAGCCACTCACTTTAGGATGTTAGCAACCACGCCTACAGTCAGGCAGGATGCGGGAGGGTTCTGCCCTGTCCTCAGCTCTCCCAGGGAAGCATGCCTAGAAGCCAGCTCTCAACTAGCTGCATTCTTATGGCAGTGTGAAGGTAGCAGTATTCTGAGTCAGGAGGTTCCAAGATTACCACTCTACTGCACCTGGAGATACCCTCCAGGTCTGCATTGTTAACTTGCGTCTCAGAAGCCTGTGGCAAACGTCTCTGGTGAAGACCTGCGAAACTCACTCTGCAGGCAGTGTGGAACTGTGAGGGACTGGGGGTCAGCTCAACTCTCAGAAGTAAGATGTTTTTGGACAAGGCGTTCAGCTACCTTCTCACATATGGAACTTAGTATGTAGCACCAGTCTACCCCAGGAATAACTGGGATATTGCTCGATTGAGCTTGGAGGCACTCGTCTTGAGTGCCGGGAGATTCCAATTACCTCTCCCAACACTTGCGTCAAGCAGCAAGCCTAGGCCTTTTGGAAGCGAAAGGTAGCGGCAGGCACGATGTAGGGTTTCAGGCCATAAGCTCAACTCTCAGAAGTTTGTATGCATGGGAGGCAGATGTCTGCTACCCACTCGGACATGGGAGTTAGAACCTAGCTACACTCCTATTGAAGAAGGATGTTGGAAATCGCTGTATTCAACTCAGATACACGGGAGTTCAGGCCCAATGCTTACACATGCTTTTCCCACAACCTATCCCAGCCACTAACATAAGGAGGTTAGCAGGTACGTCTACAGTCAGGCAGGATGCGGGAGGGTTCTGCCCTGTCCTCAGCTCTCACAGGGAAGCATGCCTAGAAGCCAGCTCTCAACTAGCTGCATTCTTATGACAGTGTGAAGGTAGCAGTATTCTGAGTAAGGAGGTTCCCAGATTACCACTCTACTGCACCTGGAGATACCGTCCAGGTCTGCATTGTTAACTTGCGTCTCAGAGGCCTCTGGCAAAAGTCTCTGGTGAAGACGTGGGAAACTCACTCTGCAGGCAGTGTGGAACTGTGAGGGACTGAGGGTGAGCTCAACTCTAAGCAGTAAGATGATTTTGGACAAGGCGTTCAGCTACCTTCTCACATATGGAACTTAGTATGTAGCACCAGTCTACCCCAGGAATTACTGGGAAATCGCTGGATTGAGCTTGGAGGCACTAGTCTTGTGTGCCGGGAGATTCCAGTTACCTCTCCCAACACTTCGGTGAAGCAGCGAGCCTAGGCCTTTTGGAAGCGAAAGTTAGCTGCAGGCAGGAGGTAGGGTTACAGGCCATAAGCTCAACTCTCAGAACTGTGTATGCATGGGAGGCAGATGTCTGCTACCCACTCGTACATGCGAGTGGGAACCTAGCTACACTCTGATGAAGAAGGACTTTGGAAATCGCTGTATTCAACTCAGATACACGTGGGTTCAGGCACAAAGATTCCACATGCTTTTCTCACAACCTTTCCTTGCCACTAACATGCGGACGTTAGCAGCTCCTTCTACAGTCAAGCAGGATGCGGGAGGGTTGTGCCCTGTCTTTAGCTCTCACAGGAAGCATGCCTTGAAGCCAGCTGTCAACTAGCTGCATACTTATGGCAGGGTCAAGGTAGCAGTATTCTGAGACAGGAGGTTCCCAGATTACCAGTCTACTGCACCTGGAGATACCCTCCAGGTCTGCATTGTTAACTTGCGTCTCAGAAGCCTCTGGCAAACGTCTCTGGTGAAGACGTGCGAAACTCACTCTGCAGGCAGTGTGGAACTGTGAGGGACTGGGGGTCAGCTCAACTCTCAGAAGTAAGATGCTTTTGGACAAGGCGTTCACCTTCCTTCTCACTTATGGAACTTAGTATGTAGCACCAGTCTACCCCAGGAATAACTGGGATATTGCTCGATTGAGCTTGGAGGCACTCGTCTTGTGTGCCGGGAGATTCCAATTACCTCTCCCAACACTTGCGTCAAGCAGGGAGCCTAGGCCTTTTGGAAGCGAAAAGTAGCGGCAGGCAGGAGGTAGGGTTACAGGCCATAAGCTCAACTCTCAGAAGTGTGTACGCATGGGAGGCAGATGTCTGCTCCCCATTCTGACATGGGAGGTGGAACCTAGCTACACTCTGATTGAAGAAGGCCATTGAAAATCACTGTATTCAACTCAGATATACAGGAGTTCAGGCCCAATGCTTACACATGCTTTTTCCACAACCTCTCTCAGCCACTAACATTAGGATGTTAGCAGCTACGCCTACAGTCCGGCAGGATGCGTGAGGGTTCTGCCTTTTCCTCAGCACTCCCAGGAAAGCATGCCTAGAAGCCAGCTCTCAACAGGCAGCATTCTTATGGCATTGTGAAGGTAGCAGTTTTCTGAGTCAGGAGGTTCCAAGATTACCACTCTACTGCACCTGGAGATACCCTCCAGGTCTGCATTGTTAACTTGCGTCTCAGAAGCCTCTGGCAAACGTCTCTGGTGAAGATCTGCGAAACTCACTCTGCAGGCAGTGTGGAACTGTGAGGGACTGAGGGTGAGCTCAACTCTCAGAAGTAAGATGCTTTTGGACAAGGCGTTCAGCTACCTTCTCCTTTATGGAACTTAGTATGTAGCACCAGCCTACCACAGGAATTACTACGAAATCGCTGGATTGATCTTGGAGGCACTAGTCTTGGGTGCCGGGAGATTCCAATTACCTCTCCCAACACTTCCGTCAAACAGGGAGCCTAGGCCTTTTAGAAGCAAAGGGTACCAGCAGGCTGGATGGAGATGAACAGGCCATAAGCTCAACTCTCTGAAGTGTGTATGCATGGGAGGCAGATGTCTGCTCCCCATTCTGACATGGTAGTTGGAACCTAGCTACACTCTGATTGAAGAAGGCCATTGGAAATCGCTGTATTCAACTCAGTTACACAGGAGTTCAGGCCCAATGCTTACACATGCTTTTCCCGCAACCTCTCTCAGCCACTCACTTTAGGATGTTAGCAACCACGCCTACAGTCAGGCAGGATGCGGGAGGGTTCTGCCCTGTCCTCAGCTCTCCCAGGGAAGCATGCCTAGAAGCCAGCTCTCAACTAGCTGCATTCTTATGGCAGTGTGAAGGTAGCAGTATTCTGAGACAGGAGGTTCCCAGATTACCAGTCTACTGCACCTGGAGATACCCTCCAGGTCTGCATTGTTAACTTGCGTCTCAGAGGCCTCTGGGAAAAGTCTCTGGTGAAGACGTGGGAAACTCACTCTGCAGGCAGTGTGGAACTGTGAGGGCCTGAGGGTGAGCTCAACTCTAAGCAGTAAGATGATTTTGGACAAGGCGTTCAGCTACATTCTCACATATGGAACTTAGTATGTAGCACCAGTCTACCCCAGGAATTACTGGGAAATCGCTGGATTGAGCTTCGAGGCACTAGTCTTGTGTGCCGGGAGATTCCAGTTACCTCTCCCAACACTTCGGTGAAGCAGCGAGCCTAGGCCTTTTGGAAGCGAAAGTTAGCTGCAGGCAGGAGGTAGGGTTACAGGCCATAAGCTCAACTCTCAGAACTGTGTATGCATGGGAGGCAGATGTCTGCTACCCACTCGTACATGCGAGTGGGAACCTAGCTACACTCTGATGAAGAAGGACTTTGGAAATCGCTGTATTCAACTCAGATACACGTGGGTTCAGGCACAACGATTCCACATGCTTTTCTCACAACCTTTCCTTGCCACTAACATGAGGACGTTAGCAGCTCCTTCTACAGTCAAGCAGGATGCGGGAGGGTTGTGCCCTGTCCTTAGCTCTCACAGGAAGCATGCCTTGAAGCCAGCTGTCAACTAGCTGCATACTTATGGCAGGGTCAAGGTAGCAGTATTCTGAGACAGGAGGTTCACAGATTACCAGTCTACTGCACCTGGAGATACCCTCCAGGTCTGCATTGTTAACTTGCGTCTCAGAAGCCTCTGGCAAACGTCTCTGGTGAAGACGTGCGAAACTCACTCTGCAGGCAGTGTGGAACTGTGAGGGACTGGGGGTCAGCTCAACTCTCAGAAGTAAGATGCTTTTGGACAAGGCGTTCACCTTCCTTCTCACTTATGGAACTTAGTATGTAGCACCAGTCTACCCCAGGAATAACTGGGATATTGCTCGATTGAGCTTGGAGGCACTCGTCTTGTGTGCCGTGAGATTCCAATTACTTCTCCCAACACTTGCGTCAAGCAGGGAGCCTAGGCCTTTTGGAAGCGAAAGGTAGCTGCAGGCAGGATGTAGGGTTACAGGCCATAAGCTCAACTCTCAGAAGTGTGTACGCATGGGAGGCAGATGTCTGCTCCCCATTCTGACATGGGAGGTGGAACCTAGCTACACTCTGATTGAAGAAGGCCATTGAAAATCGCTGTATTCAACTCAGATACACGGTTCAGGCCCAATGCTTACACATGCTTTTTCCACAACCTCTCTCAGCCACTAACATTAGGATGTTAGCAGCTACGCCTACAGTCAGGCAGGATGCGTGAGGGTTCTGCCTTTTCCTCAGCACTCCCAGGAAAGCATGCCTAGAAGCCAGCACTCAACAGGCAGCATTCTTATGGCATTGTGAAGGTAGCAGTTTTCTGAGTCAGGAGGTTCCAAGATTACCACTCTACTGCACCTGGAGATACCCTCCAGGTCTGCATTGTTAACTTGCGTCTCAGAAGCCTCTGGCAAACGTCTCTGGTGAAGATCTGCGAAACTCACTCTGCAGGCAGTGTGGAACTGTGAGGGACTGAGGGTGAGCTCAACTCTCAGAAGTAAGATGCTTTTGGACAAGGCGTTCAGCTACCTTCTCCTTTATGGAACTTAGTATGTAGCACCAGCCTACCACAGGAATTACTACGAAATCGCTGGATTGATCTTGGAGGCACTAGTCTTGGGTGCCGGGAGATTCCAATTACCTCTCCCAACACTTCCGTCAAACAGCGAGCCTAGGCCTTTTAGAAGCAAAGGGTACCAGCAGGCTGGATGGAGATGAACAGGCCATAAGCTCAACTCTCTGAAGTGTGTATGCATGGGAGGCAGATGTCTGCTCCCCATTCTGACATGGTAGTTGGAACCTAGCTACACTCTGATTGAAGAAGGCCATTGGAAATCGCTGTATTCAACTCAGTTACACAGGAGTTCAGGCCCAATGCTTACACATGCTTTTCCCGCAACCTCTCTCAGCCACTCACTTTAGGATGTTAGCAACCACGCCTACAGTCAGGCAGGATGCGGGAGGGTTCTGCCCTGTCCTCAGCTCTCCCAGGGAAGCATGCCTAGAAGCCAGCTCTCAACTAGCTGCATTCTTATGGCAGTGTGAAGGTAGCAGTATTCTGAGTCAGGAGGTTCCAAGATTACCACTCTACTGCACCTGGAGATACCCTCCAGGTCTGCATTGTTAACTTGCGTCTCAGAAGCCTGTGGCAAACGTCTCTGGTGAAGACCTGCGAAACTCACTCTGCAGGCAGTGTGGAACTGTGAGGGACTGGGGGTCAGCTCAACTCTCAGAAGTAAGATGTTTTTGGACAAGGCGTTCAGCTACCTTCTCACATATGGAACTTAGTATGTAGCACCAGTCTACCCCAGGAATAACTGGGATATTGCTCGATTGAGCTTGGAGGCACTCGTCTTGAGTGCCGGGAGATTCCAATTACCTCTCCCAACACTTGCGTCAAGCAGCAAGCCTAGGCCTTTTGGAAGCGAAAGGTAGCGGCAGGCACGATGTAGGGTTACAGGCCATAAGCTCAACTCTCAGAAGTGTGTATGCATGGGAGGCAGATGTCTGCTACCCACTCGGACATGGGAGTTGGAACCTAGCTACAGTCCTATTGAAGAAGGATGTTGGAAATCGCTGTATTCAACTCAGATACACGGGAGTTCAGGCCCAATGCTTACACAAGCTTTTCCCACAACCTATCCCAGCCACTAACATAAGGAGGTTAGCAGGTACGTCTACAGTCAGGCAGGATGCGGGAGGGTTCTGCCCTCTCCTCAGCTCTCACAGGGAAGCATGCCTAGAAGCCAGCTCTCAACTAGCTGCATTCTTATGACAGTGTGAAGGTAGCAGTATTCTGAGTAAGGAGGTTCCCAGATTACCACTCTACTGCACCTGGAGATACCGTCCAGGTCTGCATTGTTAACTTGCGTCTCAGAGGCCTCTGGCAAAAGTCTCTGGTGAAGACGTGGGAAACTCACTCTGCAGGCAGTGTGGAACTGTGAGGGACTGAGGGTGAGCTCAACTCTAAGCAGTAAGATGATTTTGGACAAGGCGTTCAGCTACCTTCTCACATATGGAACTTAGTATGTAGCACCAGTCTACCCCAGGAATTACTGGGAAATCGCTGGATTGAGCTTGGAGGCACTAGTCTTGTGTGCCGGGAGATTCCAGTTACCTCTCCCAACACTTCGGTGAAGCAGCGAGCCTAGGCCTTTTGGAAGCGAAAGTTAGCTGCAGGCAGGAGGTAGGGTTACAGGCCATAAGCTCAACTCTCAGAACTGTGTATGCATGGGAGGCAGATGTCTGCTACCCACTCGTACATGCGAGTGGGAACCTAGCTACACTCTGATGAAGAAGGACTTTGGAAATCGCTCTATTCAACTCAGATACACGTGGGTTCAGGCACAACGATTCCACATGCTTTTCTCACAACCTTTCCTTGCCACTAACATGAGGACGTTAGCAGCTCCTTCTACAGTCAAGCAGGATGCGTGAGGGTTGTGCCCTGTCTTTAGCTCTCACAGGGAAGCATGCCTTGAGGCCAGCTGTCAACTAGCTGCATACTTATGGCAGGGTCAAGGTAGCAGTATTCTGAGACAGGAGGTTCCCAGATTACCAGTCTACTGCACCTGGAGATACCCTCCAGGTCTGCATTGTTAACTTGCGTCTCAGAAGCCTCTGGCAAACGTCTCTGGTGAAGACGTGCGAAACTCACTCTGCAGGCAGTGTGGAACTGTGAGGGACTGGGGGTCAGCTCAACTCTCAGAAGTAAGATGCTTTTGGACAAGGCGTTCACCTTCCTTCTCACTTATGGAACTTAGTATGTAGCACCAGTCTACCCCAGGAATAACTGGGATATTGCTCGATTGAGCTTGGAGGCACTCGTCTTGTGTGCCGGGAGATTCCTATTACCTCTCCCAACACTTGCGTCAAGCAGGGAGCCTAGGCCTTTTGGAAGCGAAAGGTAGCTGCAGGCAGGATGTAGGGTTACAGGCCATAAGCTCAACTCTCAGAAGTGTGTACGCATGGGAGGCAGATGTCTGCTCCCCATTCTGACATGGGAGGTGGAACCTAGCTACACTCTGATTGAAGAAGGCCATTGAAAATCGCTGTATTCAACTCAGATACACAGTTCAGGCCCAATGCTTACACATGCTTTTTCCACAACCTCTCTCAGCCACTAACATTAGGATGTTAGCAGCTACGCCTACAGTCAGGCAGGATGCGTGAGGGTTCTGCCTTTTCCTCAGCACTCCCAGGAAAGCATGCCTAGAAGCCAGCTCTCAACAGGCAGCATTCTTATGGCATTGTGAAGGTAGCAGTTTTCTGAGTCAGGAGGTTCCAAGATTACCACTCTACTGCACCTGGAGATACCCTCCAGGTCTGCATTGTTAACTTGCGTCTCAGAAGCCTCTGGCAAACGTCTCTGGTGAAGATCTGCGAAACTCACTCTGCAGGCAGTGTGGAACTGTGAGGGACTGAGGGTGAGCTCAACTCTCAGAAGTAAGATGCTTTTGGACAAGGCGTTCAGCTACCTTCTCCTTTATGGAACTTAGTATGTAGCACCAGCCTACCACAGGAATTACTACGAAATCGCTGGATTGATCTTGGAGGCACTAGTCTTGGGTGCCGGGAGATTCCAATTACCTCTCCCAACACTTCCGTCAAACAGCGAGCCTAGGCCTTTTAGAAGCAAAGGGTACCAGCAGGCTGGATGGAGATGAACAGGCCATAAGCTCAACTCTCTGAAGTGTGTATGCATGGGAGGCAGATGTCTGCTCCCCATTCTGACATGGTAGTTGGAACCTAGCTACACTCTGATTGAAGAAGGCCATTGGAAATCGCTGTATTCAACTCAGTTACACAGGAGTTCAGGCCCAATGCTTACACATGCTTTTCCCGCAACCTCTCTCAGCCACTCACTTTAGGATGTTAGCAACCACGCCTACAGTCAGGCAGGATGCGGGAGGGTTCTGCCCTGTCAGCTCTCCCAGGGAAGCATGCCTAGAAGCCAGCTCTCAACTAGCTGCATTCTTATGGCAGTGTGAAGGTAGCAGTATTCTGAGTCAGGAGGTTCCAAGATTACCACTCTACTGCACCTGGAGATACCCTCCAGGTCTGCATTGTTAACTTGCGTCTCAGAAGCCTGTGGCAAACGTCTCTGGTGAAGACCTGCGAAACTCACTCTGCAGGCAGTGTGGAACTGTGAGGGACTGGGGGTCAGCTCAACTCTCAGAAGTAAGATGTTTTTGGACAAGGCGTTCAGCTACCTTCTCACATATGGAACTTAGTATGTAGCACCAGTCTACCCCAGGAATAACTGGGATATTGCTCGATTGAGCTTGGAGGCACTCGTCTTGAGTGCCGGGAGATTCCAATTACCTCTCCCAACACTTGCGTCAAGCAGCAAGCCTAGGCCTTTTGGAAGCGAAAGGTAGCGGCAGGCACGATGTAGGGTTACAGGCCATAAGCTCAACTCTCAGAAGTGTGTATGCATGGGAGGCAGATGTCTGCTACCCACTCGGACATGGGAGTTGGAACCTAGCTACACTCCTATTGAAGAAGGATGTTGGAAATCGCTGTATTCAACTCAGATACACGGGAGTTCAGGCCCAATGCTTACACATGCTTTTCCCACAACCTATCCCAGCCACTAACATAAGGAGGTTAGCAGGTACGTCTACAGTCAGGCAGGATGCGGGAGGGTTCTGCCTTGTCCTCAGCTCTCACAGGGAAGCATGCCTAGAAGCCAGCTCTCAACTAGCTGCATTCTTATGACAGTGTGAAGGTAGCAGTATTCTGAGTAAGGAGGTTCCCAGATTACCACTCTACTGCACCTGGAGTTACCGTCCAGGTCTGCATTGTTAACTTGCGTCTCAGAGGCCTCTGGCAAAAGTCTCTGGTGAAGACGTGGGAAACTCACTCTGCAGGCAGTGTGGAACTGTGAGGGACTGAGGGTGAGCTCAACTCTAAGCAGTAAGATGATTTTGGACAAGGCGTTCAGCTACCTTCTCACATATGGAACTTAGTATGTAGCACCAGTCTACCCCAGGAATTACTGGGAAATCGCTGGATTGAGCTTGGAGGCACTAGTCTTGTGTGCCGGGAGATTCCAGTTACCTCTCCCAACACTTCGGTGAAGCAGCGAGCCTAGGCCTTTTGGAAGCGAAAGTAAGCTGCAGGCAGGAGGTAGGGTTACAGGCCATAAGCTCAACTCTCAGAACTGTGTATGCATGGGAGGCAGATGTCTGCTACCCACTCGTACATGCGAGTGGGAACCTAGCTACACTCTGATGAAGAAGGACTTTGGAAATCGCTGTATTCAACTCAGATACACGTGGGTTCAGGCACAAAGATTCCACATGCTTTTCTCACAACCTTTCCTTGCCACTAACATGAGGACGTTAGCAGCTCCTTCTACAGTCAAGCAGGATGCGTGAGGGTTGTGCCCTGTCTTTAGCACTCACAGGAAGCATGCCTTGAAGCCAGCTGTCAACTAGCTGCATACTTATGGCAGGGTCAAGGTAGCAGTATTCTGAGACAGGAGGTTCCCAGATTACCAGTCTACTGCACCTGGAGATACCCTCCAGGTCTGCATTGTTAACTTGCGTCTCAGAAGCCTCTGGCAAACGTCTCTGGTGAAGACGTGCGAAACTCACTCTGCAGGCAGTGTGGAACTGTGAGGGACTGGGGGTCAGCTCAACTCTCAGAAGTAAGATGTTTTTGGACAAGGCGTTCAGCTACCTTCTCACATATGGAACTTAGTATGTAGCACCAGTCTACCCCAGGAATAAGTGGGATGTTGCTCGATTGAGCTTGGAGGCACTCGTCTTGAGTGCCGGGAGATTCCAATTACCTCTCCCAACACTTGCGTCAAGCAGCAAGCCTAGGCCTTTTGGAAGCGAAAGGTAGCGGCAGGCACGATGTAGGGTTACAGGCCATAAGCTCAACTCTCAGAAGTGTGTATGCATGGGAGGCAGATGTCTGCTACCCACTCGTACATGCGAGTGGGAACCTAGCTACACTCTGATGAAGAAGGACTTTGGAAATCGCTCTATTCAACTAAGATACACGTGGGTTCAGGCACAACGATTCCACATGCTTTTCTCACAACCTTTCCTTGCCACTAACATGAGGACGTTAGCAGCTCCTTCTACAGTCAAGCAGGATGCGGGAGGGTTGTGCCCTGTCTTTAGCTCTCACAGGGAAGCATGCCTTGAGGCCAGCTGTCAACTAGCTGCATACTTATGGCAGGGTCAAGGTAGCAGTATTCTGAGACAGGAGGTTCCCAGATTACCAGTCTACTGCACCTGGAGATACCCTCCAGGTCTGCATTGTTAACTTGCGTCTCAGAAGCCTCTGGCAAACGTCTCTGGAGAAGACGTGCGAAACTCACTCTGCAGGCAGTGTGGAACTGTGAGGGACTGGGGGTCAGCTCAACTCTCAGAAGTAAGATGCTTTTGGACAAGGCGTTCACCTTCCTTCTCACTTATGGAACTTAGTATGTAGCACCAGTCTACCCCAGGAATAACTGGGATATTGCTCGATTGAGCTTGGAGGCACTCGTCTTGTGTGCCGGGAGATTCCAATTACCTCTCCCAACACTTGCGTCAAGCAGGGAGCCTAGGCCTTTTGGAAGCGAAAGGTAGCTGCAGGCAGGATGTAGGGTTACAGGCCATAAGCTCAACTCTCAGAAGTGTGTACGCATGGGAGGCAGATGTCTGCTCCCCATTCTGACATGGGAGGTGGAACCTAGCTACACTCTGATTGAAGAAGGCCATTGAAAATCGCTGTATTCAACTCAGATACACAGTTCAGGCCCAATGCTTACACATGCTTTTTCCACAACCTCTCTCAGCCACTAACATTAGGATGTTAGCAGCTACGCCTACAGTCAGGCAGGATGCGTGAGGGTTCTGCCTTTTCCTCAGCACTCCCAGGAAAGCATGCCTAGAAGCCAGCTCTCAACAGGCAGCATTCTTATGGCATTGTGAAGGTAGCAGTTTTCTGAGTCAGGAGGTTCCAAGATTACCACTCTACTGCACCTGGAGATACCCTCCAGGTCTGCATTGTTAACTTGCGTCTCAGAAGCCTCTGGCAAACGTCTCTGGTGAAGATCTGCGAAACTCACTCTGCAGGCAGTGTGGAACTGTGAGGGACTGAGGGTGAGCTCAACTCTCAGAAGTAAGATGCTTTTGGACAAGGCGTTCAGCTACCTTCTCCTTTATGGAACTTAGTATGTAGCACCAGCCTACCACAGGAATTACTACGAAATCGCTGGATTGATCTTGGAGGCACTAGTCTTGGGTGCCGGGAGATTCCAATTACCTCTCCCAACACTTCCGTCAAACAGCGAGCCTAGGCCTTTTAGAAGCAAAGGGTACCAGCAGGCTGGATGGAGATGAACAGGCCATAAGCTCAACTCTCTGAAGTGTGTATGCATGGGAGGCAGATGTCTGCTCCCCATTCTGACATGGTAGTTGGAACCTAGCTACACTCTGATTGAAGAAGGCCATTGGAAATCGCTGTATTCAACTCAGTTACACAGGAGTTCAGGCCCAATGCTTACACATGCTTTTCCCGCAACCTCTCTCAGCCACTCACTTTAGGATGTTAGCAACCACGCCTACAGTCAGGCAGGATGCGGGAGGGTTCTGCCCTGTCCTCAGCTCTCCCAGGGAAGCATGCCTAGAAGCCAGCTCTCAACTAGCTGCATTCTTATGGCAGTGTGAAGGTAGCAGTATTCTGAGTCAGGAGGTTCCAAGATTACCACTCTACTGCACCTGGAGATACCCTCCAGGTCTGCATTGTTAACTTGCGTCTCAGAAGCCTGTGGCAAACGTCTCTGGTGAAGACCTGCGAAACTCACTCTGCAGGCAGTGTGGAACTGTGAGGGACTGGGGGTCAGCTCAACTCTCAGAAGTAAGATGTTTTTGGACAAGGCGTTCAGCTACCTTCTCACATATGGAACTTAGTATGTAGCACCAGTCTACCCCAGGAATAACTGGGATATTGCTCGATTGAGCTTGGAGGCACTCGTCTTGAGTGCCGGGAGATTCCAATTACCTCTCCCAACACTTGCGTCAAGCAGCAAGCCTAGGCCTTTTGGAAGCGAAAGGTAGCGGCAGGCACGATGTAGGGTTACAGGCCATAAGCTCAACTCTCAGAAGTGTGTATGCATGGGAGGCAGATGTCTGCTACCCACTCGGACATGGGAGTTGGAACCTAGCTACACTCCTATTGAAGAAGGATGTTGGAAATCGCTGTATTCAACTCAGATACACGGGAGTTCAGGCCCAATGCTTACACAAGCTTTTCCCACAACCTATCCCAGCCACTAACATAAGGAGGTTAGCAGGTACGTCTACAGTCAGGCAGGATGCGGGAGGGTTCTGCCCTCTCCTCAGCTCTCACAGGGAAGCATGCCTAGAAGCCAGCTCTCAACTAGCTGCATTCTTATGACAGTGTGAAGGTAGCAGTATTCTGAGTAAGGAGGTTCCCAGATTACCACTCTACTGCACCTGGAGATACCGTCCAGGTCTGCATTGTTAACTTGCGTCTCAGAGGCCTCTGGCAAAAGTCTCTGGTGAAGACGTGGGAAACTCACTCTGCAGGCAGTGTGGAACTGTGAGGGACTGAGGGTGAGCTCAACTCTAAGCAGTAAGATGATTTTGGACAAGGCGTTCAGCTACCTTCTCACATATGGAACTTAGTATGTAGCACCAGTCTACCCCAGGAATTACTGGGAAATCGCTGGATTGAGCTTGGAGGCACTAGTCTTGTGTGCCGGGAGATTCCAGTTACCTCTCCCAACACTTCGGTGAAGCAGCGAGCCTAGGCCTTTTGGAAGCGAAAGTTAGCTGCAGGCAGGAGGTAGGGTTACAGGCCATAAGCTCAACTCTCAGAACTGTGTATGCATGGGAGGCAGATGTCTGCTACCCACTCGTACATGCGAGTGGGAACCTAGCTACACTCTGATGAAGAAGGACTTTGGAAATCGCTCTATTCAACTCAGATACACGTGGGTTCAGGCACAACGATTCCACATGCTTTTCTCACAACCTTTCCTTGCCACTAACATGAGGACGTTAGCAGCTCCTTCTACAGTCAAGCAGGATGCGGGAGGGTTGTGCCCTGTCTTTAGCTCTCACAGGGAAGCATGCCTTGAGGCCAGCTGTCAACTAGCTGCATACTTATGGCAGGGTCAAGGTAGCAGTATTCTGAGACAGGAGGTTCCCAGATTACCAGTCTACTGCACCTGGAGATACCCTCCAGGTCTGCATTGTTAACTTGCGTCTCAGAAGCCTCTGGCAAACGTCTCTGGTGAAGACGTGCGAAACTCACTCTGCAGGCAGTGTGGAACTGTGAGGGACTGGGGGTCAGCTCAACTCTCAGAAGTAAGATGCTTTTGGACAAGGCGTTCACCTTCCTTCTCACTTATGGAACTTAGTATGTAGCACCAGTCTACCCCAGGAATAACTGGGATATTGCTCGATTGAGCTTGGAGGCACTCGTCTTGTGTGCCGGGAGATTCCAATTACCTCTCCCAACACTTGCGTCAAGCAGGGAGCCTAGGCCTTTTGGAAGCGAAAGGTAGCTGCAGGCAGGATGTAGGGTTACAGGCCATAAGCTCAACTCTCAGAAGTGTGTACGCATGGGAGGCAGATGTCTGCTCCCCATTCTGACATGGGAGGTGGAACCTAGCTACACTCTGATTGAAGAAGGCCATTGAAAATCGCTGTATTCAACTCAGATACACAGTTCAGGCCCAATGCTTACACATGCTTTTTCCACAACCTCTCTCAGCCACTAACATTAGGATGTTAGCAGCTACGCCTACAGTCAGGCAGGATGCGTGAGGGTTCTGCCTTTTCCTCAGCACTCCCAGGAAAGCATGCCTAGAAGCCAGCTCTCAACAGGCAGCATTCTTATGGCATTGTGAAGGTAGCAGTTTTCTGAGTCAGGAGGTTCCAAGATTACCACTCTACTGCACCTGGAGATACCCTCCAGGTCTGCATTGTTAACTTGCGTCTCAGAAGCCTCTGGCAAACGTCTCTGGTGAAGATCTGCGAAACTCACTCTGCAGGCAGTGTGGAACTGTGAGGGACTGAGGGTGAGCTCAACTCTCAGAAGTAAGATGCTTTTGGACAAGGCGTTCAGCTACCTTCTCCTTTATGGAACTTAGTATGTAGCACCAGCCTACCACAGGAATTACTACGAAATCGCTGGATTGATCTTGGAGGCACTAGTCTTGGGTGCCGGGAGATTCCAATTACCTCTCCCAACACTTCCGTCAAACAGCGAGCCTAGGCCTTTTAGAAGCAAAGGGTACCAGCAGGCTGGATGGAGATGAACAGGCCATAAGCTCAACTCTCTGAAGTGTGTATGCATGGGAGGCAGATGTCTGCTCCCCATTCTGACATGGTAGTTGGAACCTAGCTACACTCTGATTGAAGAAGGCCATTGGAAATCGCTGTATTCAACTCAGTTACACAGGAGTTCAGGCCCAATGCTTACACATGCTTTTCCCGCAACCTCTCTCAGCCACTCACTTTAGGATGTTAGCAACCACGCCTACAGTCAGGCAGGATGCGGGAGGGTTCTGCCCTGTCAGCTCTCCCAGGGAAGCATGCCTAGAAGCCAGCTCTCAACTAGCTGCATTCTTATGGCAGTGTGAAGGTAGCAGTATTCTGAGTCAGGAGGTTCCAAGATTACCACTCTACTGCACCTGGAGATACCCTCCAGGTCTGCATTGTTAACTTGCGTCTCAGAAGCCTGTGGCAAACGTCTCTGGTGAAGACCTGCGAAACTCACTCTGCAGGCAGTGTGGAACTGTGAGGGACTGGGGGTCAGCTCAACTCTCAGAAGTAAGATGTTTTTGGACAAGGCGTTCAGCTACCTTCTCACATATGGAACTTAGTATGTAGCACCAGTCTACCCCAGGAATAACTGGGATATTGCTCGATTGAGCTTGGAGGCACTCGTCTTGAGTGCCGGGAGATTCCAATTACCTCTCCCAACACTTGCGTCAAGCAGCAAGCCTAGGCCTTTTGGAAGCGAAAGGTAGCGGCAGGCACGATGTAGGGTTACAGGCCATAAGCTCAACTCTCAGAAGTGTGTATGCATGGGAGGCAGATGTCTGCTACCCACTCGGACATGGGAGTTGGAACCTAGCTACACTCCTATTGAAGAAGGATGTTGGAAATCGCTGTATTCAACTCAGATACACGGGAGTTCAGGCCCAATGCTTACACATGCTTTTCCCACAACCTATCCCAGCCACTAACATAAGGAGGTTAGCAGGTACGTCTACAGTCAGGCAGGATGCGGGAGGGTTCTGCCTTGTCCTCAGCTCTCACAGGGAAGCATGCCTAGAAGCCAGCTCTCAACTAGCTGCATTCTTATGACAGTGTGAAGGTAGCAGTATTCTGAGTAAGGAGGTTCCCAGATTACCACTCTACTGCACCTGGAGTTACCGTCCAGGTCTGCATTGTTAACTTGCGTCTCAGAGGCCTCTGGCAAAAGTCTCTGGTGAAGACGTGGGAAACTCACTCTGCAGGCAGTGTGGAACTGTGAGGGACTGAGGGTGAGCTCAACTCTAAGCAGTAAGATGATTTTGGACAAGGCGTTCAGCTACCTTCTCACATATGGAACTTAGTATGTAGCACCAGTCTACCCCAGGAATTACTGGGAAATCGCTGGATTGAGCTTGGAGGCACTAGTCTTGTGTGCCGGGAGATTCCAGTTACCTCTCCCAACACTTCGGTGAAGCAGCGAGCCTAGGCCTTTTGGAAGCGAAAGTAAGCTGCAGGCAGGAGGTAGGGTTACAGGCCATAAGCTCAACTCTCAGAACTGTGTATGCATGGGAGGCAGATGTCTGCTACCCACTCGTACATGCGAGTGGGAACCTAGCTACACTCTGATGAAGAAGGACTTTGGAAATCGCTGTATTCAACTCAGATACACGTGGGTTCAGGCACAAAGATTCCACATGCTTTTCTCACAACCTTTCCTTGCCACTAACATGAGGACGTTAGCAGCTCCTTCTACAGTCAAGCAGGATGCGTGAGGGTTGTGCCCTGTCTTTAGCACTCACAGGAAGCATGCCTTGAAGCCAGCTGTCAACTAGCTGCATACTTATGGCAGGGTCAAGGTAGCAGTATTCTGAGACAGGAGGTTCCCAGATTACCAGTCTACTGCACCTGGAGATACCCTCCAGGTCTGCATTGTTAACTTGCGTCTCAGAAGCCTCTGGCAAACGTCTCTGGTGAAGACGTGCGAAACTCACTCTGCAGGCAGTGTGGAACTGTGAGGGACTGGGGGTCAGCTCAACTCTCAGAAGTAAGATGTTTTTGGACAAGGCGTTCAGCTACCTTCTCACATATGGAACTTAGTATGTAGCACCAGTCTACCCCAGGAATAAGTGGGATGTTGCTCGATTGAGCTTGGAGGCACTCGTCTTGAGTGCCGGGAGATTCCAATTACCTCTCCCAACACTTGCGTCAAGCAGCAAGCCTAGGCCTTTTGGAAGCGAAAGGTAGCGGCAGGCACGATGTAGGGTTACAGGCCATAAGCTCAACTCTCAGAAGTGTGTATGCATGGGAGGCAGATGTCTGCTACCCACTCGTACATGCGAGTGGGAACCTAGCTACACTCTGATGAAGAAGGACTTTGGAAATCGCTCTATTCAACTAAGATACACGTGGGTTCAGGCACAACGATTCCACATGCTTTTCTCACAACCTTTCCTTGCCACTAACATGAGGACGTTAGCAGCTCCTTCTACAGTCAAGCAGGATGCGGGAGGGTTGTGCCCTGTCTTTAGCTCTCACAGGGAAGCATGCCTTGAGGCCAGCTGTCAACTAGCTGCATACTTATGGCAGGGTCAAGGTAGCAGTATTCTGAGACAGGAGGTTCCCAGATTACCAGTCTACTGCACCTGGAGATACCCTCCAGGTCTGCATTGTTAACTTGCCTCTCAGAAGCCTCTGGCAAACGTCTCTGGAGAAGACGTGCGAAACTCACTCTGCAGGCAGTGTGGAACTGTGAGGGACTGGGGGTCAGCTCAACTCTCAGAAGTAAGATGCTTTTGGACAAGGCGTTCACCTTCCTTCTCACTTATGGAACTTAGTATGTAGCACCAGTCTACCCCAGGAATAACTGGGATATTGCTCGATTGAGCTTGGAGGCACTCGTCTTGTGTGCCGGGAGATTCCAATTACCTCTCCCAACACTTGCGTCAAGCAGGGAGCCTAGGCCTTTTGGAAGCGAAAGGTAGCTGCAGGCAGGATGTAGGGTTACAGGCCATAAGCTCAACTCTCAGAAGTGTGTACGCATGGGAGGCAGATGTCTGCTCCCCATTCTGACATGGGAGGTGGAACCTAGCTACACTCTGATTGAAGAAGGCCATTGAAAATCGCTGTATTCAACTCAGATACACAGTTCAGGCCCAATGCTTACACATGCTTTTTCCACAACCTCTCTCAGCCACTAACATTAGGATGTTAGCAGCTACGCCTACAGTCAGGCAGGATGCGTGAGGGTTCTGCCTTTTCCTCAGCACTCCCAGGAAAGCATGCCTAGAAGCCAGCTCTCAACAGGCAGCATTCTTATGGCATTGTGAAGGTAGCAGTTTTCTGAGTCAGGAGGTTCCAAGATTACCACTCTACTGCACCTGGAGATACCCTCCAGGTCTGCATTGTTAACTTGCGTCTCAGAAGCCTCTGGCAAACGTCTCTGGTGAAGATCTGCGAAACTCACTCTGCAGGCAGTGTGGAACTGTGAGGGACTGAGGGTGAGCTCAACTCTCAGAAGTAAGATGCTTTTGGACAAGGCGTTCAGCTACCTTCTCCTTTATGGAACTTAGTATGTAGCACCAGCCTACCACAGGAATTACTACGAAATCGCTGGATTGATCTTGGAGGCACTAGTCTTGGGTGCCGGGAGATTCCAATTACCTCTCCCAACACTTCCGTCAAACAGCGAGCCTAGGCCTTTTAGAAGCAAAGGGTACCAGCAGGCTGGATGGAGATGAACAGGCCATAAGCTCAACTCTCTGAAGTGTGTATGCATGGGAGGCAGATGTCTGCTCCCCATTCTGACATGGTAGTTGGAACCTAGCTACACTCTGATTGAAGAAGGCCATTGGAAATCGCTGTATTCAACTCAGTTACACAGGAGTTCAGGCCCAATGCTTACACATGCTTTTCCCGCAACCTCTCTCAGCCACTCACTTTAGGATGTTAGCAACCACGCCTACAGTCAGGCAGGATGCGGGAGGGTTCTGCCCTGTCCTCAGCTCTCCCAGGGAAGCATGCCTAGAAGCCAGCTCTCAACTAGCTGCATTCTTATGGCAGTGTGAAGGTAGCAGTATTCTGAGTCAGGAGGTTCCAAGATTACCACTCTACTGCACCTGGAGATACCCTCCAGGTCTGCATTGTTAACTTGCGTCTCAGAAGCCTGTGGCAAACGTCTCTGGTGAAGACCTGCGAAACTCACTCTGCAGGCAGTGTGGAACTGTGAGGGACTGGGGGTCAGCTCAACTCTCAGAAGTAAGATGTTTTTGGACAAGGCGTTCAGCTACCTTCTCACATATGGAACTTAGTATGTAGCACCAGTCTACCCCAGGAATAACTGGGATATTGCTCGATTGAGCTTGGAGGCACTCGTCTTGAGTGCCGGGAGATTCCAATTACCTCTCCCAACACTTGCGTCAAGCAGCAAGCCTAGGCCTTTTGGAAGCGAAAGGTAGCGGCAGGCACGATGTAGGGTTACAGGCCATAAGCTCAACTCTCAGAAGTGTGTATGCATGGGAGGCAGATGTCTGCTACCCACTCGGACATGGGAGTTGGAACCTAGCTACACTCCTATTGAAGAAGGATGTTGGAAATCGCTGTATTCAACTCAGATACACGGGAGTTCAGGCCCAATGCTTACACAAGCTTTTCCCACAACCTATCCCAGCCACTAACATAAGGAGGTTAGCAGGTACGTCTACAGTCAGGCAGGATGCGGGAGGGTTCTGCCCTCTCCTCAGCTCTCACAGGGAAGCATGCCTAGAAGCCAGCTCTCAACTAGCTGCATTCTTATGACAGTGTGAAGGTAGCAGTATTCTGAGTAAGGAGGTTCCCAGATTACCACTCTACTGCACCTGGAGATACCGTCCAGGTCTGCATTGTTAACTTGCGTCTCAGAGGCCTCTGGCAAAAGTCTCTGGTGAAGACGTGGGAAACTCACTCTGCAGGCAGTGTGGAACTGTGAGGGACTGAGGGTGAGCTCAACTCTAAGCAGTAAGATGATTTTGGACAAGGCGTTCAGCTACCTTCTCACATATGGAACTTAGTATGTAGCACCAGTCTACCCCAGGAATTACTGGGAAATCGCTGGATTGAGCTTGGAGGCACTAGTCTTGTGTGCCGGGAGATTCCAGTTACCTCTCCCAACACTTCGGTGAAGTAGCGAGCCTAGGCCTTTTGGAAGCGAAAGTAAGCTGCAGGCAGGAGGTAGGGTTACAGGCCATAAGCTCAACTCTCAGAACTGTGTATGCATGGGAGGCAGATGTCTGCTACCCACTCGTACATGCGAGTGGGAACCTAGCTACACTCTGATGAAGAAGGACTTTGGAAATCGCTGTATTCAACTCAGATACACGTGGGTTCAGGCACAAAGATTCCACATGCTTTTCTCACAACCTTTCCTTGCCACTAACATGAGGACGTTAGCAGCTCCTTCTACAGTCAAGCAGGATGAGGGAGGGTTGTGCCCTGTCTTTAGCACTCACAGGAAGCATGCCTTGAAGCCAGCTGTCTACTAGCTGCATACTTATGGCAGGGTCAAGGTAGCAGTATTCTGAGACAGGAGGTTCCCAGATTACCAGTCTACTGCACCTGGAGATACCCTCCAGGTCTGCATTGTTAACTTGCGTCTCAGAAGCCTCTGGCAAACGTCTCTGGTGAAGACGTGCGAAACTCACTCTGCAGGCAGTGTGGAACTGTGAGGGACTGGGGGTCAGCTCAACTCTCAGAAGTAAGATGTTTTTGGACAAGGCGTTCAGCTACCTTCTCACATATGGAACTTAGTATGTAGCACCAGTCTACCCCAGGAATAAGTGGGATGTTGCTCGATTGAGCTTGGAGGCACTCGTCTTGAGTGCCGGGAGATTCCAATTACCTCTCCCAACACTTGCGTCAAGCAGCAAGCCTAGGCCTTTTGGAAGCGAAAGGTAGCGGCAGGCACGATGTAGGGTTACAGGCCATAAGCTCAACTCTCAGAAGTGTGTATGCATGGGCGGCAGATGTCTGCTACCCACTCGGACATGGGAGTTGGAACCTAGCTACACTCCTATTGAAGAAGGATGTTGGAAATCGCTGTATTCAACTCAGATACACGGGAGTTCAGGCCCAATGCTTACACATGCTTTTCCCACAACCTATCCCAGCCACTAACATAAGGAGGTTAGCAGGTACGTCTACAGTCAGGCAGGATGCGGGAGGGTTCTGCCCTGTCCTCAGCTCTCACAGGGAAGCATGTCTAGAAGCCAGCTCTCAACTAGCTGCATTCTTATGACAGTGTGAAGGTAGCAGTATTCTGAGTAAGGAGGTTCCCAGATTACCACTCTACTGCACCTGGAGATACCGTCCAGGTCTGCATTGTTAACTTGCGTCTCAGAGGCCTCTGTCAAAAGTCTCTGGTGAAGACGTGGGAAACTCACTCTGCAGGCAGTGTGGAACTGTGAGGGACTGAGGGTGAGCTCAACTCTCAGCAGTAAGATGATTTTGGACAAGGCGTTCAGCTACCTTCTCACATATGGAACTTAGTATGTAGCACCAGTCTACCCCAGGAATTACTGGGAAATCGCTGGATTGAGCTAGGAGGCACTAGTCTTGTGTGCCGGGAGATTCCAGTTACCTCTCCCAACACTTCGGTGAAGCAGCGAGCCTAGGCCTTTTGGAAGCGAAAGTTAGCTGCAGGCAGGAGGTAGGGTTACAGGCCATAAGCTCAACTCTCAGAAGTGTGTATGCATGGGAGGCAGATGTCTGCTACCCACTCGTACATGCGAGTGGGAACCTAGCTACACTCTGATGAAGAAGGACTTTGGAAATCGCTGTATTCAACTCAGATACACGTGGGTTCAGGCACAACGATTCCACATGCTTTTCTCACAACCTTTCCTTGCCACTAACATGCGGACGTTAGCAGCTCCTTCTACAGTCAAGCAGGATGCGGGAGGGTTGTGCCCTGTCTTTAGCTCTCACAGGAAGCATGCCTTGAAGCCAGCTGTCAACTAGCTGCATACTTATGGCAGGGTCAAGGTAGCAGTTCTGAGACAGGAGGTTCCCAGATTACCAGTCTACTGCACCTGGAGATACCCTCCAGGTCTGCATTGTTAACTTGCGTCTCAGAAGCCTCTGGCAAACGTCTCTGGTGAAGACGTGCGAAACTCACTCTGCAGGCAGTGTGGAACTGTGAGGGACTGGGGGTCAGCTCAACTCTCAGAAGTAAGATGCTTTTGGACAAGGCGTTCACCTTCCTTCTCACTTATGGAACTTAGTATGTAGCACCAGTCTACCCCAGGAATAACTGGGATATTGCTCGATTGAGCTTGGAGGCACTCGTCTTGTGTGCCGGGAGATTCCAATTACCTCTCCCAACACTTGCGTCAAGCAGGGAGCCTAGGCCTTTTGGAAGCGAAAAGTAGCGGCAGGCAGGAGGTAGGGTTACAGGCCATAAGCTCAACTCTCAGAAGTGTGTACGCATGGGAGGCAGATGTCTGCTCCCCATTCTGACATGGGAGGTGGAACCTAGCTACACTCTGATTGAAGAAGGCCATTGAAAATCGCTGTATTCAACTCAGATATACAGGAGTTCAGGCCCAATGCTTACACATGCTTTTTCCACAACCTCTCTCAGCCACTAACATTAGGATGTTAGCAGCTACGCCTACAGTCAGGCAGGATGCGTGAGGGTTCTGCCTTTTCCTCAGCACTCCCAGGAAAGCATGCCTAGAAGCCAGCTCTCAACAGGCAGCATTCTTATGGCATTGTGAAGGTAGCAGTTTTCTGAGTCAGGAGGTTCCAAGATTACCACTCTACTGCACCTGGAGATACCCTCCAGGTCTGCATTGTTAACTTGCGTCTCAGAAGCCTCTGGCAAACGTCTCTGGTGAAGATCTGCGAAACTCACTCTGCAGGCAGTGTGGAACTGTGAGTGACTGAGGATGAGCTCAACTCTCAGAAGTAAGATGCTTTTGGACAAGGCGTTCAGCTACCTTCTCCTTTATGGAACTTAGTATGTAGCACCAGCCTACCACAGGAATTACTACGAAATCGCTGGATTGATCTTGGAGGCACTAGTCTTGGGTGCCGGGAGATTCCAATTACCTCTCCCAACACTTCCGTCAAACAGCGAGCCTAGGCCTTTTAGAAGCAAAGGGTACCAGCAGGCTGGATGGAGATGAACAGGCCATAAGCTCAACTCTCTGAAGTGTGTATGCATGGGAGGCAGATGTCTGCTCCCCATTCTGACATGGTAGTTGGAACCTAGCTACACTCTGATTGAAGAAGGCCATTGGAAATCGCTGTATTCAACTCAGTTACACAGGAGTTCAGGCCCAATGCTTACACATGCTTTTCCCGCAACCTCTCTCAGCCACTCACTTTAGGATGTTAGCAACCACGCCTACAGTCAGGCAGGATGCGGGAGGGTTCTGCCCTGTCCTCAGCTCTCCCAGGGAAGCATGCCTAGAAGCCAGCTCTCAACTAGCTGCATTCTTATGGCAGTGTGAAGGTAGCAGTATTCTGAGACAGGAGGTTCCCAGATTACCAGTCTACTGCACCTGGAGATACCCTCCAGGTCTGCATTGTTAACTTGCGTCTCAGAGGCCTCTGGCAAAAGTCTCTGGTGAAGACGTGGGAAACTCACTCTGCAGGCAGTGTGGAACTGTGAGGGACTGAGGGTGAGCTCAACTCTCAGCAGTAAGATGTTTTTGGACAAGGCGTTCAAATACCTACTCACGTATGGAACTTAGTATGTAGCACAAGTCTACCCCAGGAATTACTGGGAAATCGCTGGATTGAGCTTGGGGGCACTAGTCTTGTGTGCCGGGAGATTCCAGTTACCTCTCCCAACACTTCGGTGAAGCAGCGAGCCTAGGCCTTTTGGAAGCGAAAGTTAGCTGCAGGCAGGAGGTAGGGTTACAGGCCATAAGCTCAACTCTCAGAACTGTGTATGCATGGGAGGCAGATGTCTGCTACCCACTCGTACATGCGAGTGGGAACCTAGCTACACTCTGATGAAGAAGGACTTTGGAAATCGCTGTATTCAACTCAGATACACGTGGGTTCAGGCACAACGATTCCACATGCTTTTCTCACAACCTTTCCTTGCCACTAACATGAGGACGTTAGCAGCTCCTTCTACAGTCAAGCAGGATGCGGGAGGGTTGTGCCCTGTCCTTAGCTCTCACAGGAAGCATGCCTTGAAGCCAGCTGTCAACTAGCTGCATACTTATGGCAGGGTCAAGGTAGCAGTATTCTGAGACAGGAGGTTCCCAGATTACCAGTCTACTGCACCTGGAGATACCCTCCAGGTCTGCATTGTTAACTTGTGTCTCAGAAGCCTCTGGCAAACGTCTCTGGTGAAGACGTGCGAAACTCACTCTGCAGGCAGTGTGGAACTGTGAGGGACTGGGGGTCAGCTCAACTCTCAGAAGTAAGATGCTTTTGGACAAGGCGTTCACCTTCCTTCTCACTTATGGAACTTAGTATGTAGCACCAGTCTACCCCAGGAATAACTGGGATATTGCTCGATTGAGCTTGGAGGCACTCGTCTTGTGTGCCGGGAGATTCCAATTACCTCTCCCAACACTCGCGTCAAGCAGGGAGCCTAGGCCTTTTGGAAGCGAAAGGTAGCGGCAGGCAGGATGTAGGGTTACAGGCCATAAGCTCAACTCTCAGAAGTGTGTACGCATGGGAGGCAGATGTCTGCTCCCCATTCTGACATGGGAGGTGGAACCTAGCTACACTCTGATTGAAGAAGGCCATTGAAAATCGCTGTATTCAACTCAGATATACAGGAGTTCAGGCCCAATGCTTACACATGCTTTTTCCACAACCTCTCTCAGCCACTAACATTAGGATGTTAGCAGCTACGCCTACAGTCAGGCAGGATGCGTGAGGGTTCTGCCTTTTCCTCAGCACTCCCAGGAAAGCATGCCTAGAAGCCAGCTCTCAACAGGCAGCATTCTTGTGGCATTGTGAAGGTAGCAGTTCTCTGAGTCAGGAGGTTCCAAGATTACCACTCTACTGCACCTGGAGATACCCTCCAGGTCTGCATTGTTAACTTGCGTCTCAGAAGCCTCTGGCAAACGTCTCTGGTGAAGATCTGCGAAACTCACTCTGCAGGCAGTGTGGAACTGTGAGGGACTGAGGGTGAGCTCAACTCTCAGAAGTAAGATGCTTTTGGACAAGGCGTTCAGCTACCTTCTCCTTTATGGAACTTAGTATGTAGCACCAGCCTACCACAGGAATTACTACGAAATCGCTGGATTGATCTTGGAGGCACTAGTCTTGGGTGCCGGGAGATTCCAATTACCTCTCCCAACACTTCCGTCAAACAGCGAGCCTAGGCCTTTTAGAAGCAAAGGGTACCAGCAGGCTGGATGGAGATGAACAGGCCATAAGCTCAACTCTCTGAAGTGTGTATGCATGGGAGGCAGATGTCTGCTCCCCATTCTGACATGGTAGTTGGAACCTAGCTACACTCTGATTGAAGAAGGCCATTGGAAATCGCTGTATTCAACTCAGTTACACAGGAGTTCAGGCCCAATGCTTACACATGCTTTTCCCGCAACCTCTCTCAGCCACTCACTTTAGGATGTTAGCAACCACGCCTACAGTCAGGCAGGATGCGGGAGGGTTCTGCCCTGTCCTCAGCTCTCCCAGGGAAGCATGCCTAGAAGCCAGCTCTCAACTAGCTGCATTCTTATGGCAGTGTGAAGGTAGCAGTATTCTGAGTCAGGAGGTTCCAAGATTACCACTCTACTGCACCTGGAGATACCCTCCAGGTCTGCATTGTTAACTTGCGTCTCAGAAGCCTGTGGCAAACGTCTCTGGTGAAGACGTGGGAAACTCACTCTGCAGGCAGTGTGGAACTGTGAGGGACTGGGGGTCAGCTCAACTCTCAGAAGTAAGATGCTTTTGGACAAGGCGTTCAGCTACCTTCTCACATATGGAACTTAGTATGTAGCACCAGTCTACCCCAGGAATAACTGGGATATTGCTCGATTGAGCTTGGAGGCACTCGTCTTGAGTGCCGGGAGATTCCAATTACCTCTCCCAACACTTGCGTCAAGCAGCAAGCCTAGGCCTTTTGGAAGCGAAAGGTAGCGGCAGGCACGATGTAGGGTTACAGGCCATAAGCTCAACTCTCAGAAGTGTGTATGCATGGGAGGCAGATGTCTGCTACCCACTCGGACATGGGAGTTGGAACCTAGCTACACTCCTATTGAAGAAGGATGTTGGAAATCGCTGTATTCAACTCAGATACACGGGAGTTCAGGCCCAATGCTTACACATGCTTTTCCCACAACCTATCCCAGCCACTAACATAAGGAGGTTAGCAGGTACGTCTACAGTCAGGCAGGATGCGGGAGGGTTCTGCCCTGTCCTCAGCTCTCACAGGGAAGCATGCCTAGAAGCCAGCTCTCAACTAGCTGCATTCTTATGACAGTGTGAAGGTAGCAGTATTCTGAGTAAGGAGGTTCCCAGATTACCACTCTACTGCACCTGGAGATACCGTCCAGGTCTGCATTGTTAACTTGCGTCTCAGAGGCCTCTGGCAAAAGTCTCTGGTGAAGACGTGGGAAACTCACTCTGCAGGCAGTGTGGAACTGTGAGGGACTGAGGGTGAGCTCAACTCTAAGCAGTAAGATGATTTTGGACAAGGCGTTCAGCTACCTTCTCACATATGGAACTTAGTATGTAGCACCAGTCTACCCCAGGAATTACTGGGAAATCGCTGGATTGAGCTTGGAGGCACTAGTCTTGTGTGCCGGGAGATTCCAGTTACCTCTCCCAACACTTCGGTGAAGCAGCGAGCCTAGGCCTTTTGGAAGCGAAAGTTAGCTGCAGGCAGGAGGTAGGGTTACAGGCCATAAGCTCAACTCTCAGAAGTGTGTATGCATGGGAGGCAGATGTCTGCTACCCACTCGTACATGCGAGTGGGAACCTAGCTACACTCTGATGAAGAAGGACTTTGGAAATCGCTGTATTCAACTCAGATACACGTGGGTTCAGGCACAACGATTCCACATGCTTTTCTCACAACCTTTCCTTGCCACTAACATGAGGACGTTAGCAGCTCCTTCTACAGTCAAGCAGGATGCGGGAGGGTTGTGCCCTGTCTTTAGCTCTCACAGGAAGCATGCCTTGAAGCCAGCTGTCAACTAGCTGCATACTTATGGCAAGGTCAAGGTAGCAGTATTCTGAGACAGGAGGTTCCCAGATTACCAGTCTACTGCACCTGGAGATACCCTCCAGGTCTGCATTGTTAACTTGCGTCTCAGAAGCCTCTGGCAATCGTCTCTGGTGAAGACGTGCGAAACTCACTCTGCAGGCAGTGTGGAACTGTGAGGGACTGGGGGTCAGCTCAACTCTCAGAAGTAAGATGCTTTTGGACAAGGCGTTCACCTTCCTTCTCACTTATGGAACTTAGTATGTAGCACCAGTCTACCCCAGGAATAACTGGGATATTGCTCGATTGAGCTTGGAGGCACTCGTCTTGTGTGCCGGGAGATTCCAATTACCTCTCCCAACACTTGCGTCAAGCAGGGAGCCTAGGCCTTTTGGAAGCGAAAGGTAGCGGCAGGCAGGAGGTAGGGTTACAGGCCATAAGCTCAACTCTCAGAAGTGTGTACGCATGGGAGGCAGATGTCTGCTCCCCATTCTGACATGGGAGGTGGAACCTAGCTACACTCTGATTGAAGAAGGCCATTGAAAATCGCTGTATTCAACTCAGATATACAGGAGTTCAGGCCCAATGCTTACACATGCTTTTTCCACAACCTCTCTCAGCCACTAACATTAGGATGTTAGCAGCTACGCCTACAGTCAGGCAGGATGCGTGAGGGTTCTGCCTTTTCCTCAGCACTCCCAGGAAAGCATGCCTAGAAGCCAGCTCTCAACAGTCAGCATTCTTATGGCATTGTGAAGGTAGCAGTTTTCTGAGTCAGGAGGTTCCAAGATTACCACTCTACTGCACCTGGAGATACCCTCCAGGTCTGCATTGTTAACTTGCGTCTCAGAAGCCTCTGGCAAACGTCTCTGGTGAAGATCTGCGAAACTCACTCTGCAGGCAGTGTGGAACTGTGAGGGACTGAGGGTGAGCTCAACTCTCAGAAGTAAGATGCTTTTGGACAAGGCGTTCAGCTACCTTCTCCTTTATGGAACTTAGTATGTAGCACCAGCCTACCACAGGAATTACTACGAAATCGCTGGATTGATCTTGGAGGCACTAGTCTTGGGTGCCGGGAGATTCCAATTACCTCTCCCAACACTTCCGTCAAACAGCGAGCCTAGGCCTTTTAGAAGCAAAGGGTACCAGCAGGCTGGATGGAGATGAACAGGCCATAAGCTCAACTCTCTGAAGTGTGTATGCATGGGAGGCAGATGTCTGCTCCCCATTCTGACATGGTAGTTGGAACCTAGCTACACTCTGATTGAAGAAGGCCATTGGAAATCGCTGTATTCAACTCAGTTACACAGGAGTTCAGGCCCAATGCTTACACATGCTTTTCCCGCAACCTCTCTCAGCCACTCACTTTAGGATGTTAGCAACCACGCCTACAGTCAGGCAGGATGCGGGAGGGTTCTGCCCTGTCCTCAGCTCTCCCAGGGAAGCATGCCTAGAAGCCAGCTCTCAACTAGCTGCATTCTTATGGCAGTGTGAAGGTAGCAGTATTCTGAGTCAGGAGGTTCCAAGATTACCACTCTACTGCACCTGGAGATACCCTCCAGGTCTGCATTGTTAACTTGCGTCTCAGAAGCCTGTGGCAAACGTCTCTGGTGAAGACCTGCGAAACTCACTCTGCAGGCAGTGTGGAACTGTGAGGGACTGGGGGTCAGCTCAACTCTCAGAAGTAAGATGTTTTTGGACAAGGCGTTCAGCTACCTTCTCACATATGGAACTTAGTATGTAGCACCAGTCTACCCCAGGAATAACTGGGATGTTGCTCGATTGAGCTTGGAGGCACTCGTCTTGAGTGCCGGGAGATTCCAATTACCTCTCCCAACACTTGCGTCAAGCAGCAAGCCTAGGCCTTTTGGAAGCGAAAGGTAGCGGCAGGCACGATGTAGGGTTACAGGCCATAAGCTCAACTCTCAGAAGTGTGTATGCATGGGAGGCAGATGTCTGCTACCCACTCGGACATGGGAGTTGGAACCTAGCTACACTCCTATTGAAGAAGGATGTTGGAAATCGCTGTATTCAACTCAGATACACGGGAGTTCAGGCCCAATGCTTACACATGCTTTTCCCACAACCTATCCCAGCCACTAACATAAGGAGGTTAGCAGGTACGTCTACAGTCAGGCAGGATGCGGGAGGGTTCTGCCCTGTCCTCAGCTCTCACAGGGAAGCATGCCTAGAAGCCAGCTCTCAACTAGCTGCATTCTTATGACAGTGTGAAGGTAGCAGTATTCTGAGTAAGGAGGTTCCCAGATTACCACTCTACTGCACCTGGAGATACCGTCCAGGTCTGCATTGTTAACTTGCGTCTCAGAGGCCTCTGGCAAAAGTCTCTGGTGAAGACGTGGGAAACTCACTCTGCAGGCAGTGTGGAACTGTGAGGGACTGAGGGTGAGCTCAACTCTAAGCAGTAAGATGATTTTGGACAAGGCGTTCAGCTACCTTCTCACATATGGAACTTAGTATGTAGCACCAGTCTACCCCAGGAATTACTGGGAAATCGCTGGATTGAGCTTGGAGGCACTAGTCTTGTGTGCCGGGAGATTCCAGTTACCTCTCCCAACACTTCGGTGAAGCAGCGAGCCTAGGCCTTTTGGAAGCGAAAGTTAGCTGCAGGCAGGAGGTAGGGTTACAGGCCATAAGCTCAACTCTCAGAAGTGTGTATGCATGGGAGGCAGATGTCTGCTACCCACTCGTACATGCGAGTGGGAACCTAGCTACACTCTGATGAAGAAGGACTTTGGAAATCGCTGTATTCAACTCAGATACACGTGGGTTCAGGCACAACGATTCCACATGCTTTTCTCACAACCTTTCCTTGCCACTAACATGAGGACGTTAGCAGCTCCTTCTACAGTCAAGCAGGATGCGGGAGGGTTGTGCCCTGTCTTTAGCTCTCACAGGAAGCATGCCTTGAAGCCAGCTGTCAACTAGCTGCATACTTATGGCAAGGTCAAGGTAGCAGTATTCTGAGACAGGAGGTTCCCAGATTACCAGTCTACTGCACCTGGAGATACCCTCCAGGTCTGCATTGTTAACTTGCGTCTCAGAAGCCTCTGGCAATCGTCTCTGGTGAAGACGTGCGAAACTCACTCTGCAGGCAGTGTGGAACTGTGAGGGACTGGGGGTCAGCTCAACTCTCAGAAGTAAGATGCTTTTGGACAAGGCGTTCACCTTCCTTCTCACTTATGGAACTTAGTATGTAGCACCAGTCTACCCCAGGAATAACTGGGATATTGCTCGATTGAGCTTGGAGGCACTCGTCTTGTGTGCCGGGAGATTCCAATTACCTCTCCCAACACTTGCGTCAAGCAGGGAGCCTAGGCCTTTTGGAAGCGAAAGGTAGCGGCAGGCAGGAGGTAGGGTTACAGGCCATAAGCTCAACTCTCAGAAGTGTGTACGCATGGGAGGCAGATGTCTGCTCCCCATTCTGACATGGGAGGTGGAACCTAGCTACACTCTGATTGAAGAAGGCCATTGAAAATCGCTGTATTCAACTCAGATATACAGGAGTTCAGGCCCAATGCTTACACATGCTTTTTCCACAACCTCTCTCAGCCACTAACATTAGGATGTTAGCAGCTACGCCTACAGTCAGGCAGGATGCGTGAGGGTTCTGCCTTTTCCTCAGCACTCCCAGGAAAGCATGCCTAGAAGCCAGCTCTCAACAGGCAGCATTCTTATGGCATTGTGAAGGTAGCAGTTTTCTGAGTCAGGAGGTTCCAAGATTACCACTCTACTGCACCTGGAGATACCCTCCAGGTCTGCATTGTTAACTTGCGTCTCAGAAGCCTCTGGCAAACGTCTCTGGTGAAGATCTGCGAAACTCACTCTGCAGGCAGTGTGGAACTGTGAGGGACTGAGGGTGAGCTCAACTCTCAGAAGTAAGATGCTTTTGGACAAGGCGTTCAGCTACCTTCTCCTTTATGGAACTTAGTATGTAGCACCAGCCTACCACAGGAATTACTACGAAATCGCTGGATTGATCTTGGAGGCACTAGTCTTGGGTGCCGGGAGATTCCAATTACCTCTCCCAACACTTCCGTCAAACAGCGAGCCTAGGCCTTTTAGAAGCAAAGGTTACCAGCAGGCTGGATGGAGATGAACAGGCCATAAGCTCAACTCTCTGAAGTGTGTATGCATGGGAGGCAGATGTCTGCTCCCCATTCTGACATGGTAGTTGGAACCTAGCTACACTCTGATTGAAGAAGGCCATTGGAAATCGCTGTATTCAACTCAGTTACACAGGAGTTCAGGCCCAATGCTTACACATGCTTTTCCCGCAACCTCTCTCAGCCACTCACTTTAGGATGTTAGCAACCACGCCTACAGTCAGGCAGGATGCGGGAGGGTTCTGCCCTGTCCTCAGCTCTCCCAGGGAAGCATGCCTAGAAGCCAGCTCTCAACTAGCTGCATTCTTATGGCAGTGTGAAGGTAGCAGTATTCTGAGTCAGGAGGTTCCAAGATTACCACTCTACTGCACCTGGAGATACCCTCCAGGTCTGCATTGTTAACTTGCGTCTCAGAAGCCTGTGGCAAACGTCTCTGGTGAAGACCTGCGAAACTCACTCTGCAGGCAGTGTGGAACTGTGAGGGACTGGGGGTCAGCTCAACTCTCAGAAGTAAGATGTTTTTGGACAAGGCGTTCAGCTACCTTCTCACATATGGAACTTAGTATGTAGCACCAGTCTACCCCAGGAATAACTGGGATATTGCTCGATTGAGCTTGGAGGCACTCGTCTTGAGTGCCGGGAGATTCCAATTACCTCTCCCAACACTTGCGTCAAGCAGCAAGCCTAGGCCTTTTGGAAGCGAAAGGTAGCGGCAGGCACGATGTAGGGTTACAGGCCATAAGCTCAACTCTCAGAAGTGTGTATGCATGGGAGGCAGATGTCTGCTACCCACTCGGACATGGGAGTTGGAACCTAGCTACACTCCTATTGAAGAAGGATGTTGGAAATCGCTGTATTCCACTCAGATACACGGGAGTTCAGGCCCAATGCTTACACATGCTTTTCCCACAACCTATCCCAGCCACTAACATAAGGAGGTTAGCAGGTACGTCTACAGTCAGGCAGGATGCGGGAGGGTTCTGCCCTGTCCTCAGCTCTCACAGGGAAGCATGCCTAGAAGCCAGCTCTCAACTAGCTGCATTCTTATGACAGTGTGAAGGTAGCAGTATTCTGAGTAAGGAGGTTCCCAGATTACCACTCTACTGCACCTGGAGATACCGTCCAGGTCTGCATTGTTAACTTGCGTCTCAGAGGCCTCTGGCAAAAGTCTCTGGTGAAGACATGGGAAACTCACTCTGCAGGCAGTGTGGAACTGTGAGGGACTGAGGGTGAGCTCAACTCTAAGCAGTAAGATGATTTGGACAAGGCGTTCAGCTACCTTCTCACATATGGAACTTAGTATGTAGCACCAGTCTACCCCAGGAATTACTGGGAAATCGCTGGATTGAGCTTGGAGGCACTAGTCTTGTGTGCCGGGAGATTCCAGTTACCTCTCCCAACACTTCGGTGAAGCAGCGAGCCTAGGCCTTTTGGAAGCGAAAGTTAGCTGCAGGCAGGAGGTAGGGTTACAGGCCATAAGCTCAACTCTCAGAACTGTGTATGCATGGGAGGCAGATGTCTGCTACCCACTCGTACATGCGAGTGGGAACCTAGCTACACTCTGATGAAGAAGGACTTTGGAAATCGCTGTATTCAACTCAGACACACGTGGGTTCAGGCACAACGATTCCACATGCTTTTCTCACAACCTTTCCTTGCCACTAACATGAGGACGTTAGCAGCTCCTTCTACAGTCAAGCAGGATGCGGGAGGGTTGTGCCCTGTCTTTAGCTCTCACAGGAAGCATGCCTTGAAGCCAGCTGTCAACTAGCTGCATACTTATGGCAGGGTCAAGGTAGCAGTATTCTGAGACTGGAGGTTCCCAGATTACCAGTCTACTGCACCTGGAGATACCCTCCAGGTCTGCATTGTTAACTTGCGTCTCAGAAGCCTCTGGCAATCGTCTCTGGTGAAGACGTGCGAAACTCACTCTGCAGGCAGTGTGGAACTGTGAGGGACTGGGGGTCAGCTCAACTCTCAGAAGTAAGATGCTTTTGGACCAGGCGTTCACCTTCCTTCTCACTTATGGAACTTAGTATGTAGCACCAGTCTACCCCAGGAATAACTGGGATATTGCTCGATTGAGCTTGGAGGCACTCGTCTTGTGTGCCGGAAGATTCCAATTACCTCTCCCAACACTTGCGTCAAGCAGGGAGCCTAGGCCTTTTGGAAGCGAAAGGTAGCGGCAGGCAGGAGGTAGGGTTACAGGCCATAAGCTCAACTCTCAGAAGTGTGTACGCATGGGAGGCAGATGTCTGCTCCCCATTCTGACATGGGAGGTGGAACCTAGCTACACTCTGATTGAAGAAGGCCATTGAAAATCGCTGTATTCAACTCAGATATACAGGAGTTCAGGCCCAATGCTTACACATGCTTTTTCCACAACCTCTCTCAGCCACTAACATTAGGATGTTAGCAGCTACGTCTACAGTCAGGCAGGATGCGTGAGGGTTCTGCCTTTTCCTCAGCACTCCCAGGAAAGCATGCCTAGAAGCCAGCTCTCAACAGGCAGCATTCTTATGGCATTGTGAAGGTAGCAGTTTTCTGAGTCAGGAGGTTCCAAGATTACCACTCTACTGCACCTGGAGATACCCTCCAGGTCTGCATTGTTAACTTGCGTCTCAGAAGCCTCTGGCAAACGTCTCTGGTGAAGATCTGCGAAACTCACTCTGCAGGCAGTGTGGAACTGTGAGGGACTGAGGGTGAGCTCAACTCTCAGAAGTAAGATGCTTTTGGACAAGGCGTTCAGCTACCTTCTCCTTTATGGAACTTAGTATGTAGCACCAGCCTACCACAGGAATTACTACGAAATCGCTGGATTGATCTTGGAGGCACTAGTCTTGGGTGCCGGGAGATTCCAATTACCTCTCCCAACACTTCCGTCAAACAGCGAGCCTAGGCCTTTTAGAAGCAAAGGGTACCAGCAGGCTGGATGGAGATGAACAGGCCATAAGCTCAACTCTCTGAAGTGTGTATGCATGGGAGGCAGATGTCTGCTCCCCATTCTGACATGGTAGTTGGAACCTAGCTACACTCTGATTGAAGAAGGCCATTGGAAATCGCTGTATTCAACTCAGTTACACAGGAGTTCAGGCCCAATGCTTACACATGCTTTTCCCGCAACCTCTCTCAGCCACTCACTTTAGGATGTTAGCAACCACGCCTACAGTCAGGCAGGATGCGGGAGGGTTCTGCCCTGTCCTCAGCTCTCCCAGGGAAGCATGCCTAGAAGCCAGCTCTCAACTAGCTGCATTCTTATGGCAGTGTGAAGGTAGCAGTATTCTGAGTCAGGAGGTTCCAAGATTACCACTCTACTGCACCTGGAGATACCCTCCAGGTCTGCATTGTTAACTTGCGTCTCAGAAGCCTGTGGCAAACGTCTCTGGTGAAGACGTGGGAAACTCACTCTGCAGGCAGTGTGGAACTGTGAGGGACTGGGGGTCAGCTCAACTCTCAGAAGTAAGATGCTTTTGGACAAGGCGTTCAGCTACCTTCTCACATATGGAACTTAGTATGTAGCACCAGTCTACCCCAGGAATAACTGGGATATTGCTCGATTGAGCTTGGAGGCACTCGTCTTGAGTGCCGGGAGATTCCAATTACCTCTCCCAACACTTGCGTCAAGCAGCAAGCCTAGGCCTTTTGGAAGCGAAAGGTAGCGGCAGGCACGATGTAGGGTTACAGGCCATAAGCTCAACTCTCAGAAGTGTGTATGCATGGGAGGCAGATGTCTGCTACCCACTCGGACATGGGAGTTGGAACCTAGCTACACTCCTATTGAAGAAGGATGTTGGTAATCGCTGTATTCAACTCAGATACACGGGAGTTCAGGCCCAATGCTTACACATGCTTTTCCCACAACCTATCCCAGCCACTAACATAAGGAGGTTAGCAGGTACGTCTACAGTCAGGCAGGATGCGGGAGGGTTCTGCCCTGTCCTCAGCTCTCACAGGGAAGCATGCCTAGAAGCCAGCTCTCAACTAGCTGCATTCTTATGACAGTGTGAAGGTAGCAGTATTCTGAGTAAGGAGGTTCCCAGATTACCACTCTACTGCACCTGGAGATACCGTCCAGGTCTACATTGTTAACTTGCGTCTCAGAGGCCTCTGGCAAAAGTCTCTGGTGAAGACGTGGGAAACTCACTCTGCAGGCAGTGTGGAACTGTGAGGGACTGAGGGTGAGCTCAACTCTAAGCAGTAAGATGATTTTGGACAAGGCGTTCAGCTACCTTCTCACATATGGAACTTAGTATGTAGCACCAGTCTACCCCAGGAATTACTGGGAAATCGCTGGATTGAGCTTGGAGGCACTAGTCTTGTGTGCCGGGAGATTCCAGTTACCTCTCCCAACACTTCGGTGAAGCAGCGAGCCTAGGCCTTTTGGAAGCGAAAGTTAGCTGCAGGCAGGAGGTAGGGTTACAGGCCATAAGCTCAACTCTCAGAAGTGTGTATGCATGGGAGGCAGATGTCTGCTACCCACTCGTACATGCGAGTGGGAACCTAGCTACACTCTGATGAAGAAGGACTTTGGAAATCGCTGTATTCAACTCAGATACACGTGGGTTCAGGCACAACGATTCCACATGCTTTTCTCACAACCTTTCCTTGCCACTAACATGAGGACGTTAGCAGCTCCTTCTACAGTCAAGCAGGATGCGGGAGGGTTGTGCCCTGTCTTTAGCTCTCACAGGAAGCATGCCTTGAAGCCAGCTGTCAACTAGCTGCATACTTATGGCAAGGTCAAGGTAGCAGTATTCTGAGACAGGAGGTTCCCAGATTACCAGTCTACTGCACCTGGAGATACCCTCCAGGTCTGCATTGTTAACTTGCGTCTCAGAAGCCTCTGGCAATCGTCTCTGGTGAAGACGTGCGAAACTCACTCTGCAGGCAGTGTGGAACTGTGAGGGACTGGGGGTCAGCTCAACTCTCAGAAGTAAGATGCTTTTGGACAAGGCGTTCACCTTCCTTCTCACTTATGGAACTTAGTATGTAGCACCAGTCTACCCCAGGAATAACTGGGATATTGCTCGATTGAGCTTGGAGGCACTCGTCTTGTGTGCCGGGAGATTCCAATTACCTCTCCCAACACTTGCGTCAAGCAGGGAGCCTAGGCCTTTTGGAAGCGAAAGGTAGCGGCAGGCAGGAGGTAGGGTTACAGGCCATAAGCTCAACTCTCAGAAGTGTGTACGCATGGGAGGCAGATGTCTGCTCCCCATTCTGACATGGGAGGTGGAACCTAGCTACACTCTGATTGAAGAAGGCCATTGAAAATCGCTGTATTCAACTCAGATATACAGGAGTTCAGGCCCAATGCTTACACATGCTTTTTCCACAACCTCTCTCAGCCACTAACATTAGGATGTTAGCAGCTACGCCTACAGTCAGGCAGGATGCGTGAGGGTTCTGCCTTTTCCTCAGCACTCCCAGGAAAGCATGCCTAGAAGCCAGCTCTCAACAGGCAGCATTCTTATGGCATTGTGAAGGTAGCAGTTTTCTGAGTCAGGAGGTTCCAAGATTACCACTCTACTGCACCTGGAGATACCCTCCAGGTCTGCATTGTTAACTTGCGTCTCAGAAGCCTCTGGCAAACGTCTCTGGTGAAGATCTGCGAAACTCACTCTGCAGGCAGTGTGGAACTGTGAGGGACTGAGGGTGAGCTCAACTCTCAGAAGTAAGATGCTTTTGGACAAGGCGTTCAGCTACCTTCTCCTTTATGGAACTTAGTATGTAGCACCAGCCTACCACAGGAATTACTACGAAATCGCTGGATTGATCTTGGAGGCACTAGTCTTGGGTGCCGGGAGATTCCAATTACCTCTCCCAACACTTCCGTCAAACAGCGAGCCTAGGCTTTTTGGAAGCAAAGGGTACCAGCAGGCTGGATGGAGATGAACAGGCCATAAGCTCAACTCTCTGAAGTGTGTATGCATGGGAGGCAGATGTCTGCTCCCCATTCTGACATGGTAGTTGGAACCTAGCTACACTCTGATTGAAGAAGGCCATTGGAAATCGCTGTATTCAACTCAGTTACACAGGAGTTCAGGCCCAATGCTTACACATGCTTTTCCCGCAACCTCTCTCAGCCACTCACTTTAGGATGTTAGCAACCACGCCTACAGTCAGGCAGGATGCGGGAGGGTTCTGCCCTGTCCTCAGCTCTCCCAGGGAAGCATGCCTAGAAGCCAGCTCTCAACTAGCTGCATTCTTATGGCAGTGTGAAGGTAGCAGTATTCTGAGTCAGGAGGTTCCAAGATTACCACTCTACTGCACCTGGAGATACCCTCCAGGTCTGCATTGTTAACTTGCGTCTCAGAAGCCTGTGGCAAACGTCTCTGGTGAAGACCTGCGAAACTCACTCTGCAGGCAGTGTGGAACTGTGAGGGACTGGGGGTCAGCTCAACTCTCAGAAGTAAGATGTTTTTGGACAAGGCGTTCAGCTACCTTCTCACATATGGAACTTAGTATGTAGCACCAGTCTACCCCAGGAATAACTGGGATGTTGCTCGATTGAGCTTGGAGGCACTCGTCTTGAGTGCCGGGAGATTCCAATTACCTCTCCCAACACTTGCGTCAAGCAGCAAGCCTAGGCCTTTTGGAAGCGAAAGGTAGCGGCAGGCACGATGTAGGGTTACAGGCCATAAGCTCAACTCTCAGAAGTGTGTATGCATGGGAGGCAGATGTCTGCTACCCACTCGGACATGGGAGTTGGAACCTAGCTACACTCCTATTGAAGAAGGATGTTGGAAATCGCTGTATTCAACTCAGATACACGGGAGTTCAGGCCCAATGCTTACACATGCTTTTCCCACAACCTATCCCAGCCACTAACATAAGGAGGTTAGCAGGTACGTCTACAGTCAGGCAGGATGCGGGAGGGTTCTGCCCTGTCCTCAGCTCTCACAGGGAAGCATGCCTAGAAGCCAGCTCTCAACTAGCTGCATTCTTATGACAGTGTGAAGGTAGCAGTATTCTGAGTAAGGAGGTTCCCAGATTACCACTCTACTGCACCTGGAGATACCGTCCAGGTCTACATTGTTAACTTGCGTCTCAGAGGCCTCTGGCAAAAGTCTCTGGTGAAGACGTGGGAAACTCACTCTGCAGGCAGTGTGGAACTGTGAGGGACTGAGGGTGAGCTCAACTCTAAGCAGTAAGATGATTTTGGACAAGGCGTTCAGCTACCTTCTCACATATGGAACTTAGTATGTAGCACCAGTCTACCCCAGGAATTACTGGGAAATCGCTGGATTGAGCTTGGAGGCACTAGTCTTGTGTGCCGGGAGATTCCAGTTACCTCTCCCAACACTTCGGTGAAGCAGCGAGCCTAGGCCTTTTGGAAGCGAAAGTTAGCTGCAGGCAGGAGGTAGGGTTACAGGCCATAAGCTCAACTCTCAGAAGTGTGTATGCATGGGAGGCAGATGTCTGCTACCCACTCGTACATGCGAGTGGGAACCTAGCTACACTCTGATGAAGAAGGACTTTGGAAATCGCTGTATTCAACTCAGATACACGTGGGTTCAGGCACAACGATTCCACATGCTTTTCTCACAACCTTTCCTTGCCACTAACATGAGGACGTTAGCAGCTCCTTCTACAGTCAAGCAGGATGCGGGAGGGTTGTGCCCTGTCTTTAGCTCTCACAGGAAGCATGCCTTGAAGCCAGCTGTCAACTAGCTGCATACTTATGGCAAGGTCAAGGTAGCAGTATTCTGAGACAGGAGGTTCCCAGATTACCAGTCTACTGCACCTGGAGATACCCTCCAGGTCTGCATTGTTAACTTGCGTCTCAGAAGCCTCTGGCAATCGTCTCTGGTGAAGACGTGCGAAACTCACTCTGCAGGCAGTGTGGAACTGTGAGGGACTGGGGGTCAGCTCAACTCTCAGAAGTAAGATGCTTTTGGACAAGGCGTTCACCTTCCTTCTCACTTATGGAACTTAGTATGTAGCACCAGTCTACCCCAGGAATAACTGGGATATTGCTCGATTGAGCTTGGAGGCACTCGTCTTGTGTGCCGGGAGATTCCAATTACCTCTCCCAACACTTGCGTCAAGCAGGGAGCCTAGGCCTTTTGGAAGCGAAAGGTAGCGGCAGGCAGGAGGTAGGGTTACAGGCCATAAGCTCAACTCTCAGAAGTGTGTACGCATGGGAGGCAGATGTCTGCTCCCCATTCTGACATGGGAGGTGGAACCTAGCTACACTCTGATTGAAGAAGGCCATTGAAAATCGCTGTATTCAACTCAGATATACAGGAGTTCAGGCCCAATGCTTACACATGCTTTTTCCACAACCTCTCTCAGCCACTAACATTAGGATGTTAGCAGCTACGCCTACAGTCAGGCAGGATGCGTGAGGGTTCTGCCTTTTCCTCAGCACTCCCAGGAAAGCATGCCTAGAAGCCAGCTCTCAACAGTCAGCATTCTTATGGCATTGTGAAGGTAGCAGTTTTCTGAGTCAGGAGGTTCCAAGATTACCACTCTACTGCACCTGGAGATACCCTCCAGGTCTGCATTGTTAACTTGCGTCTCAGAAGCCTCTGGCAAACGTCTCTGGTGAAGATCTGCGAAACTCACTCTGCAGGCAGTGTGGAACTGTGAGGGACTGAGGGTGAGCTCAACTCTCAGAAGTAAGATGCTTTTGGACAAGGCGTTCAGCTACCTTCTCCTTTATGGAACTTAGTATGTAGCACCAGCCTACCACAGGAATTACTACGAAATCGCTGGATTGATCTTGGAGGCACTAGTCTTGGGTGCCGGGAGATTCCAATTACCTCTCCCAACACTTCCGTCAAACAGCGAGCCTAGGCCTTTTGGAAGCAAAGGGTACCAGCAGGCTGGATGGAGATGAACAGGCCATAAGCTCAACTCTCTGAAGTGTGTATGCATGGGAGGCAGATGTCTGCTCCCCATTCTGACATGGTAGTTGGAACCTAGCTACACTCTGATTGAAGAAGGCCATTGGAAATCGCTGTATTCAACTCAGTTACACAGGAGTTCAGGCCCAATGCTTACACATGCTTTTCCCGCAACCTCTCTCAGCCACTCACTTTAGGATGTTAGCAACCACGCCTACAGTCAGGCAGGATGCGGGAGGGTTCTGCCCTGTCCTCAGCTCTCCCAGGGAAGCATGCCTAGAAGCCAGCTCTCAACTAGCTGCATTCTTATGGCAGTGTGAAGGTAGCAGTATTCTGAGTCAGGAGGTTCCAAGATTACCACTCTACTGCACCTGGAGATACCCTCCAGGTCTGCATTGTTAACTTGCGTCTCAGAAGCCTGTGGCAAACGTCTCTGGTGAAGACCTGCGAAACTCACTCTGCAGGCAGTGTGGAACTGTGAGGGACTGGGGGTCAGCTCAACTCTCAGAAGTAAGATGTTTTTGGACAAGGCGTTCAGCTACCTTCTCACATATGGAACTTAGTATGTAGCACCAGTCTACCCCAGGAATAACTGGGATGTTGCTCGATTGAGCTTGGAGGCACTCGTCTTGAGTGCCGGGAGATTCCAATTACCTCTCCCAACACTTGCGTCAAGCAGCAAGCCTAGGCCTTTTGGAAGCGAAAGGTAGCGGCAGGCACGATGTAGGGTTACAGGCCATAAGCTCAACTCTCAGAAGTGTGTATGCATGGGAGGCAGATGTCTGCTACCCACTCGGACATGGGAGTTGGAACCTAGCTACACTCCTATTGAAGAAGGATGTTGGAAATCGCTGTATTCAACTCAGATACACGGGAGTTCAGGCCCAATGCTTACACATGCTTTTCCCACAACCTATCCCAGCCACTAACATAAGGAGGTTAGCAGGTACGTCTACAGTCAGGCAGGATGCGGGAGGGTTCTGCCCTGTCCTCAGCTCTCACAGGGAAGCATGCCTAGAAGCCAGCTCTCAACTAGCTGCATTCTTATGACAGTGTGAAGGTAGCAGTATTCTGAGTAAGGAGGTTCCCAGATTACCACTCTACTGCACCTGGAGATACCGTCCAGGTCTGCATTGTTAACTTGCGTCTCAGAGGCCTCTGGCAAAAGTCTCTGGTGAAGACGTGGGAAACTCACTCTGCAGGCAGTGTGGAACTGTGAGGGACTGAGGGTGAGCTCAACTCTAAGCAGTAAGATGATTTTGGACAAGGCGTTCAGCTACCTTCTCACATATGGAACTTAGTATGTAGCACCAGTCTACCCCAGGAATTACTGGGAAATCGCTGGATTGAGCTTGGAGGCACTAGTCTTGTGTGCCGGGAGATTCCAGTTACCTCTCCCAACACTTCGGTGAAGCAGCGAGCCTAGGCCTTTTGGAAGCGAAAGTTAGCTGCAGGCAGGAGGTAGGGTTACAGGCCATAAGCTCAACTCTCAGAAGTGTGTATGCATGGGAGGCAGATGTCTGCTACCCACTCGTACATGCGAGTGGGAACCTAGCTACACTCTGATGAAGAAGGACTTTGGAAATCGCTGTATTCAACTCAGATACACGTGGGTTCAGGCACAACGATTCCACATGCTTTTCTCACAACCTTTCCTTGCCACTAACATGAGGACGTTAGCAGCTCCTTCTACAGTCAAGCAGGATGCGGGAGGGTTGTGCCCTGTCTTTAGCTCTCACAGGAAGCATGCCTTGAAGCCAGCTGTCAACTAGCTGCATACTTATGGCAAGGTCAAGGTAGCAGTATTCTGAGACAGGAGGTTCCCAGATTACCAGTCTACTGCACCTGGAGATACCCTCCAGGTCTGCATTGTTAACTTGCGTCTCAGAAGCCTCTGGCAATCGTCTCTGGTGAAGACGTGCGAAACTCACTCTGCAGGCAGTGTGGAACTGTGAGGGACTGGGGGTCAGCTCAACTCTCAGAAGTAAGATGCTTTTGGACAAGGCGTTCACCTTCCTTCTCACTTATGGAACTTAGTATGTAGCACCAGTCTACCCCAGGAATAACTGGGATATTGCTCGATTGAGCTTGGAGGCACTCGTCTTGTGTGCCGGGAGATTCCAATTACCTCTCCCAACACTTGCGTCAAGCAGGGAGCCTAGGCCTTTTGGAAGCGAAAGGTAGCGGCAGGCAGGAGGTAGGGTTACAGGCCATAAGCTCAACTCTCAGAAGTGTGTACGCATGGGAGGCAGATGTCTGCTCCCCATTCTGACATGGGAGGTGGAACCTAGCTACACTCTGATTGAAGAAGGCCATTGAAAATCGCTGTATTCAACTCAGATATACAGGAGTTCTGGCCCAATGCTTACACATGCTTTTTCCACAACCTCTCTCAGCCACTAACATTAGGATGTTAGCAGCTACGCCTACAGTCAGGCAGGATGCGTGAGGGTTCTGCCTTTTCCTCAGCACTCCCAGGAAAGCATGCCTAGAAGCCAGCTCTCAACAGGCAGCATTCTTATGGCATTGTGAAGGTAGCAGTTTTCTGAGTCAGGAGGTTCCAAGATTACCACTCTACTGCACCTGGAGATACCCTCCAGGTCTGCATTGTTAACTTGCGTCTCAGAAGCCTCTGGCAAACGTCTCTGGTGAAGATCTGCGAAACTCACTCTGCAGGCAGTGTGGAACTGTGAGGGACTGAGGGTGAGCTCAACTCTCAGAAGTAAGATGCTTTTGGACAAGGCGTTCAGCTACCTTCTCCTTTATGGAACTTAGTATGTAGCACCAGCCTACCACAGGAATTACTACGAAATCGCTGGATTGATCTTGGAGGCACTAGTCTTGGGTGCCGGGAGATTCCAATTACCTCTCCCAACACTTCCGTCAAACAGCGAGCCTAGGCCTTTTAGAAGCAAAGGTTACCAGCAGGCTGGATGGAGATGAACAGGCCATAAGCTCAACTCTCTGAAGTGTGTATGCATGGGAGGCAGATGTCTGCTCCCCATTCTGACATGGTAGTTGGAACCTAGCTACACTCTGATTGAAGAAGGCCATTGGAAATCGCTGTATTCAACTCAGTTACACAGGAGTTCAGGCCCAATGCTTACACATGCTTTTCCCGCAACCTCTCTCAGCCACTCACTTTAGGATGTTAGCAACCACGCCTACAGTCAGGCAGGATGCGGGAGGGTTCTGCCCTGTCCTCAGCTCTCCCAGGGAAGCATGCCTAGAAGCCAGCTCTCAACTAGCTGCATTCTTATGGCAGTGTGAAGGTAGCAGTATTCTGAGTCAGGAGGTTCCAAGATTACCACTCTACTGCACCTGGAGATACCCTCCAGGTCTGCATTGTTAACTTGCGTCTCAGAAGCCTGTGGCAAACGTCTCTGGTGAAGACCTGCGAAACTCACTCTGCAGGCAGTGTGGAACTGTGAGGGACTGGGGGTCAGCTCAACTCTCAGAAGTAAGATGTTTTTGGACAAGGCGTTCAGCTACCTTCTCACATATGGAACTTAGTATGTAGCACCAGTCTACCCCAGGAATAACTGGGATATTGCTCGATTGAGCTTGGAGGCACTCGTCTTGAGTGCCGGGAGATTCCAATTACCTCTCCCAACACTTGCGTCAAGCAGCAAGCCTAGGCCTTTTGGAAGCGAAAGGTAGCGGCAGGCACGATGTAGGGTTACAGGCCATAAGCTCAACTCTCAGAAGTGTGTATGCATGGGAGGCAGATGTCTGCTACCCACTCGGACATGGGAGTTGGAACCTAGCTACACTCCTATTGAAGAAGGATGTTGGAAATCGCTGTATTCAACTCAGATACACGGGAGTTCAGGCCCAATGCTTACACATGCTTTTCCCACAACCTATCCCAGCCACTAACATAAGGAGGTTAGCAGGTACGTCTACAGTCAGGCAGGATGCGGGAGGGTTCTGCCCTGTCCTCAGCTCTCACAGGGAAGCATGCCTAGAAGCCAGCTCTCAACTAGCTGCATTCTTATGACAGTGTGAAGGTAGCAGTATTCTGAGTAAGGAGGTTCCCAGATTACCACTCTACTGCACCTGGAGATACCGTCCAGGTCTGCATTGTTAACTTGCGTCTCAGAGGCCTCTGGCAAAAGTCTCTGGTGAAGACGTGGGAAACTCACTCTGCAGGCAGTGTGGAACTGTGAGGGACTGAGGGTGAGCTCAACTCTAAGCAGTAAGATGATTTTGGACAAGGCGTTCAGCTACCTTCTCACATATGGAACTTAGTATGTAGCACCAGTCTACCCCAGGAATTACTGGGAAATCGCTGGATTGAGCTTGGAGGCACTAGTCTTGTGTGCAGGGAGATTCCAGTTACCTCTCCCAACACTTCGGTGAAGCAGCGAGCCTAGGCCTTTTGGAAGCGAAAGTTAGCTGCAGGCAGGAGGTAGGGTTACAGGCCATAAGCTCAACTCTCAGAACTGTGTATGCATGGGAGGCAGATGTCTGCTACCCACTCGTACATGCGAGTGGGAACCTAGCTACACTCTGATGAAGAAGGACTTTGGAAATCGCTGTATTCAACTCAGATACACGTGGGTTCAGGCACAACGATTCCACATGCTTTTCTCACAACCTTTCCTTTCCACTAACATGCGGACGTTAGCAGCTCCTTCTACAGTCAAGCAGGATGCGGGAGGGTTGTGCCCTGTCTTTAGCTCTCACAGGAAGCATGCCTTGAAGCCAGCTGTCAACTAGCTGCATACTTATGGCAGGGTCAAGGTAGCAGTATTCTGAGACAGGAGGTTCCCAGATTACCAGTCTACTGCACCTGGAGATACACTCCAGGTCTGCATTGTTAACTTGCGTCTCAGAAGCCTCTGGCAAACGTCTCTGGTGAAGACGTGCGAAACTCACTCTGCAGGCAGTGTGGAACTGTGAGGGACTGGGGGTCAGCTCAACTCTCAGAAGTAAGATGCTTTTGGACAAGGCGTTCACCTTCCTTCTCACTTATGGAACTTAGTATGTAGCACCAGTCTACCCCAGGAATAACTGGGATATTGCTCGATTGAGCTTGGAGGCACTCGTCTTGTGTGCCGGGAGATTCCAATTACCTCTCCCAACACTTGCGTCAAGCAGGGAGCCTAGGCCTTTTGGAAGCGAAAGGTAGCGGCAGGCAGGATGTAGGGTTACAGGCCATAAGCTCAACTCTCAGAAGTGTGTACGCATGGGAGGCAGATGTCTGCTCCCCATTCTGACATGGGAGGTGGAACCTAGCTACACTCTGATTGAAGAAGGCCATTGAAAATCGCTGTATTCAACTCAGATACACAGTTCAGGCCCAATGCTTACACATGCTTTTTCCACAACCTCTCTCAGCCACTAACATTAGGATGTTACCAGCTACGCCTACAGTCAGGCAGGATGCGTGAGGGTTCTGCCTTTTCCTCAGCACTCCCAGGAAAGCATGCCTAGAAGCCAGCTCTCAACAGGCAGCATTCTTATGGCATTGTGAAGGTAGCAGTTTTCTGAGTCAGGAGGTTCCAAGATTACCACTCTACTGCACCTGGAGATACCCTCCAGGTCTGCATTGTTAACTTGCGTCTCAGAAGCCTCTGGCAAACGTCTCTGGTGAAGATCTGCGAAACTCACTCTGCAGGCAGTGTGGAACTGTGAGGGACTGAGGGTGAGCTCAACTCTCAGAAGTAAGATGCTTTTGGACAAGGCGTTCAGCTACCTTCTCCTTTATGGAACTTAGTATGTAGCACCAGCCTACCACAGGAATTACTACGAAATCGCTGGATTGATCTTGGAGGCACTAGTCTTGGGTGCCGGGAGATTCCAATTACCTCTCCCAACACTTCCGTCAAACAGCGAGCCTAGGCCTTTTAGAAGCAAAGGGTACCAGCAGGCTGGATGGAGATGAACAGGCCATAAGCTCAACTCTCTGAAGAGTGTATGCATGGGAGGCAGATGTCTGCTCCCCATTCTGACATGGTAGTTGGAACCTAGCTACACTCTGATTGAAGAAGGCCATTGGAAATCGCTGTATTCAACTCAGTTACACAGGAGTTCAGGCCCAATGCTTACACATGCTTTTCCCGCAACCTCTCTCAGCCACTCACTTTAGGATGTTAGCAACCACGCCTACAGTCAGGCAGGATGCGGGAGGGTTCTGCCCTGTCCTCAGCTCTCCCAGGGAAGCATGCCTAGAAGCCAGCTCTCAACTAGCTGCATTCTTATGGCAGTGTGAAGGTAGCAGTATTCTGAGTCAGGAGGTTCCAAGATTACCACTCTACTGCACCTGGAGATACCCTCCAGGTCTGCATTGTTAACTTGCGTCTCAGAGGCCTCTGGCAAAAGTCTCTGGTGAAGACGTGGGAAACTCACTCTGCAGGCAGTGTGGAACTGTGAGGGACTGGGGGTCAGCTCAACTCTCAGAAGTAAGATGTTTTTGGACAAGGCGTTCAGCTACCTTCTCACATATGGAACTTAGTATGTAGCACCAGTCTACCCCAGGAATAACTGGGATGTTGCTCGATTGAGCTTGGAGACACTCGTCTTGAGTGCCGGGAGATTCCAATTACCTCTCCCAACACTTGCGTCAAGCAACAAGCCTAGGCCTTTTGGAAGCGAAAGGTAGCGGCAGGCACGATGTAGGGTTACAGGCCATAAGCTCAACTCTCAGAAGTGTGTATGCATGGGAGGCAGATGTCTGCTACCCACTCGGACATGGGAGTTGGAACCTAGCTACACTCCTATTGAAGAAGGATGTTGGAAATCGCTGTATTCCACTCAGATACACGGGAGTTCAGGCCCAATGCTTACACATGCTTTTCCCACAACCTATCCCAGCCACTAACATAAGGAGGTTAGCAGGTACGTCTACAGTCAGGCAGGATGCGGGAGGGTTCTGCCCTGTCCTCAGCTCTCACAGGGAAGCATGCCTAGAAGCCAGCTCTCAACTAGCTGCATTCTTATGACAGTGTGAAGGTAGCAGTATTCTGAGTAAGGAGGTTCCCAGATTACCACTCTACTGCACCTGGAGATACCGTCCATGTCTGCATTGTTAACTTGCGTCTCAGAGGCCTCTGGCAAAAGTCTCTGGTGAAGACGTGGGAAACTCACTCTGCAGGCAGTGTGGAACTGTGAGGGACTGAGGGTGAGCTCAACTCTAAGCAGTAAGATGATTTTGGACAAGGCGTTCAGCTACCTTCTCACATATGGAACTTAGTATGTAGCACCAGTCTACCCCAGGAATTACTGGGAAATCGCTGGATTGAGCTTGGAGGCACTAGTCTTGTGTGCCGGGAGATTCCAGTTACCTCTCCCAACACTTCGGTGAAGCAGCGAGCCTAGGCCTTTTGGAAGCGAAAGTTAGCTGCAGGCAGGAGGTAGGGTTACAGGCCATAAGCTCAACTCTCAGAAGTGTGTATGCATGGGAGGCAGATGTCTGCTACCCACTCGTACATGCGAGTGGGAACCTAGCTACACTCTGATGAAGAAGGACTTTGGAAATCGCTGTATTCAACTCAGATACACGTGGGTTCAGGCACAACGATTCCACATGCTTTTCTCACAACCTTTCCTTGCCACTAACATGAGGACGTTAGCAGCTCCTTCTACAGTCAAGCAGGATGCGGGAGGGTTGTGCCCTGTCTTTAGCTCTCACAGGAAGCATGCCTTGAAGCCAGCTGTCAACTAGCTGCATACTTATGGCAGGGTCAAGGTAGCAGTATTCTGAGACAGGAGGTTCCCAGATTACCAGTCTACTGCACCTGGAGATACCCTCCAGGTCTGCATTGTTAACTTGCGTCTCAGAAGCCTCTGGCAAACGTCTCTGGTGAAGACGTGCGAAACTCACTCTGCAGGCAGTGTGGAACTGTGAGGGACTGGGGGTCAGCTCAACTCTCAGAAGTAAGATGCTTTTGGACAAGGCGTTCACCTTCCTTCTCACTTATGGAACTTAGTATGTAGCACCAGTCTACCCCAGGAATAACTGGGATATTGCTCGATTGAGCTTGGAGGCACTCGTCTTGTGTGCCGGGAGATTCCAATTACCTCTCCCAACACTTGCGTCAAGCAGGGAGCCTAGGCCTTTTGGAAGCGAAAGGTAGCGGCAGGCAGGATGTAGGGTTACAGGCCATAAGCTCAACTCTCAGAAGTGTGTACGCATGGGAGGCAGATGTCTGCTCCCCATTCTGACATGGGAGGTGGAACCTAGCTACACTCTGATTGAAGAAGGCCATTGAAAATCGCTGTATTCAACTCAGATACACAGTTCAGGCCCAATGCTTACACATGCTTTTTCCACAACCTCTCTCAGCCACTAACATTAGGATGTTACCAGCTACGCCTACAGTCAGGCAGGATGCGTGAGGGTTCTGCCTTTTCCTCAGCACTCCCAGGAAAGCATGCCTAGAAGCCAGCTCTCAACAGGCAGCATTCTTATGGCATTGTGAAGGTAGCAGTTTTCTGAGTCAGGAGGTTCCAAGATTACCACTCTACTGCACCTGGAGATACCCTCCAGGTCTGCATTGTTAACTTGCGTCTCAGAAGCCTCTGGCAAACGTCTCTGGTGAAGATCTGCGAAACTCACTCTGCAGGCAGTGTGGAACTGTGAGGGACTGAGGGTGAGCTCAACTCTCAGAAGTAAGATGCTTTTGGACAAGGCGTTCAGCTACCTTCTCCTTTATGGAACTTAGTATGTAGCACCAGCCTACCACAGGAATTACTACGAAATCGCTGGATTGATCTTGGAGGCACTAGTCTTGGGTGCCGGGAGATTCCAATTACCTCTCCCAACACTTCCGTCAAACAGCGAGCCTAGGCCTTTTAGAAGCAAAGGGTACCAGCAGGCTGGATGGAGATGAACAGGCCATAAGCTCAACTCTCTGAAGAGTGTATGCATGGGAGGCAGATGTCTGCTCCCCATTCTGACATGGTAGTTGGAACCTAGCTACACTCTGATTGAAGAAGGCCATTGGAAATCGCTGTATTCAACTCAGTTACACAGGAGTTCAGGCCCAATGCTTACACATGCTTTTCCCGCAACCTCTCTCAGCCACTCACTTTAGGATGTTAGCAACCACGCCTACAGTCAGGCAGGATGCGGGAGGGTTCTGCCCTGTCCTCAGCTCTCCCAGGGAAGCATGCCTAGAAGCCAGCTCTCAACTAGCTGCATTCTTATGGCAGTGTGAAGGTAGCAGTATTCTGAGTCAGGAGGTTCCAAGATTACCACTCTACTGCACCTGGAGATACCCTCCAGGTCTGCATTGTTAACTTGCGTCTCAGAGGCCTCTGGCAAAAGTCTCTGGTGAAGACGTGGGAAACTCACTCTGCAGGCAGTGTGGAACTGTGAGGGACTGGGGGTCAGCTCAACTCTCAGAAGTAAGATGTTTTTGGACAAGGCGTTCAGCTACCTTCTCACATATGGAACTTAGTATGTAGCACCAGTCTACCCCAGGAATAACTGGGATGTTGCTCGATTGAGCTTGGAGACACTCGTCTTGAGTGCCGGGAGATTCCAATTACCTCTCCCAACACTTGCGTCAAGCAGCAAGCCTAGGCCTTTTGGAAGCGAAAGGTAGCGGCAGGCACGATGTAGGGTTACAGGCCATAAGCTCAACTCTCAGAAGTGTGTATGCATGGGAGGCAGATGTCTGCTACCCACTCGGACATGGGAGTTGGAACCTAGCTACACTCCTATTGAAGAAGGATGTTGGAAATCGCTGTATTCCACTCAGATACACGGGAGTTCAGGCCCAATGCTTACACATGCTTTTCCCACAACCTATCCCAGCCACTAACATAAGGAGGTTAGCAGGTACGTCTACAGTCAGGCAGGATGCGGGAGGGTTCTGCCCTGTCCTCAGCTCTCACAGGGAAGCATGCCTAGAAGCCAGCTCTCAACTAGCTGCATTCTTATGACAGTGTGAAGGTAGCAGTATTCTGAGTAAGGAGGTTCCCAGATTACCACTCTACTGCACCTGGAGATACCGTCCAGGTCTGCATTGTTAACTTGCGTCTCAGAGGCCTCTGGCAAAAGTCTCTGGTGAAGACGTGGGAAACTCACTCTGCAGGCAGTGTGGAACTGTGAGGGACTGAGGGTGAGCTCAACTCTCAGCAGTAAGATGATTTTGGACAAGGCGTTCAGCTACCTTCTCACATATGGAACTTAGTATGTAGCACCAGTCTACCCCAGGAATTACTGGGAAATCGCTGGATTGAGCTTGGAGGCACTAGTCTTGTGTGCCGGGAGATTCCAGTTACCTCTCCCAACACTTCGGTGAAGCAGCGAGCCTAGGCCTTTTGGAAGCGAAAGTTAGCTGCAGGCAGGAGGTAGGGTTACAGGCCATAAGCTCAACTCTCAGAAGTGTGTATGCATGGGAGGCAGATGTCTGCTACCCACTCGTACATGCGAGTGGGAACCTAGCTACACTCTGATGAAGAAGGACTTTGGAAATCGCTGTATTCAACTCAGATACACGTGGGTTCAGGCACAACGATTCCACATGCTTTTCTCACAACCTTTCCTTGCCACTAACATGAGGACGTTAGCAGCTCCTTCTACAGTCAAGCAGGATGCGGGAGGGTTGTGCCCTGTCTTTAGCTCTCACAGGAAGCATGCCTTGAAGCCAGCTGTCAACTAGCTGCATACTTATGGCAGGGTCAAGGTAGCAGTATTCTGAGACAGGAGGTTCCCAGATTACCAGTCTACTGCACCTGGAGATACCCTCCAGGTCTGCATTGTTAACTTGCGTCTCAGAAGCCTCTGGCAAACGTCTCTGGTGAAGACGTGCGAAACTCACTCTGCAGGCAGTGTGGAACTGTGAGGGACTGGGGGTCAGCTCAACTCTCAGAAGTAAGATGCTTTTGGACAAGGCGTTCACCTTCCTTCTCACTTATGGAACTTAGTATGTAGCACCAGTCTACCCCAGGAATAACTGGGATATTGCTCGATTGAGCTTGGAGGCACTCGTCTTGTGTGCCGGGAGATTCCAATTACCTCTCCCAACACTTGCGTCAAGCAGGGAGCCTAGGCCTTTTGGAAGCGAAAGGTAGCGGCAGGCAGGAGGTAGGGTTACAGGCCATAAGCTCAACTCTCAGAAGTGTGTACGCATGGGAGGCAGATGTCTGCTCCCCATTCTGACATGGGAGGTGGAACCTAGCTACACTCTGATTGAAGAAGGCCATTGAAAATCGCTGTATTCAACTCAGATATACAGGAGTTCAGGCCCAATGCTTACACATGCTTTTTCCACAACCTCTCTCAGCCACTAACATTAGGATGTTAGCAGCTACGCCTACAGTCAGGCAGGATGCGTGAGGGTTCTGCCTTTTCCTCAGCACTCCCAGGAAAGCATGCCTAGAAGCCAGCTCTCAACAGGCAGCATTCTTATGGCATTGTGAAGGTAGCAGTTTTCTGAGTCAGGAGGTTCCAAGATTACCACTCTACTGCACCTGGAGATACCCTCCAGGTCTGCATTGTTAACTTGCGTCTCAGAAGCCTCTGGCAAACGTCTCTGGTGAAGATCTGCGAAACTCACTCTGCAGGCAGTGTGGAACTGTGAGGGACTGAGGATGAGCTCAACTCTCAGAAGTAAGATGCTTTTGGACAAGGCGTTCAGCTACCTTCTCCTTTATGGAACTTAGTATGTAGCACCAGCCTACCACAGGAATTACTACGAAATCGCTGGATTGATCTTGGAGGCACTAGTCTTGGGTGCCGGGAGATTCCAATTACCTCTCCCAACACTTCCGTCAAACAGCGAGCCTAGGCCTTTTAGAAGCAAAGGGTACCAGCAGGCTGGATGGAGATGAACAGGCCATAAGCTCAACTCTCTGAAGTGTGTATGCATGGGAGGCAGATGTCTGCTCCCCATTCTGACATGGTAGTTGGAACCTAGCTACACTCTGATTGAAGAAGGCCATTGGAAATCGCTGTATTCAACTCAGTTACACAGGAGTTCAGGCCCAATGCTTACACATGCTTTTCCCGCAACCTCTCTCAGCCACTCACTTTAGGATGTTAGCAACCACGCCTACAGTCAGGCAGGATGCGGGAGGGTTCTGCCCTGTCCTCAGGTCTCCCAGGGAAGCATGCCTAGAAGCCAGCTCTCAACTAGCTGCATTCTTATGGCAGTGTGAAGGTAGCAGTATTCTGAGTCAGGAGGTTCCAAGATTACCACTCTACTGCACCTGGAGATACCCTCCAGGTCTGCATTGTTAACTTGCGTCTCAGAGGCCTCTGGCAAAAGTCTCTGGTGAAGACGTGGGAAACTCACTCTGCAGGCAGTGTGGAACTGTGAGGGACTGAGGGTGAGCTCAACTCTCAGCAATAAGATGATTTTGGACAAGGCGTTCAGCTACCTTCTCACATATGGAACTTAGTATGTAGCACCAGTCTACCCCAGGAATTACTGGGAAATCGCTGGATTGAGCTTGGAGGCACTAGTCTTGTGTGCCAGGAGATTCCAGTTACCTCTCCCAACACTTCGGTGAAGCAGCGAGCCTAGGCCTTTTGGAAGCGAAAGTCAGCTGCAGGCAGGAAGTAGGGTTACAGGCCATAAGCTCAACTCTCAGAACTGTGTATGCATGGGAGGCAGATGTCTGCTACCCACTCGTACATGCGAGTGGGAACCTAGCTACACTCTGATGAAGAAGGACTTTGGAAAACACTGTATTCAACTCAGATACACGTGGGTTCAGGCACAACGATTCCACATGCTTTTCTCACAACCTTTCCTTGCCACTAACATGCGGACGTTAGCAGCTCCTTCTACAGTCAAGCAGGATGCGGGAGGGTTGTGCCCTGTCTTTAGCTCTCACAGGAAGCATGCCTTGAAGCCAGCTGTCAACTAGCTGCATACTTATGGCAGGGTCAAGGTAGCAGTATTCTGAGACAGGAGGTTCCCAGATTACCAGTCTACTGCACCTGGAGATACCCTCCAGGTCTGCATTGTTAACTTGCGTCTCAGAAGCCTCTGGCAAACGTCTCTGGTGAAGACGTGCGAAACTCACTCTGCAGGCAGTGTGGAACTGTGAGGGACTGGGGGTCAGCTCAACTCTCAGAAGTAAGATGTTTTTGGACAAGGCGTTCAGCTACCTTCTCACATATGGAACTTAGTATGTAGCACCAGTCTACCCCAGGAATAACTGGGATATTGCTCGATTGAGCTTGGAGGCACTCGTCTTGAGTGCCGGGAGATTCCAATTACCTCTCCCAACACTTGCGTCAAGCAGCAAGCCTAGGCCTTTTGGAAGCGAAAGGTAGCGGCAGGCACGATGTAGGGTTACAGGCCATAAGCTCAACTCTCAGAAGTGTGTATGCATGGGAGGCAGATGTCTGCTACCCACTCGGACATGGGAGTTGGAACCTAGCTACACTCCTATTGAAGAAGGATGTTGGAAATCGCTGTATTCCACTCAGATACACGGGAGTTCAGGCCCAATGCTTACACATGCTTTTCCCACAACCTATTCCAGCCACTAACATAAGGAGGTTAGCAGGTACGTCTACAGTCAGGCAGGATGCGGGAGGGTTCTGCCCTGTCCTCAGCTCCCACAGGGAAGCATGCCTAGAAGCCAGCTCTCAACTAGCTGCATTCTTATGACAGTGTGAAGGTAGCAGTATTGTGAGTAAGGAGGTTCCCAGATTACCACTCTACTGCACCTGGAGATACCGTCCATGTCTGCATTGTTAACTTGCGTCTCAGAGGCCTCTGGCAAAAGTCTCTGGTGAAGACGTGGGAAACTCACTCTGCAGGCAGTGTGGAACTGTGAGGGACTGAGGGTGAGCTCAACTCTCAGCAGTAAGATGATTTTGGACAAGGCGTTCAGCTACCTTCTCACATATGGAACTTAGTATGTAGCACCAGTCTACCCCAGGAATTACTGGGAAATCGCTGGATTGAGCTTGGAGGCACTAGTCTTGTGTGCCGGGAGATTCCAGTTACCTATCCCAACACTTCGGTGAAGCAGCGAGCCTAGGCCTTTTGGAAGCGAAAGTTAGCTGCAGGCAGGAAGTAGGGTTACAGGCCATAAGCTCAACTCTCAGAAGTGTGTATGCATGGGAGGCAGATGTCTGCTACCCACTCGTACATGCGAGTGGGAACCTAGCTACACTCTGATGAAGAAGGACTTTGGAAATCGCTGTATTCAACTCAGATACACGTGGGTTCAGGCACAACGATTCCACATGCTTTTCTCACAACCTTTCCTTGCCACTAACATGAGGACGTTAGCAGCTCCTTCTACAGTCAAGCAGGATGCGGGAGGGTTGTGCCCTGTCTTTAGCTCTCACAGGGAAGCATGCCTTGAGGCCAGCTGTCAACTAGCTGCATACTTATGGCAGGGTCAAGGTAGCAGTATTCTGAGACAGGAGGTTCCCAGATTACCAGTCTACTGCACCTGGAGATACCCTCCAGGTCTGCATTGTTAACTTGCGTCTCAGAAGCCTCTGGCAAACGTCTCTGGTGAAGACGTGCGAAACTCACTCTGCAGGCAGTGTGGAACTGTGAGGGACTGGGGGTCAGCTCAACTCTCAGAAGTAAGATGCTTTTGGACAAGGCGTTCACCTTCCTTCTCACTTATGGAACTTAGTATGTAGCACCAGTCTACCCCAGGAATAACTGGGATATTGCTCGATTGAGCTTGGAGGCACTCGTCTTGTGTGCCGGGAGATTCCAATTACCTCTCCCAACACTTGCGTCAAGCAGGGAGCCTAGGCCTTTTGAAAGCGAAAGGTAGCGGCAGGCAGGATGTAGGGTTACAGGCCATAAGCTCAACTCTCAGAAGTGTGTACGCATGGGAGGCAGATGTCTGCTCCCCATTCTGACATGGGAGGTGGAACCTAGCTACACTCTGATTGAAGAAGGCCATTGAAAATCGCTGTATTCAACTCAGATACACAGGAGTTCAGGCCCAATGCTTACACATGCTTTTTCCACAACCTCTCTCAGCCACTAACATTAGGATGTTACCAGCTACGCCTACAGTCAGGCAGGATGCGTGAGGGTTCTGCCTTTTCCTCAGCACTCCCAGGAAAGCATGCCTAGAAGCCAGCTCTCAACAGGCAGCATTCTTATGGCATTGTGAAGGTAGCAGTTTTCTGAGTCAGGAGGTTCCAAGATTACCACTCTACTGCACCTGGAGATACCCTCCAGGTCTGCATTGTTAACTTGCGTCTCAGAAGCCTCTGGCAAACGTCTCTGGTGAAGATCTGCGAAACTCACTCTGCAGGCAGTGTGGAACTGTGAGGGACTGAGGGTGAGCTCAACTCTCAGAAGTAAGATGCTTTTGGACAAGGCGTTCAGCTACCTTCTCCTTTATGGAACTTAGTATGTAGCACCAGCCTACCACAGGAATTACTACGAAATCGCTGGATTGATCTTGGAGGCACTAGTCTTGGGTGCCGGGAGATTCCAATTACCTCTCCCAACACTTCCGTCAAACAGCGAGCCTAGGCCTTTTAGAAGCAAAGGGTACCAGCAGGCTGGATGGAGATGAACAGGCCATAAGCTCAACTCTCTGAAGTGTGTATGCATGGGAGGCAGATGTCTGCTCCCCATTCTGACATGGTAGTTGGAACCTAGCTACACTCTGATTGAAGAAGGCCATTGGAAATCTCTGTATTCAACTCAGTTACACAGGAGTTCAGGCCCAATGCTTACACATGCTTTTCCCGCAACCTCTCTCAGCCACTCACTTTAGGATGTTAGCAACCACGCCTACAGTCAGGCAGGATGCGGGAGGGTTCTGCCCTGTCCTCAGCTCTCCCAGGGAAGCATGCCTAGAAGCCAGCTCTCAACTAGCTGCATTCTTATGGCAGTGTGAAGGTAGCAGTATTCTGAGTCAGGAGGTTCCAAGATTACCACTCTACTGCACCTGGAGATACCCTCCAGGTCTGCATTGTTAACTTGCGTCTCAGAGGCCTCTGGCAAAAGTCTCTGGTGAAGACGTGGGAAACTCACTCTGCAGGCAGTGTGGAACTGTGAGGGACTGGGGGTCAGCTCAACTCTCAGAAGTAAGATGTTTTTGGACAAGGCGTTCAGCTACCTTCTCACATATGGAACTTAGTATGTAGCACCAGTCTACCCCAGGAATAACTGGGATGTTGCTCGATTGAGCTTGGAGGCACTCGTCTTGAGTGCCGGGAGATTCCAATTACCTCTCCCAACACTTGCGTCAAGCAGCAAGCCTAGGCCTTTTGGAAGCGAAAGGTAGCGGCAGGCACGATGTAGGGTTACAGGCCATAAGCTCAACTCTCAGAAGTGTGTATGCATGGGAGGCAGATGTCTGCTACCCACTCGGACATGGGAGTTGGAACCTAGCTACACTCCTATTGAAGAAGGATGTTGGAAATCGCTGTATTCCACTCAGATACACGGGAGTTCAGGCCCAATGCTTACACATGCTTTTCCCACAACCTATCCCAGCCACTAACATAAGGAGGTTAGCAGGTACGTCTACAGTCAGGCAGGATGCGGGAGGGTTCTGCCCTGTCCTCAGCTCTCACAGGGAAGCATGCCTAGAAGCCAGCTCTCAACTAGCTGCATTCTTATGACAGTGTGAAGGTAGCAGTATTCTGAGTAAGGAGGTTCCCAGATTACCACTCTACTGCACCTGGAGATACCGTCCAGGTCTGCATTGTTAACTTGCGTCTCAGAGGCCTCTGGCAAAAGTCTCTGGTGAAGACGTGGGAAACTCACTCTGCAGGCAGTGTGGAACTGTGAGGGACTGAGGGTGAGCTCAACTCTCAGCAGTAAGATGATTTTGGACAAGGCGTTCAGCTACCTTCTCACATATGGAACTTAGTATGTAGCACCAGTCTACCCCAGGAATTACTGGGAAATCGCTGGATTGAGCTTGGGGGCACTAGTCTTGTGTGCCGGGAGATTCCAGTTACCTCTCCCAACACTTCGGTGAAGCAGCGAGCCTAGGCCTTTTGGAAGCGAAAGTTAGCTGCAGGCAGGAGGTAGGGTTACAGGCCATAAGCTCAACTCTCAGAACTGTGTATGCATGGGAGGCAGATGTCTGCTACCCACTCGTACATGCGAGTGGGAACCTAGCTACACTCTGATGAAGAAGGACTTTGGAAATCGCTGTATTCAACTCAGATACACGTGGGTTCAGGCACAACGATTCCACATGCTTTTCTCACAACCTTTCCTTGCCACTAACATGAGGACGTTAGCAGCTCCTTCTACAGTCAAGCAGGATGCGGGAGGGTTGTGCCCTGTCTTTAGCTCTCACAGGAAGCATGCCTTGAAGCCAGCTGTCAACTAGCTGCATACTTATGGCAGGGTCAAGGTAGCAGTATTCTGAGACAGGAGGTTCCCAGATTACCAGTCTACTGCACCTGGAGATACCCTCCAGGTCTGCATTGTTAACTTGCGTCTCAGAAGCCTCTGGCAAACGTCTCTGGTGAAGACGTGCGAAACTCACTCTGCAGGCAGTGTGGAACTGTGAGGGACTGGGGGTCAGCTCAACTCTCAGAAGTAAGATGCTTTTGGACAAGGCGTTCACCTTCCTTCTCACTTATGGAACTTAGTATGTAGCACCAGTCTACCCCAGGAATAACTGGGATATTGCTCGATTGAGCTTGGAGGCACTCGTCTTGTGTGCCGGGAGATTCCAATTACCTCTCCCAACACTTGCGTCAAGCAGGGAGCCTAGGCCTTTTGGAAGCGAAAGGTAGCGGCAGGCAGGAGGTAGGGTTACAGGCCATAAGCTCAACTCTCAGAAGTGTGTACGCATGGGAGGCAGATGTCTGCTCCCCATTCTGACATGGGAGGTGGAACCTAGCTACACTCTGATTGAAGAAGGCCATTGAAAATCGCTGTATTCAACTCAGATATACAGGAGTTCAGGCCCAATGCTTACACATGCTTTTTCCACAACCTCTCTCAGCCACTAACATTAGGATGTTAGCAGCTACGCCTACAGTCAGGCAGGATGCGTGAGGGTTCTGCCTTTTCCTCAGCACTCCCAGGAAAGCATGCCTAGAAGCCAGCTCTCAACAGGCAGCATTCTTATGGCATTGTGAAGGTAGCAGTTTTCTGAGTCAGGAGGTTCCAAGATTACCACTCTACTGCACCTGGAGATACCCTCCAGGTCTGCATTGTTAACTTGCGTCTCAGAAGCCTCTGGCAAACGTCTCTGGTGAAGATCTGCGAAACTCACTCTGCAGGCAGTGTGGAACTGTGAGGGACTGAGGATGAGCTCAACTCTCAGAAGTAAGATGCTTTTGGACAAGGCGTTCAGCTACCTTCTCCTTTATGGAACTTAGTATGTAGCACCAGCCTACCACAGGAATTACTACGAAATCGCTGGATTGATCTTGGAGGCACTAGTCTTGGGTGCCGGGAGATTCCAATTACCTCTCCCAACACTTCCGTCAAACAGCGAGCCTAGGCCTTTTAGAAGCAAAGGGTACCAGCAGGCTGGATGGAGATGAACAGGCCATAAGCTCAACTCTCTGAAGTGTGTATGCATGGGAGGCAGATGTCTGCTCCCCATTCTGACATGGTAGTTGGAACCTAGCTACACTCTGATTGAAGAAGGCCATTGGAAATCGCTGTATTCAACTCAGTTACACAGGAGTTCAGGCCCAATGCTTACACATGCTTTTCCCGCAACCTCTCTCAGCCACTCACTTTAGGATGTTAGCAACCACGCCTACAGTCAGGCAGGATGCGGGAGGGTTCTGCCCTGTCCTCAGCTCTCCCAGGGAAGCATGCCTAGAAGCCAGCTCTCAACTAGCTGCATTCTTATGGCAGTGTGAAGGTAGCAGTATTCTGAGTCAGGAGGTTCCAAGATTACCACTCTACTGCACCTGGAGATACCCTCCAGGTCTGCATTGTTAACTTGCGTCTCAGAGGCCTCTGGCAAAAGTCTCTGGTGAAGACTTGGGAAACTCACTCTGCAGGCAGTGTGGAACTGTGAGGGACTGGGGGTCAGCTCAACTCTCAGAAGTAAGATGTTTTTGGACAAGGCGTTCAGCTACCTTCTCACATATGGAACTTAGTATGTAGCACCAGTCTACCCCAGGAATAACTGGGATGTTGCTCGATTGAGCTTGGAGGCACTCGTCTTGAGTGCCGGGAGATTCCAATTACCTCTCCCAACACTTGCGTCAAGCAGCAAGACTAGGCCTTTTGGAAGCGAAAGGTAGCGGCAGGCACGATGTAGGGTTACAGGCCATAAGCTCAACTCTCAGAAGTGTGTATGCATGGGAGGCAGATGTCTGCTACCCACTCGGACATGGGAGTTGGAACCTAGCTACACTCCTATTGAAGAAGGATGTTGGAAATCGCTGTATTCAACTCAGATACACGGGAGTTCAGGCCCAATGCTTACACATGCTTTTCCCACAACCTATCCCAGCCACTAACATAAGGAGGTTAGCAGGTACGTCTACAGTCAGGCAGGATGCGGGAGGGTTCTGCCCTGTCCTCAGCTCTCACAGGGAAGCATGCCTAGAAGCCAGCTCTCAACTAGCTGCATTCTTATGACAGTGTGAAGGTAGCAGTATTCTGAGTAAGGAGGTTCCCAGATTACCACTCTACTGCACCTGGAGATACCGTCCATGTCTGCATTGTTAACTTGCGTCTCAGAGGCCTCTGGCAAAAGTCTCTGGTGAAGACGTGGGAAACTCACTCTGCAGGCAGTGTGGAACTGTGAGGGACTGAGGGTGAGCTCAACTCTAAGCAGTAAGATGATTTTGGACAAGGCGTTCAGCTACCTTCTCACATATGGAACTTAGTATGTAGCACCAGTCTACCCCAGGAATTACTGGGAAATTGCTGGATTGTGCTTGGAGGCACTAGTCTTGTGTGCCGGGAGATTCCAGTTACCTCTCCCAACACTTCGGTGAAGCAGCGAGCCTAGGCCTTTTGGAAGCGAAAGTTAGCTGCAGGCAGGATGTAGGGTTACAGGCCATAAGCTCAACTCTCAGAACTGTGTATGCATGGGAGGCAGATGTCTGCTACCCACTCGTACATGCGAGTGGGAACCTAGCTACACTCTGATGAAGAAGGACTTTGGAAATCGCTGTATTCAACTCAGATACACGTGGGTTCAGGCACAACGATTCCACATGCTTTTCTCACAACCTTTCCTTGCCACTTACATGAGGATGTTAGCAGCTCCTTCTACAGTCAAGCAGGATGCGGGAGGGTTGTGCCCTGTCTTTAGCTCTCACAGGAAGCATGCCTTGAAGCCAGCTGTCAACTAGCTGCATACTTATGGCAGGGTCAAGGTAGCAGTATTCTGAGACAGGAGGTTCCCAGATTACCAGTCTACTGCACCTGGAGATACCCTCCAGGTCTGCATTGTTAACTTGCGTCTCAGAAGCTTCTGGCAAACGTCTCTGGTGAAGACGTGCGAAACTCACTCTGCAGGCAGTGTGGAACTGTGAGGGACTGGGGGTCAGCTCAACTCTCAGAAGTAAGATGCTTTTGGACAAGGCGTTCACCTTCCTTCTCACTTATGGAACTTAGTATGTAGCACCAGTCTACCCCAGGAATAACTGGGATATTGCTCGATTGAGCTTGGAGGCACTCGTCTTGTGTGCCGGGAGATTCCAATTACCTCTCCCAACACTTGCGTCAAGCAGGGAGCCTAGGCCTTTTGGAAGCGAAAGGTAGCGGCAGGCAGGAGGTAGGGTTACAGGCCATAAGCTCAACTCTCAGAAGTGTGTACGCATGGGAGGCAGATGTCTGCTCCCCATTCTGACATGGGAGGTGGAACCTAGCTACACTCTGATTGAAGAAGGCCATTGAAAATCGCTGTATTCAACTCAGATACACAGTTCAGGCCCAATGCTTACACATGCTTTTTCCACAACCTCTCTCAGCCACTAACATTAGGATGTTAGCAGCTACGCCTACAGTCAGGCAGGATGCGTGAGGGTTCTGCCTTTTCCTCAGCACTCCCAGGAAAGCATGCCTAGAAGCCAGCTCTCAACAGGCAGCATTCTTATGGCATTGTGAAGGTAGCAGTTTTCTGAGTCAGGAGGTTCCAAGATTACCACTCTACTGCACCTGGAGATACCCTCCAGGTCTGCATTGTTAACTTGCGTCTCAGAAGCCTCTGGCAAACGTCTCTGGTGAAGATCTGCGAAACTCACTCTGCAGGCAGTGTGGAACTGTGAGGGACTGAGGGTGAGCTCAACTCTCAGAAGTAAGATGCTTTTGGACAAGGCGTTCAGCTACCTTCTCCTTTATGGAACTTAGTATGTAGCACCAGCCTACCACAGGAATTACTACGAAATCGCTGGATTGATCTTGGAGGCACTAGTCTTGGGTGCCGGGAGATTCCAATTACCTCTCCCAACACTTCCGTCAAACAGCGAGCCTAGGCCTTTTAGAAGCAAAGGGTACCAGCAGGCTGGATGGAGATGAACAGGCCATAAGCTCAACTCTCTGAAGTGTGTATGCATGGGAGGCAGATGTCTGCTCCCCATTCTGACATGGGAGGTGGAACCTAGCTACACTCTGATTGAAGAAGGCCATTGGAAATCGCTGTATTCAACTCAGTTACACAGGAGTTCAGGCCCAATGCTTACACATGCTTTTCCCGCAACCTCTCTCAGCCACTCACTTTAGGATGTTAGCAACCACGCCTACAGTCAGGCAGGATGCGGGAGGGTTCTGCCCTGTCCTCAGCTCTCCCAGGGAAGCATGCCTAGAAGCCAGCTCTCAACTAGCTGCATTCTTATGGCAGTGTGAAGGTAGCAGTATTCTGAGTCAGGAGGTTCCAAGATTACCACTCTACTGCACCTGGAGATACCCTCCAGGTCTGCATTGTTAACTTGCGTCTCAGAGGCCTCTGGCAAAAGTCTCTGGTGAAGACGTGGGAAACTCACTCTGCAGGCAGTGTGGAACTGTGAGGGACTGGGGGTCAGCTCAACTCTCAGAAGTAAGATGTTTTTGGACAAGGCGTTCAGCTACCTTCTCACATATGGAACTTAGTATGTAGCACCAGTCTACCCCAGGAATAACTGGGATGTTGCTCGATTGAGCTTGGAGGCACTCGTCTTGAGTGCCGGGAGATTCCAATTACCTCTCCCAACACTTGCGTCAAGCAGCAAGCCTAGGCCTTTTGGAAGCGAAAGGTAGCGGCAGGCACGATGTAGGGTTACAGGCCATAAGCTCAACTCTCAGAAGTGTGTATGCATGGGAGGCAGATGTCTGCTACCCACTCGGACATGGGAGTTGGAACCTAGCTACACTCCTATTGAAGAAGGATGTTGGAAATCGCTGTATTCAACTCAGATACACGGGAGTTCAGGCCCAATGCTTACACATGCTTTTCCCACAACCTATCCCAGCCACTAACATAAGGAGGTTAGCAGGTACGTCTACAGTCAGGCAGGATGCGGGAGGGTTCTGCCCTGTCCTCAGCTCTCACAGGGAAGCATGCCTAGAAGCCAGCTCTCAACTAGCTGCATTCTTATGACAGTGTGAAGGTAGCAGTATTCTGAGTAAGGAGGTTCCCAGATTACCACTCTACTGCACCTGGAGATACCGTCCAGGTCTGCATTGTTAACTTGCGTCTCAGAGGCCTCTGGCAAAAGTCTCTGGTGAAGACGTGGGAAACTCACTCTGCAGGCAGTGTGGAACTGTGAGGGACTGAGGGTGAGCTCAACTCTAAGCAGTAAGATGATTTTGGACAAGGCGTTCAGCTACCTTCTCACATATGGAACTTAGTATGTAGCACCAGTCTACCCCAGGAATTACTGGGAAATCGCTGGATTGAGCTTGGAGGCACTAGTCTTGTGTGCCGGGAGATTCCAGTTACCTCTCCCAACACTTCGGTGAAGCAGCGAGCCTAGGCCTTTTGGAAGTGAAAGTTAGCTGCAGGCAGGAGGTAGGGTTACAGGCCATAAGCTCAACTCTCAGAACTGTGTATGCATGGGAGGCAGATGTCTGCTACCCACTCGTACATGCGAGTGGGAACCTAGCTACACTCTGATGAAGAAGGACTTTGGAAATCGCTGTATTCAACTCAGATACACGTGGGTTCAGGCACAACGATTCCACATGCTTTTCTCACAACCTTTCCTTGCCACTAACATGAGGACGTTAGCAGCTCCTTCTACAGTCAAGCAGGATGCGGGAGGGTTGTGCCCTGTCTTTAGCTCTCACAGGAAGCATGCCTTGAAGCCAGCTGTCAACTAGCTGCATACTTATGGCAGGGTCAAGGTAGCAGTATTCTGAGACAGGAGGTTCCCAGATTACCAGTCTACTGCACCTGGAGATACCCTCCAGGTCTGCATTGTTAACTTGCGTCTCAGAAGCCTCTGGCAAACGTCTCTGGTGAAGACGTGCGAAACTCACTCTGCAGGCAGTGTGGAACTGTGAGGGACTGGGGGTCAGCTCAACTCTCAGAAGTAAGATGCTTTTGGACAAGGCGTTCACCTTCCTTCTCACTTATGGAACTTAGTATGTAGCACCAGTCTACCCCAGGAATAACTGGGATATTGCTCGATTGAGCTTGGAGGCACTCGTCTTGTGTGCCGGGAGATTCCAATTACCTCTCCCAACACTTGCGTCAAGCAGGGAGCTTAGGCCTTTTGGAAGCGAAAGTTAGCGGCAGGCAGGAGGTAGGGTTACAGGCCATAAGCTCAACTCTCAGAAGTGTGTACGCATGGGAGGCAGATGTCTGCTCCCCATTCTGACATGGGAGGTGGAACCTAGTTACACTCTGATTGAAGAAGGCCATTGAAAATCGCTGTATTCAACTCAGATGTACAGGAGTTCAGGCCCAATGCTTACACATGCTTTTTCCACAACCTCTCTCAGCCACTAACATTAGGATGTTAGCAGCTACGCCTACAGTCAGGCAGGATGCGTGAGGGTTCTGCCTTTTCCTCAGCACTCCCAGGAAAGCATGCCTAGAAGCCAGCTCTCAACAGGCAGCATTCTTATGGCATTGTGAAGGTAGCAGTTTTCTGAGTCAGGAGGTTCCAAGATTACCACTCTACTGCACCTGGAGATACCCTCCAGGTCTGCATTGTTAACTTGCGTCTCAGAAGCCTCTGGCAAACGTCTCTGGTGAAGATCTGCGAAACTCACTCTGCAGGCAGTGTGGAACTGTGAGGGACTGAGGATGAGCTCAACTCTCAGAAGTAAGATGCTTTTGGACAAGGCGTTCAGCTACCTTCTCCTTTATGGAACTTAGTATGTAGCACCAGCCTACCACAGGAATTACTACGAAATCGCTGGATTGATCTTGGAGGCACTAGTCTTGGGTGCCGGGAGATTCCAATTACCTCTCCCAACACTTCCGTCAAACAGCGAGCCTAGGCCTTTTAGAAGCAAAGGGTACCAGCAGGCTGGATGGAGATGAACAGGCCATAAGCTCAACTCTCTGAAGTGTGTATGCATGGGAGGCAGATGTCTGCTCCCCATTCTGACATGGTAGTTGGAACCTAGCTACACTCTGATTGAAGAAGGCCATTGGAAATCGCTGTATTCAACTCAGTTACACAGGAGTTCAGGCCCAATGCTTACACATGCTTTTCCCGCAACCTCTCTCAGCCACTCACTTTAGGATGTTAGCAACCACGCCTACAGTCAGGCAGGATGCGGGAGGGTTCTGCCCTGTCCTCAGCTCTCCCAGGGAAGCATGCCTAGAAGCCAGCTCTCAACTAGCTGCATTCTTATGGCAGTGTGAAGGTAGCAGTATTCTGAGTCAGGAGGTTCCAAGATTACCACTCTACTGCACCTGGAGATACCCTCCAGGTCTGCATTGTTAACTTGCGTCTCAGAGGCCTCTGGCAAAAGTCTCTGGTGAAGACGTGGGAAACTCACTCTGCAGGCAGTGTGGAACTGTGAGGGACTGAGGGTGAGCTCAACTCTCAGCAATAAGATGATTTTGGACAAGGCGTTCAGCTACCTTCTCACATATGGAACTTAGTATGTAGCACCAGTCTACCCCAGGAATTACTGGGAAATCGCTGGATTGAGCTTGGAGGCACTAGTCTTGTGTGCCAGGAGATTCCAGTTACCTCTCCCAACACTTCGGTGAAGCAGCGAGCCTAGGCCGTTTGGAAGCGAAAGTTAGCTGCAGGCAGGAGGTAGGGTTACAGGCCATAAGCTCAACTCTCAGAACTGTGTATGCATGGGAGGCAGATGTCTGCTACCCACTCGTACATGCGAGTGGGAACCTAGCTACACTCTGATGAAGAAGGACTTTGGAAAACGCTGTATTCAACTCAGATACACGTGGGTTCAGGCACAACGATTCCACATGCTTTTCTCACAACCTTTCCTTGCCACTAACATGCGGACGTTAGCAGCTCCTTCTACAGTCAAGCAGGATGCGGGAGGGTTGTGCCCTGTCTTTAGCTCTCACAGGAAGCATGCCTTGAAGCCAGCTGTCAACTAGCTGCATACTTATGGCAGGGTCAAGGTAGCAGTATTCTGAGACAGGAGGTTCCCAGATTACCACTCTACTGCACCTGGAGATACCCTCCAGGTCTGCATTGTTAACTTGCGTCTCAGAAGCCTCTGGCAAACGTCCCTGGTGAAGACGTGCGAAACTCACTCTGCAGGCAGTGTGGAACTGTGAGGGACTGGGGGTCAGCTCAACTCTCAGAAGTAAGATGTTTTTGGACAAGGCGTTCAGCTACCTTCTCACATATGGAACTTAGTATGTAGCACCAGTCTACCCCAGGAATAACTGGGATATTGCTCGATTGAGCTTGGAGGCACTCGTCTTGAGTGCCGGGAGATTCCAATTACCTCTCCCAACACTTGCGTCAAGCAGCAAGCCTAGGCCTTTTGGAAGCGAAAGGTAGCGGCAGGCACGATGTAGGGTTACAGGCCATAAGCTCAACTCTCAGAAGTGTGTATGCATGGGAGGCAGATGTCTGCTACCCACTCGGACATGGGAGTTGGAACCTAGCTACACTCCTATTGAAGAAGGATGTTGGAAATCGCTGTATTCCACTCAGATACACGGGAGTTCAGGCCCAATGCTTACACATGCTTTTCCCACAACCTATCCCAGCCACTAACATAAGGAGGTTAGCAGGTACGTCTACAGTCAGGCAGGATGCGGGAGGGTTCTGCCCTGTCCTCAGCTCTCACAGGGAAGCATGCCTAGAAGCCAGCTCTCAACTAGCTGCATTCTTATGACAGTGTGAAGGTAGCAGTATTCTGAGTAAGGAGGTTCCCAGATTACCACTCTACTGCACCTGGAGATACCGTCCAGGTCTGCATTGTTAACTTGCGTCTCAGAGGCCTCTGGCAAAAGTCTCTGGTGAAGACGTGGGAAACTCACTCTGCAGGCAGTGTGGAACTGTGAGGGACTGAGGGTGAGCTCAACTCTAAGCAGTAAGATGATTTTGGACAAGGCGTTCAGCTACCTTCTCACATATGGAACTTAGTATGTAGCACCAGTCTACCCCAGGAATTATTGGGAAATCGCTGGATTGAGCTTGGAGGCACTAGTCTTGTGTGCCGGGAGATTCCAGTTACCTCTCCCAACACTTCGGTGAAGCAGCGAGCCTAGGCCTTTTGGAAGCGAAAGTTAGCTGCAGGCAGGAGGTAGGGTTACAGGCCATAAGCTCAACTCTCAGAACTGTGTATGCATGGGAGGCAGATGTCTGCTACCCACTCGTACATGCGAGTGGGAACCTAGCTACACTCTGATGAAGAAGGACTTTGGAAATTGCTGTATTCAACTCAGATACACGTGGGTTCAGGCACAACGATTCCACATGCTTTTCTCACAACCTTTCCTTGCCACTAACATGCGGACGTTAGCAGCTCCTTCTACAGTCAAGCAGGATGCGGGAGGGTTGTGCCCTGTCTTTAGCTCTCACAGGAAGCATGCCTTGAAGCCAGCTGTCAACTAGCTGCATACTTATGGCAGGGTCAAGGTAGCAGTATTCTGAGACAGGAGGTTCCCAGATTACCAGTCTACTGCACCTGGAGATACCCTCCAGGTCTGCATTGTTAACTTGCGTCTCAGAAGCCTCTGGCAAACGTCTCTGGTGAAGACGTGCGAAACTCACTCTGCAGGCAGTGTGGAACTGTGAGGGACTGGGGGTCAGCTCAACTCTCAGAAGTAAGATGCTTTTGGACAAGGCGTTCACCTTCCTTCTCACTTATGGAACTTAGTATGTAGCACCAGTCTACCCCAGGAATAACTGGGATATTGCTCGATTGAGCTTGGAGGCACTCGTCTTGTGTGCCGGGAGATTCCAATTACCTCTCCCAACACTTGCGTCAAGCAGGGAGCCTAGGCCTTTTGGAAGCGAAAAGTAGCGGCAGGCAGGAGGTAGGGTTACAGGCCATAAGCTCAACTCTCAGAAGTGTGTACGCATGGGAGGCAGATGTCTGCTCCCCATTCTGACATGGGAGGTGGAACCTAGCTACACTCTGATTGAAGAAGGCCATTGAAAATCGCTGTATTCAACTCAGATATACAGGAGTTCAGGCCCAATGCTTACACATGCTTTTTCCACAACCTCTCTCAGCCACTAACATTAGGATGTTAGCAGCTACGCCTACAGTCAGGCAGGATGCGTGAGGGTTCTGCCTTTTCCTCAGCACTCCCAGGAAAGCATGCCTAGAAGCCAGCTCTCAACAGGAAGCATTCTTATGGCATTGTGAAGGTAGCAGTTTTCTGAGTCAGGAGGTTCCAAGATTACCACTCTACTGCACCTGGAGATACCCTCCAGGTCTGCATTGTTAACTTGCGTCTCAGAAGCCTCTGGCAAACGTCTCTGGTGAAGATCTGCGAAACTCACTCTGCAGGCAGTGTGGAACTGTGAGGGACTGAGGATGAGCTCAACTCTCAGAAGTAAGATGCTTTTGGACAAGGCGTTCAGCTACCTTCTCCTTTATGGAACTTAGTATGTAGCACCAGCCTACCACAGGAATTACTACGAAATCGCTGGATTGATCTTGGAGGCACTAGTCTTGGGTGCCGGGAGATTCCAATTACCTCTCCCAACACTTCCGTCAAACAGCGAGCCTAGGCCTTTTAGAAGCAAAGGGTACCAGCAGGCTGGATGGAGATGAACAGGCCATAAGCTCAACTCTCTGAAGTGTGTATGCATGGGAGGCAGATGTCTGCTCCCCATTCTGACATGGTAGTTGGAACCTAGCTACACTCTGATTGAAGAAGGCCATTGGAAATCGCTGTATTCAACTCAGTTACACAGGAGTTCAGGCCCAATGCTTACACATGCTTTTCCCGCAACCTCTCTCAGCCACTCACTTTAGGATGTTAGCAACCACGCCTACAGTCAGGCAGGATGCGGGAGGGTTCTGCCCTGTCCTCAGCTCTCCCAGGGAAGCATGCCTAGAAGCCAGCTCTCAACTAGCTGCATTCTTATGACAGTGTGAAGGTAGCAGTATTCTGAGACAGGAGGTTCCCAGATTACCAGTCTACTGCACCTGGAGATACCCTCCAGGTCTGCATTGTTAACTTGCGTCTCAGAGGCCTCTGGCAAAAGTCTCTGGTGAAGACGTGGGAAACTCACTCTGCAGGCAGTGTGGAACTGTGAGGGACTGAGGGTGAGCTCAACTCTAAGCAGTAAGATGATTTTGGACAAGGCGTTCAGCTACCTTCTCACATATGGAACTTAGTATGTAGCACCAGTCTACCCCAGGAATTACTGGGAAATCGCTGGATTGAGCTTGGAGGCACTAGTCTTGTGTGCCGGGAGATTCCAGTTACCTCTCCCAACACTTCGGTGAAGCAGCGAGCCTAGGCCTTTTGGAAGCGAAAGTTAGCTGCAGGCAGGAGGTAGGGTTACAGGCCATAAGCTCAACTCTCAGAACTGTGTATGCATGGGAGGCAGATGTCTGCTACCCACTCGTACATGCGAGTGGGAACCTAGCTACACTCTGATGAAGAAGGACTTTGGAAATCGCTGTATTCAACTCAGATACACGTGGGTTCAGGCACAACGATTCCACATGCTTTTCTCACAACCTTTCCTTGCCACTAACATGAGGACGTTAGCAGCTCCTTCTACAGTCAAGCAGGATGCGGGAGGGTTGTGCCCTGTCTTTAGCTCTCACAGGAAGCATGCCTTGAAGCCAGCTGTCAACTAGCTGCATACTTATGGCAGGGTCAAGGTAGCAGTATTCTGAGACAGGAGGTTCCCAGATTACCAGTCTACTGCACCTGGAGATACCCTCCAGGTCTGCATTGTTAACTTGCGTCTCAGAAGCCTCTGGCAAACGTCTCTGGTGAAGACGTGCGAAACTCACTCTGCAGGCAGTGTGGAACTGTGAGGGACTGGGGGTTAGCTCAACTCTCAGAAGTAAGATGCTTTTGGACAAGGCGTTCACCTTCCTTCTCACTTATGGAACTTAGTATGTAGCACCAGTCTACCCCAGGAATAACTGGGATATTGCTCGATTGAGCTTGGAGGCACTCGTCTTGTGTGCCGGGAGATTCCAATTACCTCTCCCAACACTTGCGTCAAGCAGGGAGCTTAGGCCTTTTGGAAGCGAAAGGTAGCGGCAGGCAGGAGGTAGGGTTACAGGCCATAAGCTCAACTCTCAGAAGTGTGTACGCATGGGAGGCAGATGTCTGCTCCCCATTCTGACATGGGAGGTGGAACCTAGCTACACTCTGATTGAAGAACGCCATTGAAAATCGCTGTATTCAACTCAGATATACAGGAGTTCAGGCCCAATGCTTACACATGCTTTTTCCACAACCTCTCTCAGCCACTAACATTAGGATGTTAGCAGCTACGCCTACAGTCAGGCAGGATGCGTGAGGGTTCTGCCTTTTCCTCAGCACTCCCAGGAAAGCATGCCTAGAAGCCAGCTCTCAACAGGCAGCATTCTTATGGCATTGTGAAGGTAGCAGTTTTCTGAGTCAGGAGGTTCCAAGATTACCACTCTACTGCACCTGGAGATACCCTCCAGGTCTGCATTGTTAACTTGCGTCTCAGAAGCCTCTGGCAAACGTCTCTGGTGAAGATCTGCGAAACTCACTCTGCAGGCAGTGTGGAACTGTGAGGGACTGAGGATGAGCTCAACTCTCAGAAGTAAGATGCTTTTGGACAAGGCGTTCAGCTACCTTCTCCTTTTTGGAACTTAGTATGTAGCACCAGCCTACCACAGGAATTACTACGAAATCGCTGGATTGATCTTGGAGGCACTAGTCTTGGGTGCCGGGAGATTCCAATTACCTCTCCCAACACTTCCGTCAAACAGCGAGCCTAGGCCTTTTAGAAGCAAAGGGTACCAGCAGGCTGGATGGAGATGAACAGGCCATAAGCTCAACTCTCTGAAGTGTGTATGCATGGGAGGCAGATGTCTGCTCCCCATTCTGACATGGTAGTTGGAACCTAGCTACACTCTGATTGAAGAAGGCCATTGGAAATCGCTGTATTCAACTCAGTTACACAGGAGTTCAGGCCCAATGCTTACACATGCTTTTCCCGCAACCTCTCTCAGCCACTCACTTTAGGATGTTAGCAACCACGCCTACAGTCAGGCAGGATGCGGGAGGGTTCTGCCCTGTCCTCAGCTCTCCCAGGGAAGTATGCCTAGAAGCCAGCTCTCAACTAGCTGCATTCTTATGGCAGTGTGAAGGTAGCAGTATTCTGAGTCAGGAGGTTCCAAGATTACCACTCTACTGCACCTGGAGATACCCTCCAGGTCTGCATTGTTAACTTGCGTCTCAGAGGCCTCTGGCAAAAGTCTCTGGTGAAGACGTGGGAAACTCACTCTGCAGGCAGTGTGGAACTGTGAGGGACTGGGGGTCAGCTCAACTCTCAGAAGTAAGATGTTTTTGGACAAGGCGTTCAGCTACCTTCTCACATATGGAACTTAGTATGTAGCACCAGTCTACCCCAGGAATAACTGGGATGTTGCTCGATTGAGCTTGGAGGCACTCGTCTTGAGTGCCGGGAGATTCCAATTACCTCTCCCAACACTTGCGTCAAGCAGCAAGCCTAGGCCTTTTGGAAGCGAAAGGTAGCGGCAGGCACGATGTAGGGTTAAGGCCATAAGCTCAACTCTCAGAAGTGTGTATGCATGGGAGGCAGATGTCTGCTACCCACTCGGACATGGGAGTTGGAACCTAGCTACACTCCTATTGAAGAAGGATGTTGGAAATCGCTGTATTCAACTCAGATACACGGGAGTTCAGGCCCAATGCTTACACATGCTTTTCCCACAACCTATCCCAGCCACTAACATAAGGAGGTTAGCAGGTACGTCTACAGTCAGGCAGGATGCGGGAGGGTTCTGCCCTGTCCTCAGCTCTCACAGGGAAGCATGCCTAGAAGCCAGCTCTCAACTAGCTGCATTCTTATGACAGTGTGAAGGTAGCAGTATTCTGAGTAAGGAGGTTCCCAGATTACCACTCTACTGCACCTGGAGATACCGTCCAGGTCTGCATTGTTAACTTGCGTCTCAGAGGCCTCTGGCAAAAGTCTCTGGTGAAGACGTGGGAAACTCACTCTGCAGGCAGTGTGGAACTGTGAGGGACTGAGGGTGAGCTCAACTCTAAGCAGTAAGATGATTTTGGACAAGGCGTTCAGCTACCTTCTCACATATGGAACTTAGTATGTAGCACCAGTCTACCCCAGGAATTACTGGGAAATCGCTGGATTGAGCTTGGAGGCACTAGTCTTGTGTGCCGGGAGATTCCAGTTACCTCTCCCAACACTTCGGTGAAGCAGCGAGCCTAGGCCTTTTGGAAGCGAAAGTTAGCTGCAGGCAGGAGGTAGGGTTACAGGCCATAAGCTCAACTCTCAGAACTGTGTATGCATGGGAAGCAGATGTCTGCTACCCACTCGTACATGCGAGTGGGAACCTAGCTACACTCTGATGAAGAAGGACTTTGGAAATCGCTGTATTCAACTCAGATACACGTGGGTTCAGGCACAACGATTCCACATGCTTTTCTCACAACCTTTCCTTGCCACTAACATGAGGACGTTAGCAGCTCCTTCTACAGTCAAGCAGGATGCGGGAGGGTTGTGCCCTGTCTTTAGCTCTCACAGGAAGCATGCCTTGAAGCCAGCTGTCAACTAGCTGCATACTTATGGCAGGGTCAAGGTAGCAGTATTCTGAGACAGGAGGTTCCCAGATTACCAGTCTACTGCACCTGGAGATACCCTCCAGGTCTGCATTGTTAACTTGCGTCTCAGAAGCCTCTGGCAAACGTCTCTGGTGAAGACGTGCGAAACTCACTCTGCAGGCAGTGTGGAACTGTGAGGGACTGGGGGTCAGCTCAACTCTCAGAAGTAAGATGCTTTTGGACAAGGCGTTCACCTTCCTTCTCACTTATGGAACTTAGTATGTAGCACCAGTCTACCCCAGGAATAACTGGGATATTGCTCGATTGAACTTGGAGGCACTCGTCTTGTGTGCCGGGAGATTCCAATTACCTCTCCCAACACTTGCGTCAAGCAGGGAGCTTAGGCCTTTTGGAAGCGAAAGGTAGCGGCAGGCAGGAGGTAGGGTTACAGGCCATAAGCTCAACTCTCAGAAGTGTGTACGCATGGGAGGCAGATGTCTGCTCCCCATTCTGACATGGGAGGTGGAACCTAGCTACACTCTGATTGAAGAACGCCATTGAAAATCGCTGTATTCAACTCAGATATACAGGAGTTCAGGCCCAATGCTTACACATGCTTTTTCCACAACCTCTCTCAGCCACTAACATTAGGATGTTAGCAGCTACGCCTACAGTCAGGCAGGATGCGTGAGGGTTCTGCCTTTTCCTCAGCACTCCCAGGAAAGCATGCCTAGAAGCCAGCTCTCAACAGGCAGCATTCTTATGGCATTGTGAAGGTAGCAGTTTTCTGAGTCAGGAGGTTCCAAGATTACCACTCTACTGCACCTGGAGATACCCTCCAGGTCTGCATTGTTAACTTGCGTCTCAGAAGCCTCTGGCAAACGTCTCTGGTGAAGATCTGCGAAACTCACTCTGCAGGCAGTGTGGAACTGTGAGGGACTGAGGATGAGCTCAACTCTCAGAAGTAAGATGCTTTTGGACAAGGCGTTCAGCTACCTTCTCCTTTTTGGAACTTAGTATGTAGCACCAGCCTACCACAGGAATTACTACGAAATCGCTGGATTGATCTTGGAGGCACTAGTCTTGGGTGCCGGGAGATTACAATTACCTCTCCCAACACTTCCGTCAAACAGCGAGCCTAGGCCTTTTAGAAGCAAAGGGTACCAGCAGGCTGGATGGAGATGAACAGGCCATAAGCTCAACTCTCTGAAGTGTGTATGCATGGGAGGCAGATGTCTGCTCCCCATTCTGACATGGTAGTTGGAACCTAGCTACACTCTGATTGAAGAAGGCCATTGGAAATCGCTGTATTCAACTCAGTTACACAGGAGTTCAGGCCCAATGCTTACACATGCTTTTCCCGCAACCTCTCTCAGCCACTCACTTTAGGATGTTAGCAACCACGCCTACAGTCAGGCAGGATGCGGGAGGGTTCTGCCCTGTCCTCAGCTCTCCCAGGGAAGCATGCCTAGAAGCCAGCTCTCAACTAGCTGCATTCTTATGGCAGTGTGAAGGTAGCAGTATTCTGAGTCAGGAGGTTCCAAGATTACCACTCTACTGCACCTGGAGATACCCTCCAGGTCTGCATTGTTAACTTGCGTCTCAGAGGCCTCTGGCAAAAGTCTCTGGTGAAGACGTGGGAAACTCACTCTGCAGGCAGTGTGGAACTGTGAGGGACTGAGGGTGAGCTCAACTCTCAGCAATAAGATGATTTTGGACAAGGCGTTCAGCTACCTTCTCACATATGGAACTTAGTATGTAGCACCAGTCTACCCCAGGAATTACTGGGAAATCGCTGGATTGAGCTTGGAGGCACTAGTCTTGTGTGCCAGGAGATTCCAGTTACCTCTCCCAACACTTCGGTGAAGCAGCGAGCCTAGGCCTTTTGGAAGCGAAAGTTAGCTGCAGGCAGGAGGTAGGGTTACAGGCCATAAGCTCAACTCTCAGAACTGTGTATGCATGGGAGGCAGATGTCTGCTACCCACTCGTACATGCGAGTGGGAACCTAGCTACACTCTGATGAAGAAGGACTTTGGAAAACGCTGTATTCAACTCAGATACACGTGGGTTCAGGCACAACGATTCCACATGCTTTTCTCACAACCTTTCCTTGCCACTAACATGCGGACGTTAGCAGCTCCTTCTACAGTCAAGCAGGATGCGGGAGGGTTGTGCCCTGTCTTTAGCTCTCACAGGAAGCATGCCTTGAAGCCAGCTGTCAACTAGCTGCATACTTATGGCAGGGTCAAGGTAGCAGTATTCTGAGACAGGAGGTTCCCAGATTACCAGTCTACTGCACCTGGAGATACCCTCCAGGTCTGCATTGTTAACTTGCGTCTCAGAAGCCTCTGGCAAACGTCTCTGGTGAAGACGTGCGAAACTCACTCTGCAGGCAGTGTGGAACTGTGAGGGACTGGGGGTCAGCTCAACCCTCAGAAGTAAGATGTTTTTGGACAAGGCGTTCAGCTACCTTCTCACATATGGAACTTAGTATGTAGCACCAGTCTACCCCAGGAATAACTGGGATATTGCTCGATTGAGCTTGGAGGCACTCGTCTTGAGTGCCGGGAGATTCCAATTACCTCTCCCAACACTTGCGTCAAGCAGCAAGCCTAGGCCTTTTGGAAGCGAAAGGTAGCGGCAGGCACGATGTAGGGTTACAGGCCATAAGCTCAACTCTCAGAAGTGTGTATGCATGGGAGGCAGATGTCTGCTACCCACTCGGACATGGGAGTTGGAACCTAGCTACACTCCTATTGAAGAAGGATGTTGGAAATCGCTGTATTCAACTCAGATACACGGGAGTTCAGGCCCAATGCTTACACATGCTTTTCCCACAACCTATCCCAGCCACTAACATAAGGAGGTTAGCAGGTACGTCTACAGTCAGGCAGGATGCGGGAGGGTTCTGCCCTGTCCTCAGCTCTCACAGGGAAGCATGCCTAGAAGCCAGCTCTCAACTAGCTGCATTCTTATGACAGTGTGAAGGTAGCAGTATTCTGAGTAAGGAGGTTCCCAGATTACCACTCTACTGCACCTGGAGATACCGTCCAGGTCTGCATTGTTAACTTGCGTCTCAGAGGCCTCTGGCAAAAGTCTCTGGTGAAGACGTGGGAAACTCACTCTGCAGGCAGTGTGGAACTGTGAGGGACTGAGGGTGAGCTCAACTCTAAGCAGTAAGATGATTTTGGACAAGGCGTTCAGCTACCTTCTCACATATGGAACTTAGTATGTAGCACCAGTCTACCCCAGGAATTACTGGGAAATCGCTGGATTGAGCTTGGAGGCACTAGTCTTGTGTGCCGGGAGATTCCAGTTACCTCTCCCAACACTTCGGTGAAGCAGCGAGCCTAGGCCTTTTGGAAGCGAAAGTTAGCTGCAGGCAGGAGGTAGGGTTACAGGCCATAAGCTCAACTCTCAGAAGTGTGTATGCATGGGAGGCAGATGTCTGCTACCCACTCGTACATGCGATGAAGAAGGACTTTGGAAATCGCTGTATTCAACTCAGATACACGTGGGTTCAGGCACAACGATTCCACATGCTTTTCTCACAACCTTTCCTTGCCACTAACATGAGGACGTTAGCAGCTCCTTCTACAGTCAAGCAGGATGCGGGAGGGTTGTGCCCTGTCTTTAGCTCTCAGAGGGAAGCATGCCTTGAGGCCAGCTGTCAACTAGCTGCATACTTATGACAGGGTCAAGGTAGCAGTATTCTGAGACAGGAGGTTCCCAGATTACCACTCTACTGCACCTGGAGATACCCTCCAGGTCTGCATTGTTAACTTGCGTCTCAGAAGCCTCTGGCAAACGTCTCTGGTGAAGACGTGCGAAACTCACTCTGCAGGCAGTGTGGAACTGTGAGGGACTGGGGGTCAGCTCAACTCTCAGAAGTAAGATGCTTTTGGACAAGGCGTTCACCTTCCTTCTCACTTATGGAACTTAGTATGTAGCACCAGTCTACCCCAGGAATAACTGGGATATTGCTCGATTGAGCTTGGAGGCACTCGTCTTGTGTGCCGGGAGATTCCAATTACCTCTCCCAACACTTGCGTCAAGCAGGGAGCCTAGGCCTTTTGGAAGCGAAAGGTAGCGGCAGGCAGGATGTAGGGTTACAGGCCATAAGCTCAACTCTCAGAAGTGTGTACGCATGGGAGGCAGATGTCTGCTCCCCATTCTGAAATGGGAGGTGGAACCTAGCTACACTCTGATTGAAGAAGGCCATTGAAAATCGCTGTATTCAACTCAGATACACAGGAGTTCAGGCCCAATGCTTACACATGCTTTTTCCACAACCTCTCTCAGCCACTAACATTAGGATGTTAGCAGCTACGCCTACAGTCAGGCAGGATGCGTGAGGGTTCTGCCTTTTCCTCAGCACTCCCAGGAAAGCATGCCTAGAAGCCAGCTCTCAACAGGCAGCATTCTTATGGCATTGTGAAGGTAGCAGTTTTCTGAGTCAGGAGGTTCCAAGATTACCACTCTACTGCACCTGGAGATACCCTCCAGGTCTGCATTGTTAACTTGCGTCTCAGAAGCCTCTGGCAAACGTCTCTGGTGAAGATCTGCGAAACTCACTCTGCAGGCAGTGTGGAACTGTGAGGGACTGAGGGTGAGCTCAACTCTCAGAAGTAAGATGCTTTTGGACAAGGCGTTCAGCTACCTTCTCCTTTATGGAACTTAGTATGTAGCACCAGCCTACCACAGGAATTACTACGAAATCGCTGGATTGATCTTGGAGGCACTAGTCTTGGGTGCCGGGAGATTCCAATTACCTCTCCCAACACTTCCGTCAAACAGCGAGCCTAGGCCTTTTAGAAGCAAAGGGTACCAGCAGGCTGGATGGAGATGAACAGGCCATAAGCTCAACTCTCTGAAGTGTGTATGCATGGGAGGCAGATGTCTGCTCCCCATTCTGACATGGTAGTTGGAACCTAGCTACACTCTGATTGAAGAAGGCCATTGGAAATCGCTGTATTCAACTCAGTTACACAGGAGTTCAGGCCCAATGCTTACACATGCTTTTCCCGCAACCTCTCTCAGCCACTCACTTTAGGATGTTAGCAACCACGCCTACAGTCAGGCAGGATGCGGGAGGGTTCTGCCCTGTCCTCAGCTCTCCCAGGGAAGCATGCCTAGAAGCCAGCTCTCAACTAGCTGCATTCTTATGGCAGTGTGTAGGTAGCAGTATTCTGAGTCAGGAGGTTCCAAGATTACCACTCTACTGCACCTGGAGATACCCTCCAGGTCTGCATTGTTAACTTGCGTCTCAGAAGCCTGTGGCAAACGTCTCTGGTGAAGACCTGCGAAACTCACTCTGCAGACAGTGTGGAACTGTGAGGGACTGGGGGTCAGCTCAACTCTCAGAAGTAAGATGTTTTTGGACAAGGCGTTCAGCTACCTTCTCACATATGGAACTTAGTATGTAGCACCAGTCTACCCCAAAAATAACTGGGATATTGCTCGATTGAGCTTGGAGGCACTCGTCTTGAGTGCCGGGAGATTCCAATTACCTCTCCCAACACTTGCGTCAAGCAGCAAGCCTAGGCCTTTTGGAAGCGAAAGGTAGCGGCAGGCACGATGTAGGGTTACAGGCCATAAGCTCAACTCTCAGAAGTGTGTATGCATGGGAGGCAGATGTCTGCTACCCACTCGGACATGGGAGTTGGAACCTAGCTACACTCCTATTGAAGAAGGATGTTGGAAATCGCTGTATTCAACTCAGATACACGGGAGTTCAGGCCCAATGCTTACACATGCTTTTCCCACAACCTATCCCAGCCACTAACATAAGGAGGTTAGCAGGTACGTCTACAGTCAGGCAGGATGCGGGAGGGTTCTGCCCTGTCCTCAGCTCTCACAGGGAAGCATGCCTAGAAGCCAGCTCTCAACTAGCTGCATTCTTATGACAGTGTGAAGGTAGCAGTATTCTGAGTAAGGAGGTTCCCAGATTACCACTCTACTGCACCTGGAGATACCGTCCAGGTCTGCATTGTTAACTTGCGTCTCAGAGGCCTCTGGCAAAAGTCTCTGGTGAAGACGTGGGAAACTCACTCTGCAGGCAGTGTGGAACTGTGAGGGACTGAGGGTGAGCTCAACTCTAAGCAGTAAGATGATTTTGGACAAGGCGTTCAGCTACCTTCTCACATATGGAACTTAGTATGTAGCACCAGTCTACCCCAGGAATTACTGGGAAATCGCTGGATTGAGCTTGGAGGCACTAGTCTTGTGTGCCGGGAGATTCCAGTTACCTCTCCCAACACTTCGGTGAAGCAGCGAGCCTAGGCCTTTTGGAAGCGAAAGTTAGCTGCAGGCAGGAGGTAGGGTTACAGGCCATAAGCTCAACTCTCAGAACTGTGTATGCATGGGAGGCAGATGTCTGCTACCCACTCGTACATGCGAGTGGGAACCTAGCTACACTCTGATGAAGAAGGACTTTGGAAATCGCTGTATTCAACTCAGATACACGTGGGTTCAGGCACAACGATTCCACATGCTTTTCTCACAACCTTTCCTTTCCACTAACATGCGGACGTTAGCAGCTCCTTCTACAGTCAAGCAGGATGTGGGAGGGTTGTGCCCTGTCTTTAGCTCTCACAGGAAGCATGCCTTGAAGCCAGCTGTCAACTAGCTGCATACTTATGGCAGGGTCAAGGTAGCAGTATTCTGAGACAGGAGGTTCCCAGATTACCAGTCTACTGCACCTGGAGATACCCTCCAGGTCTGCATTGTTAACTTGCGTCTCAGAAGCCTCTGGCAAACGTCTCTGGTGAAGACGTGCGAAACTCACTCTGCAGGCAGTGTGGAACTGTGAGGGACTGGGGGTCAGCTCAACTCTCAGAAGTAAGATGCTTTTGGACAAGGCGTTCACCTTCCTTCTCACTTATGGAACTTAGTATGTAGCACCAGTCTACCCCAGGAATAACTGGGATATTGCTCGATTGAGCTTGGAGGCACTCGTCTTGTGTGCCGGGAGATTCCAATTACCTCTCCCAACACTTGCGTCAAGCAGGGAGCCTAGGCCTTTTGGAAGCGAAAGGTAGCGGCAGGCAGGAGGTAGGGTTACAGGCCATAAGCTCAACTCTCAGAAGTGTGTACGCATGGGAGTCAGATGTCTGCTCCCCATTCTGACATGGGAGGTGGAACCTAGCTACACTCTGATTGAAGAAGGCCATTGAAAATCGCTGTATTCAACTCAGATATACAGGAGTTCAGGCCCAATGCTTACACATGCTTTTTCCACAACCTCTCTCAGCCACTAACATTAGGATGTTAGCAGCTACGCCTACAGTCAGGCAGGATGCGTGAGGGTTCTGCCTTTTCCTCAGCACTCCCAGGAAAGCATGCCTAGAAGCCAGCTCTCAACAGGCAGCATTCTTATGGCATTGTGAAGGTAGCAGTTTTCTGAGTCAGGAGGTTCCCAGATTACCACTCTACTGCACCTGGAGATACCCTCCAGGTCTGCATTGTTAACTTGCGTCTCAGAAGCCTCTGGCAAACGTCTCTGGTGAAGATCTGCGAAACTCACTCTGCAGGCAGTGTGGAACTGTGAGGGACTGAGGATGAGCTCAACTCTCAGAAGTAAGATGCTTTTGGACAAGGCGTTCAGCTACCTTCTCCTTTATGGAACTTAGTATGTAGCACCAGCCTACCACAGGAATTACTACGAAATCGCTGGATTGATCTTGGAGGCACTAGTCTTGGGTGCCGGGAGATTCCAATTACCTCTCCCAACACTTCCGTCAAACAGCGAGCCTAGGCCTTTTAGAAGCAAAGGGTACCAGCAGGCTGGATGGAGATGAACAGGCCATAAGCTCAACTCTCTGAAGTGTGTATGCATGGGAGGCAGATGTCTGCTCCCCATTCTGACATGGTAGTTGGAACCTAGCTACACTCTGATTGAAGAAGGCCATTGGAAATCGCTGTATTCAACTCAGTTACACAGGAGTTCAGGCCCAATGCTTACACATGCTTTTCCCGCAACCTCTCTCAGCCACTCACATTAGGATGTTAGCAACCACGCCTACAGTCAGGCAGGATGCGGGAGGGTTCTGCCCTGTCCTCAGCTCTCCCAGGGAAGCATGCCTAGAAGCCAGCTCTCAACTAGCTGCATTCTTATGGCAGTGTGAAGGTAGCAGTATTCTGAGTCAGGAGGTTCCAAGATTACCACTCTACTGCACCTGGAGATACCCTCCAGGTCTGCATTGTTAACTTGCGTCTCAGAGGCCTCTGGCAAAAGTCTCTGGTGAAGACGTGGGAAACTCACTCTGCAGGCAGTGTGGAACTGTGAGGGACTGAGGGTGAGCTCAACCTCAGCAATAAGATGATTTTGGACAAGGCGTTCAGCTACCTTCTCACATATGGAACTTAGTATGTAGCACCAGTCTACCCCAGGAATTACTGGGAAATCGCTGGATTGAGCTTGGAGGCACTAGTCTTGTGTGCCAGGAGATTCCAGTTACCTCTCCCAACACTTCGGTGAAGCAGCGAGCCTAGGCCTTTTGGAAGCGAAAGTTAGCTGCAGGCAGGAGGTAGGGTTACAGGCCATAAGCTCAACTCTCAGAACTGTGTATGCATGGGAGGCAGATGTCTGCTACCCACTCGTACATGCGAGTGGGAACCTAGCTACACTCTGATGAAGAAGGACTTTGGAAAACGCTGTATTCAACTCAGATACACGTGGGTTCATGCACAACGATTCCACATGCTTTTCTCACAACCTTTCCTTGCCACTAACATGCGGACGTTAGCAGCTCCTTCTACAGTCAAGCAGGATGCGGGAGGGTTGTGCCCTGTCTTTAGCTCTCACAGGAAGCATGCCTTGAAGCCAGCTGTCAACTAGCTGCATACTTATGGCAGGGTCAAGGTAGCAGTATTCTGAGACAGGAGGTTCCCAGATTACCAGTCTACTGCACCTGGAGATACCCTCCAGGTCTGCATTGTTAACTTGCGTCTCAGAAGCCTCTGGCAAACGTCTCTGGTGAAGACGTGCGAAACTCACTCTGCAGGCAGTGTGGAACTGTGAGGGACTGGGGGTCAGCTCAACTCTCAGAAGTAAGATGTTTTTGGACAAGGCGTTCAGCTACCTTCTCACATATGGAACTTAGTATGTAGCACCAGTCTACCCCAGGAATAACTGGGATATTGCTCGATTGAGCTTGGAGGCACTCGTCTTGAGTGCCGGGAGATTCCAATTACCTCTCCCAACACTTGCGTCAAGCAGCAAGCCTAGGCCTTTTGGAAGCGAAAGGTAGCGGCAGGCACGATGTAGGGTTACAGGCCATAAGCTCAACTCTCAGAAGTGTGTATGCATTGGAGGCAGATGTCTGCTACCCACTCGGACATGGGAGTTGGAACCTAGCTACACTCCTATTGAAGAAGGATGTTGGAAATCGCTGTATTCCACTCAGATACACGGGAGTTCAGGCCCAATGCTTACACATGCTTTTCCCACAACCTTTCCCAGCCACTAACATAAGGAGGTTAGCAGGTACGTCTACAGTCAGGCAGGATGCGGGAGGGTTCTGCCCTGTCCTCAGCTCTCACAGGGAAGCATGCCTAGAAGCCAGCTCTCAACTAGCTGCATTCTTATGACAGTGTGAAGGTAGCAGTATTCTGAGTAAGGAGGTTCCCAGATTACCACTCTACTGCACCTGGAGATACCGTCCAGGTCTGCATTGTTAACTTGCGTCTCAGAGGCCTCTGGCAAAAGTCTCTGGTGAAGACGTGGGAAACTCACTCTGCAGGCAGTGTGGAACTGTGAGGGACTGAGGGTGAGCTCAACTCTAAGCAGTAAGATGATTTTGGACAAGGCGTTCAGCTACCTTCTCACATATGGAAATTAGTATGTAGCACCAGTCTACCCCAGGAATTACTGGGAAATCGCTGGATTGAGCTTGGAGGCACTAGTCTTGTGTGCCGGGAGATTCCAGTTACCTCTCCCAACACTTCGGTGAAGCAGCGAGCCTAGGCCTTTTGGAAGCGAAAGTTAGCTGCAGGCAGGAGGTAGGGTTACAGGCCATAAGCTCAACTCTCAGAACTGTGTATGCATGGGAGGCAGATGTCTGCTATCCACTCGTACATGCGAGTGGGAATCTAGCTACACTCTGATGAAGAAGGACTTTGGAAATCGCTGTATTCAACTCAGATACACGTGGGTTCAGGCACAACGATTCCACATGCTTTTCTCACAACCTTTCCTTGCCACTAACATGCGGACGTTAGCAGCTCCTTCTACAGTCAAGCAGGATGCGGGAGGGTTGTGCCCTGTCTTTAGCTCTCACAGGAAGCATGCCTTGAAGCCAGCTGTCAACTAGCTGCATACTTATGGCAGGGTCAAGGTAGCAGTATTCTGAGACAGGAGGTTCCCAGATTACCAGTCTACTGCACCTGGAGATACCCTCCAGGTCTGCATTGTTAACTTGCGTCTCAGAAGCCTCTGGCAAACGTCTCTGGTGAAGACGTGCGAAACTCACTCTGCAGGCAGTGTGGAACTGTGAGGGACTGGGGGTCAGCTCAACTCTCAGAAGTAAGATGCTTTTGGACAAGGCGTTCACCTTCCTTCTCACTTATGGAACTTAGTATGTAGCACCAGTCTACCCCAGGAATAACTGGGATATTGCTCGATTGAGCTTGGAGGCACTCGTCTTGTGTGCCGGGAGATTCCAATTACCTCTCCCAACACTTGCGTCAAGCAGGGAGCCTAGGCCTTTTGGAAGCGAAAGGTAGCGGCAGGCAGGAGGTAGGGTTACAGGCCATAAGCTCAACTCTCAGAAGTGTGTACGCATGGGAGGCAGATGTCTGCTCCCCATTCTGACATGGGAGGTGGAACCTAGCTACACTCTGATTGAAGAACGCCATTGAAAATCGCTGTATTCAACTCAGATATACAGGAGTTCAGGCCCAATGCTTACACATGCTTTTTCCACAACCTCTCTCAGCCACTAACATTAGGATGTTAGCAGCTACGCCTACAGTCAGGCAGGATGCGTGAGGGTTCTGCCTTTTCCTCAGCACTCCCAGGAAAGCATGCCTAGAAGCCAGCTCTCAACAGGCAGCATTCTTATGGCATTGTGAAGGTAGCAGTTTTCTGAGTCAGGAGGTTCCAAGATTACCACTCTACTGCACCTGGAGATACCCTCCAGGTCTGCATTGTTAACTTGCGTCTCAGAAGCCTCTGGCAAACGTCTCTGGTGAAGATCTGCGAAACTCACTCTGCAGGCAGTGTGGAACTGTGAGGGACTGAGGATGAGCTCAACTCTCAGAAGTAAGATGCTTTTGGACAAGGCGTTCAGCTACCTTCTCCTTTATGGAACTTAGTATGTAGCACCAGCCTACCACAGGAATTACTACGAAATCGCTGGATTGATCTTGGAGGCACTAGTCTTGGGTGCCGGGAGATTCCAATTACCTCTCCCAACACTTCCGTCAAACAGCGAGCCTAGGCCTTTTAGAAGCAAAGGGTACCAGCAGGCTGGATGGAGATGAACAGGCCATAAGCTCAACTCTCTGAAGTGTGTATGCATGGGAGGCAGATGTCTGCTCCCCATTCTGACATGGTAGTTGGAACCTAGCTACACTCTGATTGAAGAAGGCCATTGGAAATCGCTGTATTCAACTCAGTTACACAGGAGTTCAGGCCCAATGCTTACACATGCTTTTCCCGCAACCTCTCTCAGCCACTCACATTAGGATGTTAGCAACCACGCCTACAGTCAGGCAGGATGCGGGAGGGTTCTGCCCTGTCCTCAGCTCTCCCAGGGAAGCATGCCTAGAAGCCAGCTCTCAACTAGCTGCATTCTTATGGCAGTGTGAAGGTAGCAGTATTCTGAGTCAGGAGGTTCCAAGATTACCACTCTACTGCACCTGGAGATACCCTCCAGGTCTGCATTGTTAACTTGCGTCTCAGAGGCCTCTGGCAAAAGTCTCTGGTGAAGACGTGGGAAACTCACTCTGCAGGCAGTGTGGAACTGTGAGGGACTGAGGGTGAGCTCAACTCTCAGCAATAAGATGATTTTGGACAAGGCGTTCAGCTACCTTCTCACATATGGAACTTAGTATGTAGCACCAGTCTACCCCAGGAATTACTGGGAAATCGCTGGATTGAGCTTGGAGGCACTAGTCTTGTGTGCCAGGAGATTCCAGTTACCTCTCCCAACACTTCGGTGAAGCAGCGAGCCTAGGCCTTTTGGAAGCGAAAGTTAGCTGCAGGCAGGAGGTAGGGTTACAGGCCATAAGCTCAACTCTCAGAACTGTGTATGCATGGGAGGCAGATGTCTGCTACCCACTCGTACATGCGAGTGGGAACCTAGCTACACTCTGATGAAGAAGGACTTTGGAAAACGCTGTATTCAACTCAGATACACGTGGGTTCAGGCACAACGATTCCACATGCTTTTCTCACAACCTTTCCTTGCCACTAACATGCGGACGTTAGCAGCTCCTTCTACAGTCAAGCAGGATGCGGGAGGGTTGTGCCCTGTCTTTAGCTCTCACAGGAAGCATGCCTTGAAGCCAGCTGTCAACTAGCTGCATACTTATGGCAGGGTCAAGGTAGCAGTATTCTGAGACAGGAGGTTCCCAGATTACCAGTCTACTGCACCTGGAGATACCCTCCAGGTCTGCATTGTTAACTTGCGTCTCAGAAGCCTCTGGCAAACGTCTCTGGTGAAGACGTGCGAAACTCACTCTGCAGGCAGTGTGGAACTGTGAGGGACTGGGGGTCAGCTCAACTCTCAGAAGTAAGATGTTTTTGGACAAGGCGTTCAGCTACCTTCTCACATATGGAACTTAGTATGTAGCACCAGTCTACCCCAGGAATAACTGGGATATTGCTCGATTGAGCTTGGAGGCACTCGTCTTGAGTGCCGGGAGATTCCAATTACCTCTCCCAACACTTGCGTCAAGCAGCAAGCCTAGGCCTTTTGGAAGCGAAAGGTAGCGGCAGGCACGATGTAGGGTTACAGGCCATAAGCTCAACTCTCAGAAGTGTGTATGCATTGGAGGCAGATGTCTGCTACCCACTCGGACATGGGAGTTGGAACCTAGCTACACTCCTATTGAAGAAGGATGTTGGAAATCGCTGTATTCCACTCAGATACACGGGAGTTCAGGCCCAATGCTTACACATGCTTTTCCCACAACCTATCCCAGCCACTAACATAAGGAGGTTAGCAGGTACGTCTACAGTCAGGCAGGATGCGGGAGGGTTCTGCCCTGTCCTCAGCTCTCACAGGGAAGCATGCCTAGAAGCCAGCTCTCAACTAGCTGCATTCTTATGACAGTGTGAAGGTAGCAGTATTCTGAGTAAGGAGGTTCCCAGATTACCACTCTACTGCACCTGGAGATACCGTCCAGGTCTGCATTGTTAACTTGCGTCTCAGAGGCCTCTGGCAAAAGTCTCTGGTGAAGACGTGGGAAACTCACTCTGCAGGCAGTGTGGAACTGTGAGGGACTGAGGGTGAGCTCAACTCTAAGCAGTAAGATGATTTTGGACAAGGCGTTCAGCTACCTTCTCACATATGGAACTTAGTATGTAGCACCAGTCTACCCCAGGAATTACTGGGAAATCGCTGGATTGAGCTTGGAGGCACTAGTCTTGTGTGCCGGGAGATTCCAGTTACCTCTCCCAACACTTCGGTGAAGCAGCGAGCCTAGGCCTTTTGGAAGCGAAAGTTAGCTGCAGGCAGGAGGTAGGGTTACAGGCCATAAGCTCAACTCTCAGAAGTGTGTATGCATGGGAGGCAGATGTCTGCTACCCACTCGTACATGCGAGTGGGAACCTAGCTACACTCTGATGAAGAAGGACTTTGGAAATCGCTGTATTCAACTCAGATACACGTGGGTTCAGGCACAACGATTCCACATGCTTTTCTCACAACCTTTCCTTGCCACTAACATGAGGACGTTAGCAGCTCCTTCTACAGTCAAGCAGGATGCGGGAGGGTTGTGCCCTGTCTTTAGCTCTCACAGGGAAGCATGCCTTGAGGCCAGATGTCAACTAGCTGCATACTTATGGCAGGGTCAAGGTAGCAGTATTCTGAGACAGGAGGTTCCCAGATTACCAGTCTACTGCACCTGGAGATACCCTCCAGGTCTGCATTGTTAACTTGCGTCTCAGAAGCCTCTGGCAAACGTCTCTGGTGAAGACGTGCGAAACTCACTCTGCAGGCAGTGTGGAACTGTGAGGGACTGGGGGTCAGCTCAACTCTCAGAAGTAAGATGCTTTTGGACAAGGCGTTCACCTTCCTTCTCACTTATGGAACTTAGTATGTAGCACCAGTCTACCCCAGGAATAACTGGGATATTGCTCGATTGAGCTTGGAGGCACTCGTCTTGTGTGCCGGGAGATTCCAATTACCTCTCCCAACACTTGCGTCAAGCAGGGAGCCTAGGCCTTTTGGAAGCGAAAGGTAGTGGCAGGCAGGAGGTAGGGTTACAGGCCATAAGCTCAACTCTCAGAAGTGTGTACGCATGGGAGGCAGATGTCTGCTCCCCATTCTGACATGGGAGGTGGAACCTAGCTACACTCTGATTGAAGAAGGCCATTGAAAATCGCTGTATTCAACTCAGATATACAGGAGTTCAGGCCCAATGCTTACACATGCTTTTTCCACAACCTCTCTCAGCCACTAACATTAGGATGTTAGCAGCTACGCCTACAGTCAGGCAGGATGCGTGAGGGTTCTGCCTTTTCCTCAGCACTCCCAGGAAAGCATGCCTAGAAGCCAGCTCTCAACAGGCAGCATTCTTATGGCATTGTGAAGGTAGCAGTTTTCTGAGTCAGGAGGTTCCAAGATTACCACTCTACTGCACCTGGAGATACCCTCCAGGTCTGCATTGTTAACTTGCGTCTCAGAAGCCTCTGGCAAACGTCTCTGGTGAAGATCTGCGAAACTCACTCTGCAGGCAGTGTGGAACTGTGAGGGACTGAGGGTGAGCTCAACTCTCAGAAGTAAGATGCTTTTGGACAAGGCGTTCAGCTACCTTCTCCTTTATGGAACTTAGTATGTAGCACCAGCCTACCACAGGAATTACTACGAAATCGCTGGATTGATCTTGGAGGCACTAGTCTTGGGTGCCGGGAGATTCCAATTACGTCTCCCAACACTTCCGTCAAACAGCGAGCCTAGGCCTTTTAGAAGCAAAGGGTACCAGCAGGCTGGATGGAGATGAACAGGCCATAAGCTCAACTCTCTGAAGTGTGTATGCATGGGAGGCAGATGTCTGCTCCCCATTCTGACATGGTAGTTGGAACCTAGCTACACTCTGATTGAAGAAGGCCATTGGAAATCGCTGTATTCAACTCAGTTACACAGGAGTTCAGGCCCAATGCTTACACATGCTTTTCCCGCAACCTCTCTCAGCCACTCACTTTAGGATGTTAGCAACCACGCCTACAGTCAGGCAGGATGCGGGAGGGTTCTGCACTGTCCTCAGCTCTCCCAGGGAAGCATGCCTAGAAGCCAGCTCTCAACTAGCTGCATTCTTATGGCAGTGTGAAGGTAGCAGTATTCTGAGTCAGGAGGTTCCAAGATTACCACTCTACTGCACCTGGAGATACCCTCCAGGTCTGCATTGTTAACTTGCGTCTCAGAGGCCTCTGGCAAAAGTCTCTGGTGAAGACGTGGGAAACTCACTCTGCAGGCAGTGTGGAACTGTGAGGGACTGAGGGTGAGCTCAACTCTCAGCAATAAGATGATTTTGGACAAGGCGTTCAGCTACCTTCTCACATATGTAACTTAGTATGTAGCACCAGTCTACCCCAGGAATTACTGGGAAATCGCTGGATTGAGCTTGGAGGCACTAGTCTTGTGTGCCAGGAGATTCCAGTTACCTCTCCCAACACTTCGGTGAAGCAGCGAGCCTAGGCCTTTTGGAAGCGAAAGTTAGCTGCAGGCAGGAGGTAGGGTTACAGGCCATAAGCTCAACTCTCAGAACTGTGTATGCATGGGAGGCAGATGTCTGCTACCCACTCGTACATGCGAGTGGGAACCTAGCTACACTCTGATGAAGAAGGACTTTGGAAAACGCTGTATTCAACTCAGATACACGTGGGTTCAGGCACAACGATTCCACATGCTTTTCTCACAACCTTTCCTTGCCACTAACATGCGGACGTTAGCAGCTCCTTCTACAGTCAAGCAGGATGCGGGAGGGTTGTGCCCTGTCTTTAGCTCTCACAGGAAGCATGCCTTGAAGCCAGCTGTCAACTAGCTGCATACTTATGGCAGGGTCAGGGTGCAGTATTCTGAGACAGGAGGTTCCCAGATTACCAGTCTACTGCACCTGGAGATACCCTCCAGGTCTGCATTGTTAACTTGCGTCTCAGAAGCCTCTGGCAAACGTCTCTGGTGAAGACGTGCGAAACTCACTCTGCAGGCAGTGTGGAACTGTGAGGGACTGGGGGTCAGCTCAACTCTCAGAAGTAAGATGTTTTTGGACAAGGCGTTCAGCTACCTTCTCACATATGGAACTTAGTATGTAGCACCAGTCTACCCCAGGAATAACTGGGATATTGCTCGATTGAGCTTGGAGGCACTCGTCTTGAGTGCCCGGAGATTCCAATTACCTCTCCAAACACTTGCGTCAAGCAGCAAGACTAGGCCTTTTGGAAGCGAAAGGTAGCGGCAGGCACGATGTAGGGTTACAGGCCATAAGCTCAACTCTCAGAAGTGTGTATGCATGGGAGGCAGATGTCTGCTACCCACTCGGACATGGGAGTTGGAACCTAGCTACACTCCTTTTGAAGAAGGATGTTGGAAATCGCTGTATTCAACTCAGATACACGGGAGTTCAGGCCCAATGCTTACACATGCTTTTCCCACAACCTATCCCAGCCACTAACATAAGGAGGTTAGCAGGTACGTCTACAGTCAGGCAGGATGCGGGAGGGTTCTGCCCTGTCCTCAGCTCTCACAGGGAAGCATGCCTAGAAGCCAGCTCTCAACTAGCTGCATTCTTATGGCAGTGTGAAGGTAGCAGTATTCTGAGACAGGAGGTTCCCAGATTACCACTCTACTGCACCTGGAGATACCGTCCAGGTCTGCATTGTTAACTTGCGTCTCAAAGGCCTCTGGCAAAAGTCTCTGGTGAAGACGTGGGAAACTCACTCTGCAGGCAGTGTGGAACTGTGAGGGACTGAGGGTGAGCTCAACTCTCAGCAGTAAGATGATTTTGGACAAGGCGTTCAGCTACCTTCTCACATATGGAACTTAGTATGTAGCACCAGTCTACCCCAGGAATTATTGGGAAATCGCTGGATTGAGCTTGGAGGCACTAGTCTTGTGTGCCAGGAGATTCCAGTTACCTCTCCCAACACTTCGGTGAAGCAGCGAGCCTAGGCCTTTTGGAAGCGAAAGTTAGCTGCAGGCAGGAGGTAGGGTTACAGGCCATAAGGTCAACTCTCAGAACTGTGTATGCATGGGAGGCAGATGTCTGCTACCCACTCGTACATGCGAGTGGGATCCTAGCTACACTCTGATGAAGAAGGACTTTGGAAATCGCTGTATTCAACTCAGATACACGTGGGTTCAGGCACAACGATTCCACATGCTTTTCTCACAACCTTTCCTTGCCACTAACATGCGGACGTTAGCAGCTCCTTCTACAGTCAAGCAGGATGCGGGAGGGTTGTGCCCTGTCTTTAGCTCTCACAGGAAGCATGCCTTGAAGCCAGCTGTCAACTAGCTGCATACTTATGGCAGGGTCAAGGTAGCAGTATTCTGAGACAGGAGGTTCCCAGATTACCAGTCTACTGCACCTGGAGATACCCTCCAGGTCTGCATTGTTAACTTGCGTCTCAGAAGCCTCTGGCAAACGTCTCTGGTGAAGACGTGCGAAACTCACTCTGCAGGCAGTGTGGAACTGTGAGGGACTGGGGGTCAGCTCAACTCTCAGAAGTAAGATGCTTTTGGACAAGGCGTTCACCTTCCTTCTCACTTATGGAACTTAGTATGTAGCACCAGTCTACCCCAGGAATAACTGGGATATTGCTCGATTGAGCTTGGAGGCACTCGTCTTGTGTGCCGGGAGATTCCAATTACCTCTCCCAACACTTGCGTCAAGCAGGGAGCCTAGGCCTTTTGGAAGCGAAAAGTAGCGGCAGGCAGGAGGTAGGGTTACAGGCCATAAGCTCAACTCTCAGAAGTGTGTACGCATGGGAGGCAGATGTCTGCTCCCCATTCTGACATGGGAGGTGGAACCTAGCTACACTCTGATTGAAGAAGGCCATTGAAAATCGCTGTATTCAACTCAGATATACAGGAGTTCAGGCCCAATGCTTACACATGCTTTTTCCACAACCTCTCTCAGCCACTAACATTAGGATGTTAGCAGCTACGCCTACAGTCAGGCAGGATGCGTGAGGGTTCTGCCTTTTCCTCAGCACTCCCAGGAAAGCATGCCTAGAAGCCAGCTCTCAACAGGCAGCATTCTTATGGCATTGTGAAGGTAGCAGTTTTCTGAGTCAGGAGGTTCCAAGATTACCACTCTACTGCACCTGGAGATACCCTCCAGGTCTGCATTGTTAACTTGCGTCTCAGAAGCCTCTGGCAAACGTCTCTGGTGAAGATCTGCGAAACTCACTCTGCAGGCAGTGTGGAACTGTGAGGGACTGAGGATGAGCTCAACTCTCAGAAGTAAGATGCTTTTGGACAAGGCGTTCAGCTACCTTCTCCTTTATGGAACTTAGTATGTAGCACCAGCCTACCACAGGAATTACTACGAAATCGCTGGATTGATCTTGGAGGCACTAGTCTTGGGTGCCGGGAGATTCCAATTACCTCTCCCAACACTTCCGTCAAACAGCGAGCCTAGGCCTTTTAGAAGCAAAGGGTACCAGCAGGCTGGATGGAGATGAACAGGCCATAAGCTCAACTCTCTGAAGTGTGTATGCATGGGAGGCAGATGTCTGCTCCCCATTCTGACATGGTAGTTGGAACCTAGCTACACTCTGATTGAAGAAGGCCATTGGAAATCGCTGTATTCAACTCAGTTACACAGGAGTTCAGGCCCAATGCTTACACATGCTTTTCCCGCAACCTCTCTCAGCCACTCACTTTAGGATGTTAGCAACCACGCCTACAGTCAGGCAGGATGCGGGAGGGTTCTGCCCTGTCCTCAGCTCTCCCAGGGAAGCATGCCTAGAAGCCAGCTCTCAACTAGCTGCATTCTTATGGCAGTGTGAAGGTAGCAGTATTCTGAGACAGGAGGTTCCCAGATTACCAGTCTACTGCACCTGGAGATACCCTCCAGGTCTGCATTGTTAACTTGCGTCTCAGAGGCCTCTGGCAAAAGTCTCTGGTGAAGACGTGGGAAACTCACTCTGCAGGCAGTGTGGAACTGTGAGGGACTGAGGGTGAGCTCAACTCTAAGCAGTAAGATGATTTTGGACAAGGCGTTCAGCTACCTTCTCACATATGGAACTTAGTATGTAGCACCAGTCTACCCCAGGAATTACTGGGAAATCGCTGGATTGAGCTTGGAGGCACTAGTCTTGTGTGCCGGGAGATTCCAGTTACCTCTCCCAACACTTCGGTGAAGCAGCGAGCCTAGGCCTTTTGGAAGCGAAAGTTAGCTGCAGGCAGGAGGTAGGGTTACAGGCCATAAGCTCAACTCTCAGAACTGTGTATGCATGGGAGGCAGATGTCTGCTACCCACTCGTACATGCGAGTGGGAACCTAGCTACACTCTGATGAAGAAGGACTTTGGAAATCGCTGTATTCAACTCAGATACACGTGGGTTCAGGCACAACGATTCCACATGCTTTTCTCACAACCTTTCCTTGCCACTAACATGAGGACGTTAGCAGCTCCTTCTACAGTCAAGCAGGATGCGGGAGGGTTGTGCCCTGTCCTTAGCTCTCACAGGAAGCATGCCTTGAAGCCAGCTGTCTACTAGCTGCATACTTATGGCAGGGTCAAGGTAGCAGTATTCTGAGACAGGAGGTTCCCAGATTACCAGTCTACTGCACCTGGAGATACCCTCCAGGTCTGCATTGTTAACTTGCGTCTCAGAAGCCTCTGGCAAACGTCTCTGGTGAAGACGTGCGAAACTCACTCTGCAGGCAGTGTGGAACTGTGAGGGACTGGGGGTCAGCTCAACTCTCAGAAGTAAGATGCTTTTGGACAAGGCGTTCACCTTCCTTCTCACTTATGGAACTTAGTATGTAGCACCAGTCTACCCCAGGAATAACTGGGATATTGCTCGATTGAGCTTGGAGGCACTCGTCTTGTGTGCCGGGAGATTCCAATTACCTCTCCCAACACTTGCGTCAAGCAGGGAGCCTAGGCCTTTTGGAAGCGAAAGGTAGCTGCAGGCAGGATGTAGGGTTACAGGCCATAAGCTCAACTCTCAGAAGTGTGTACGCATGGGAGGCAGATGTCTGCTCCCCATTCTGACATGGGAGGTGGAACCTAGCTACACTCTGATTGAAGAAGGCCATTGAAAATCGCTGTATTCAACTCAGATACACAGTTCAGGCCCAATGCTTACACATGCTTTTTCCACAACCTCTCTCAGCCACTAACATTAGGATGTTAGCAGCTACGCCTACAGTCAGGCAGGATGCGTGAGGGTTCTGCCTTTTCCTCAGCACTCCCAGGAAAGCATGCCTAGAAGCCAGCTCTCAACAGGCAGCATTCTTATGGCATTGTGAAGGTAGCAGTTTTCTGAGTCAGGAGGTTCCAAGATTACCACTCTACTGCACCTGGAGATACCCTCCAGGTCTGCATTGTTAACTTGCGTCTCAGAAGCCTCTGGCAAACGTCTCTGGTGAAGATCTGCGAAACTCACTCTGCAGGCAGTGTGGAACTGTGAGGGACTGAGGGTGAGCTCAACTCTCAGAAGTAAGATGCTTTTGGACAAGGCGTTCAGCTACCTTCTCCTTTATGGAACTTAGTATGTAGCACCAGCCTACCACAGGAATTACTACGAAATCGCTGGATTGATCTTGGAGGCACTAGTCTTGGGTGCCGGGAGATTCCAATTACCTCTCCCAACACTTCCGTCAAACAGCGAGCCTAGGCCTTTTAGAAGCAAAGGGTACCAGCAGGCTGGATGGAGATGAACAGGCCATAAGCTCAACTCTCTGAAGTGTGTATGCATGGGAGGCAGATGTCTGCTCCCCATTCTGACATGGTAGTTGGAACCTAGCTACACTCTGATTGAAGAAGGCCATTGGAAATCGCTGTATTCAACTCAGTTACACAGGAGTTCAGGCCCAATGCTTACACATGCTTTTCCCGCAACCTCTCTCAGCCACTCACTTTAGGATGTTAGCAACCACGCCTACAGTCAGGCAGGATGCGGGAGGGTTCTGCCCTGTCCTCAGCTCTCCCAGGGAAGCATGCCTAGAAGCCAGCTCTCAACTAGCTGCATTCTTATGGCAGTGTGAAGGTAGCAGTATTCTGAGTCAGGAGGTTCCAAGATTACCACTCTACTGCACCTGGAGATACCCTCCAGGTCTGCATTGTTAACTTGCGTCTCAGAAGCCTGTGGCAAACGTCTCTGGTGAAGACCTGCGAAACTCACTCTGCAGGCAGTGTGGAACTGTGAGGGACTGGGGGTCAGCTCAACTCTCAGAAGTAAGATGTTTTTGGACAAGGCGTTCAGCTACCTTCTCACATATGGAACTTAGTATGTAGCACCAGTCTACCCCAGGAATAACTGGGATATTGCTCGATTGAGCTTGGAGGCACTCGTCTTGAGTGCCGGGAGATTCCAATTACCTCTCCCAACACTTGCGTCAAGCAGCAAGCCTAGGCCTTTTGGAAGCGAAAGGTAGCGGCAGGCACGATGTAGGGTTACAGGCCATAAGCTCAACTCTCAGAAGTGTGTATGCATGGGAGGCAGATGTCTGCTACCCACTCGGACATGGGAGTTGGAACCTAGCTACACTCCTATTGAAGAAGGATGTTGGAAATCGCTGTATTCAACTCAGATACACGGGAGTTCAGGCCCAATGCTTACACATGCTTTTCCCACAACCTATCCCAGCCACTAACATAAGGAGGTTAGCAGGTACGTCTACAGTCAGGCAGGATGCGGGAGGGTTCTGCCCTGTCCTCAGCTCTCACAGGGAAGCATGCCTAGAAGCCAGCTCTCAACTAGCTGCATTCTTATGACAATGTGAAGGTAGCAGTATTCTGAGTAAGGAGGTTCCCAGATTACCACTCTACTGCACCTGGAGATACCGTCCAGGTCTGCATTGTTAACTTGCGTCTCAGAGGCCTCTGGCAAAAGTCTCTGGTGAAGACGTGGGAAACTCACTCTGCAGGCAGTGTGGAACTGTGAGGGACTGAGGGTGAGCTCAACTCTAAGCAGTAAGATGATTTTGGACAAGGCGTTCAGCTACCTTCTCACATATGGAACTTAGTATGTAGCACCAGTCTACCCCAGGAATTACTGGGAAATCGCTGGATTGAGCTTGGAGGCACTAGTCTTGTGTGCCGGGAGATTCCAGTTACCTCTCCCAACACTTCGGTGAAGCAGCGAGCCTAGGCCTTTTGGAAGCGAAAGTTAGCTGCAGGCAGGAGGTAGGGTTACAGGCCATAAGCTCAACTCTCAGAACTCTGTATGCATGGGAGGCAGATGTCTGCTACCCACTCGTACATGCGAGTGGGAACCTAGCTACACTCTGATGAAGAAGGACTTTGGAAATCGCTGTATTCAACTCAGATACACGTGGGTTCAGGCACAACGATTCCACATGCTTTTCTCACAACCTTTCCTTGCCACTAACATGAGGACGTTAGCAGCTCCTTCTACAGTCAAGCAGGATGCGGGAGGGTTGTGCCCTGTCCTTAGCTCTCACAGGAAGCATGCCTTGAAGCCAGCTGTCTACTAGCTGCATACTTATGGCAGGGTCAAGGTAGCAGTATTCTGAGACAGGAGGTTCCCAGATTACCAGTCTACTGCACCTGGAGATACCCTCCAGGTCTGCATTGTTAACTTGCGTCTCAGAAGCCTCTGGCAAACGTCTCTGGTGAAGACGTGCGAAACTCACTCTGCAGGCAGTGTGGAACTGTGAGGGACTGGGGGTCAGCTCAACTCTCAGAAGTAAGATGCTTTTGGACAAGGCGTTCACCTTCCTTCTCACTTATGGAACTTAGTATGTAGCACCAGTCTACCCCAGGAATAACTGGGATATTGCTCGATTGAGCTTGGAGGCACTCGTCTTGTGTGCCGGGAGATTCCAATTACCTCTCCCAACACTTGCGTCAAGCAGGGAGCCTAGGCCTTTTGGAAGCGAAAGGTAGCTGCAGGCAGGATGTAGGGTTACAGGCCATAAGCTCAACTCTCAGAAGTGTGTACGCATGGGAGGCAGATGTCTGCTCCCCATTCTGACATGGGAGGTGGAACCTAGCTACACTCTGATTGAAGAAGGCCATTGAAAATCGCTGTATTCAACTCAGATACACAGTTCAGGCCCAATGCTTACACATGCTTTTTCCACAACCTCTCTCAGCCACTAACATTAGGATGTTAGCAGCTACGCCTACAGTCAGGCAGGATGCGTGAGGGTTCTGCCTTTTCCTCAGCACTCCCAGGAAAGCATGCCTAGAAGCCAGCTCTCAACAGGCAGCATTCTTATGGCATTGTGAAGGTAGCAGTTTTCTGAGTCAGGAGGTTCCAAGATTACCACTCTACTGCACCTGGAGATACCCTCCAGGTCTGCATTGTTAACTTGCGTCTCAGAAGCCTCTGGCAAACGTCTCTGGTGAAGATCTGCGAAACTCACTCTGCAGGCAGTGTGGAACTGTGAGGGACTGAGGGTGAGCTCAACTCTCAGAAGTAAGATGCTTTTGGACAAGGCGTTCAGCTACCTTCTCCTTTATGGAACTTAGTATGTAGCACCAGCCTACCACAGGAATTACTACGAAATCGCTGGATTGATCTTGGAGGCACTAGTCTTGGGTGCCGGGAGATTCCAATTACCTCTCCCAACACTTCCGTCAAACAGCGAGCCTAGGCCTTTTAGAAGCAAAGGGTACCAGCAGGCTGGATGGAGATGAACAGGCCATAAGCTCAACTCTCTGAAGTGTGTATGCATGGGAGGCAGATGTCTGCTCCCCATTCTGACATGGTAGTTGGAACCTAGCTACACTCTGATTGAAGAAGGCCATTGGAAATCGCTGTATTCAACTCAGTTACACAGGAGTTCAGGCCCAATGCTTACACATGCTTTTCCCGCAACCTCTCTCAGCCACTCACTTTAGGATGTTAGCAACCACGCCTACAGTCAGGCAGGATGCGGGAGGGTTCTGCCCTGTCCTCAGCTCTCCCAGGGAAGCATGCCTAGAAGCCAGCTCTCAACTAGCTGCATTCTTATGGCAGTGTGAAGGTAGCAGTATTCTGAGTCAGGAGGTTCCAAGATTACCACTCTACTGCACCTGGAGATACCCTCCAGGTCTGCATTGTTAACTTGCGTCTCAGAAGCCTGTGGCAAACGTCTCTGGTGAAGACCTGCGAAACTCACTCTGCAGGCAGTGTGGAACTGTGAGGGACTGGGGGTCAGCTCAACTCTCAGAAGTAAGATGTTTTTGGACAAGGCGTTCAGCTACCTTCTCACATATGGAACTTAGTATGTAGCACCAGTCTACCCCAGGAATAACTGGGATATTGCTCGATTGAGCTTGGAGGCACTCGTCTTGAGTGCCGGGAGATTCCAATTACCTCTCCCAACACTTGCGTCAAGCAGCAAGCCTAGGCCTTTTGGAAGCGAAAGGTAGCGGCAGGCACGATGTAGGGTTACAGGCCATAAGCTCAACTCTCAGAAGTGTGTATGCATGGGAGGCAGATGTCTGCTACCCACTCGGACATGGGAGTTGGAACCTAGCTACACTCCTATTGAAGAAGGATGTTGGAAATCGCTGTATTCAACTCAGATACACGGGAGTTCAGGCCCAATGCTTACACATGCTTTTCCCACAACCTATCCCAGCCACTAACATAAGGAGGTTAGCAGGTACGTCTACAGTCAGGCAGGATGCGGGAGGGTTCTGCCCTGTCCTCAGCTCTCACAGGGAAGCATGCCTAGAAGCCAGCTCTCAACTAGCTGCATTCTTATGACAGTGTGAAGGTAGCAGTATTCTGAGTAAGGAGGTTCCCAGATTACCACTCTACTGCACCTGGAGATACCGTCCAGGTCTGCATTGTTAACTTGCGTCTCAGAGGCCTCTGGCAAAAGTCTCTGGTGAAGACGTGGGAAACTCACTCTGCAGGCAGTGTGGAACTGTGAGGGACTGAGGGTGAGCTCAACTCTAAGCAGTAAGATGATTTTGGACAAGGCGTTCAGCTACCTTCTCACATATGGAACTTAGTATGTAGCACCAGTCTACCCCAGGAATTACTGGGAAATCGCTGGATTGAGCTTGGAGGCACTAGTCTTGTGTGCCGGGAGATTCCAGTTACCTCTCCCAACACTTCGGTGAAGCAGCGAGCCTAGGCCTTTTGGAAACGAAAGTAAGCTGCAGGCAGGAGGTAGGGTTACAGGCCATAAGCTCAACTCTCAAAACTGTGTATGCATGGGAGGCAGATGTCTGCTACCCACTCGTACATGCGAGTGGGAACCTAGCTACACTCTGATGAAGAAGGACTTTGGAAATCGCTGTATTCAACTCAGATACACGTGGGTTCAGGCACAACGATTCCACATGCTTTTCTCACAACCTTTCCTTGCCACTAACATGAGGACGTTAGCAGCTCCTTCTACAGTCAAGCAGGATGCGGGAGGGTTGTGCCCTGTCTTTAGCACTCACAGGAAGCATGCCTTGAAGCCAGCTGTCAACTAGCTGCATACTTATGGCAGGGTCAAGGTAGCAGTATTCTGAGACAGGAGGTTCCCAGATTACCAGTCTACTGCACCTGGAGATACCCTCCAGGTCTGCATTGTTAACTTGCGTCTCAGAAGCCTCTGGCAAACGTCTCTGGTGAAGACGTGCGAAACTCACTCTGCAGGCAGTGTGGAACTGTGAGGGACTGGGGGTCAGCTCAACTCTCAGAAGTAAGATGTTTTTGGACAAGGCGTTCAGCTACCTTCTCACATATGGAACTTAGTATGTAGCACCAGTCTACCCCAGGAATAAGTGGGATGTTGCTCGATTGAGCTTGGAGGCACTCGTCTTGAGTGCCGGGAGATTCCAATTACCTCTCCCAACACTTGCGTCAAGCAGCAAGCCTAGGCCTTTTGGAAGCGAAAGGTAGCGGCAGGCACGATGTAGGGTTACAGGCCATAAGCTCAACTCTCAGAAGTGTGTATGCATGGGAGGCAGATGTCTGCTACCCACTCGGACATGGGAGTTGGAACCTAGCTACACTCCTATTGAAGAAGGATGTTGGAAATCGCTGTATTCAACTCAGATACACGGGAGTTCAGGCCCAATGCTTACACATGCTTTTCCCACAACCTATCCCAGCCACTAACATAAGGAGGTTAGCAGGTACGTCTACAGTCAGGCAGGATGCGGGAGGGTTCTGCCCTGTCCTCAGCTCTCACAGGGAAGCATGCCTAGAAGCCAGCTCTCAACTAGCTGCATTCTTATGACAGTGTGAAGGTAGCAGTATTCTGAGTAAGGAGGTTCCCAGATTACCACTCTACTGCACCTGGAGATACCGTCCAGGTCTGCATTGTTAACTTGCGTCTCAGAGGCCTCTGGCAAAAGTCTCTGGTGAAGACGTGGGAAACTCACTCTGCAGGCAGTGTGGAACTCTGAGGGACTGAGGGTGAGCTCAACTCTAAGCAGTAAGATGATTTTGGACAAGGCGTTCAGCTACCTTCTCACATATGGAACTTAGTATGTAGCACCAGTCTACCCCAGGAATTACTGGGAAATCGCTGGATTGAGCTTGGAGGCACTAGTCTTGTGTGCCGGGAGATTCCAGTTACCTCTCCCAACACTTCGGTGAAGCAGCGAGCCTAGGCCTTTTGGAAGCGAAAGTTAGCTGCAGGCAGGAGGTAGGGTTACAGGCCATAAGCTCAACTCTCAGAACTGTGTATGCATGGGAGGCAGATGTCTGCTACCCACTCGTACATGCGAGTGGGAACCTAGCTACACTCTGATGAAGAAGGACTTTGGAAATCGCTGTATTCAACTCAGATACACGTGGGTTCAGGCACAACGATTCCACATGCTTTTCTCACAACCTTTCCTTGCCACTAACATGAGGACGTTAGCAGCTCCTTCTACAGTCAAGCAGGATGCGGGAGGGTTGTGCCCTGTCTTTAGCACTCACAGGAAGCATGCCTTGAAGCCAGCTGTCAACTAGCTGCATACTTATGGCAGGGTCAAGGTAGCAGTATTCTGAGACAGGAGGTTCCCAGATTACCAGTCTACTGCACCTGGAGATACCCTCCAGGTCTGCATTGTTAACTTGCGTCTCAGAAGCCTCTGGCAAACGTCTCTGGTGAAGACGTGCGAAACTCACTCTGCAGGCAGTGTGGAACTGTGAGGGACTGGGGGTCAGCTCAACTCTCAGAAGTAAGATGTTTTTGGACAAGGCGTTCAGCTACCTTCTCACATATGGAACTTAGTATGTAGCACCAGTCTACCCCAGGAATAAGTGGGATGTTGCTCGATTGAGCTTGGAGGCACTCGTCTTGAGTGCCGGGAGATTCCAATTACCTCTCCCAACACTTGCGTCAAGCAGCAAGCCTAGGCCTTTTGGAAGCGAAAGGTAGCGGCAGGCACGATGTAGGGTTACAGGCCATAAGCTCAACTCTCAGAAGTGTGTATGCATGGGAGGCAGATGTCTGCTACCCACTCGGACATGGGAGTTGGAACCTAGCTACACTCCTATTGAAGAAGGATGTTGGAAATCGCTGTATTCAACTCAGATACACGGGAGTTCAGGCCCAATGCTTACACATGCTTTTCCCACAACCTATCCCAGCCACTAACATAAGGAGGTTAGCAGGTACGTCTACAGTCAGGCAGGATGCGGGAGGGTTCTGCCCTGTCCTCAGCTCTCACAGGGAAGCATGCCTAGAAGCCAGCTCTCAACTAGCTGCATTCTTATGACAGTGTGAAGGTAGCAGTATTCTGAGTAAGGAGGTTCCCAGATTACCACTCTACTGCACCTGGAGATACCGTCCAGGTCTGCATTGTTAACTTGCGTCTCAGAGGCCTCTGGCAAAAGTCTCTGGTGAAGACGTGGGAAACTCACTCTGCAGGCAGTGTGGAACTGTGAGGGACTGAGGGTGAGCTCAACTCTAAGCAGTAAGATGATTTTGGACAAGGCGTTCAGCTACCTTCTCACATATGGAACTTAGTATGTAGCACCAGTCTACCCCAGGAATTACTGGGAAATCGCTGGATTGAGCTTGGAGGCACTAGTCTTGTGTGCCGGGAGATTCCAGTTACCTCTCCCAACACTTCGGTGAAGCAGCGAGCCTAGGCCTTTTGGAAGCGAAAGTTAGCTGCAGGCAGGAGGTAGGGTTACAGGCCATAAGCTCAACTCTCAGAACTGTGTATGCATGGGAGGCAGATGTCTGCTACCCACTCGTACATGCGAGTGGGAACCTAGCTACACTCTGATGAAGAAGGACTTTGGAAATCGCGGTATTCAACTCAGATACACGTGGGTTCAGGCACAACGATTCCACATGCTTTTCTCACAACCTTTCCTTGCCACTAACATGAGGACGTTAGCAGCTCCTTCTACAGTCAAGCAGGATGCGGGAGGGTTGTGCCCTGTCTTTAGCACTCACAGGAAGCATGCCTTGAAGCCAGCTGTCAACTAGCTGCATACTTATGGCAGGGTCAAGGTAGCAGTATTCTGAGACAGGAGGTTCCCAGATTACCAGTCTACTGCACCTGGAGATACCCTCCAGGTCTGCATTGTTAACTTGCGTCTCAGAAGCCTCTGGCAAACGTCTCTGGTGAAGACGTGCGAAACTCACTCTGCAGGCAGTGTGGAACTGTGAGGGACTGGGGGTCAGCTCAACTCTCAGAAGTAAGATGTTTTTGGACAAGGCGTTCAGCTACCTTCTCACATATGGAACTTAGTATGTAGCACCAGTCTACCCCAGGAATAAGTGGGATGTTGCTCGATTGAGCTTGGAGGCACTCGTCTTGAGTGCCGGGAGATTCCAATTACCTCTCCCAACACTTGCGTCAAGCAGCAAGCCTAGGCCTTTTGGAAGCGAAAGGTAGCGGCAGGCACGATGTAGGGTTACAGGCCATAAGCTCAACTCTCAGAAGTGTGTATGCATGGGAGGCAGATGTCTGCTACCCACTCGGACATGGGAGTTGGAACCTAGCTACACTCCTATTGAAGAAGGATGTTGGAAATCGCTGTATTCAACTCAGATACACGGGAGTTCAGGCCCAATGCTTACACATGCTTTTCCCACAACCTATCCCAGCCACTAACATAAGGAGGTTAGCAGGTACGTCTACAGTCAGGCAGGATGCGGGAGGGTTCTGCCCTGTCCTCAGCTCTCACAGGGAAGCATGCCTAGAAGCCAGCTCTCAACTAGCTGCATTCTTATGACAGTGTGAAGGTAGCAGTATTCTGAGTAAGGAGGTTCCCAGATTACCACTCTACTGCACCTGGAGATACCGTCCAGGTCTGCATTGTTAACTTGCGTCTCAGAGGCCTCTGGCAAAAGTCTCTGGTGAAGACGTGGGAAACTCACTCTGCAGGCAGTGTGGAACTGTGAGGGACTGAGGGTGAGCTCAACTCTAAGCAGTAAGATGATTTTGGACAAGGCGTTCAGCTACCTTCTCACATATGGAACTTAGTATGTAGCACCAGTCTACCCCAGGAATTACTGGGAAATCGCTGGATTGAGCTTGGAGGCACTAGTCTTGTGTGCCGGGAGATTCCAGTTACCTCTCCCAACACTTCGGTGAAGCAGCGAGCCTAGGCCTTTTGGAAGCGAAAGTTAGCTGCAGGCAGGAGGTAGGGTTACAGGCCATAAGCTCAACTCTCAGAAGTGTGTATGCATGGGAGGCAGATGTCTGCTACCCACTCGTACATGCGAGTGGGAACCTAGCTACACTCTGATGAAGAAGGACTTTGGAAATCGCTGTATTCAACTCAGATACACGTGGGTTCAGGCACAACGATTCCACATGCTTTTCTCACAACCTTTCCTTTCCACTAACATGCGGACGTTAGCAGCTCCTTCTACAGTCAAGCAGGATGAGGGAGGGTTGTGCCCTGTCTTTAGCTCTCACAGGAAGCATGCCTTGAAGCCAGCTGTCAACTAGCTGCATACTTATGGCAGGGTCAAGGTAGCAGTATTCTGAGACAGGAGGTTCCCAGATTACCAGTCTACTGCACCTGGAGATACCCTCCAGGTCTGCATTGTTAACTTGCGTCTCAGAAGCCTCTGGCAAACGTCTCTGGTGAAGACGTGCGAAACTCACTCTGCAGGCAGTGTGGAACTGTGAGGGACTGGGGGTCAGCTCAACTCTCAGAAGTAAGATGCTTTTGGACAAGGCGTTCACCTTCCTTCTCACTTATGGAACTTAGTATGTAGCACCAGTCTACCCCAGGAATAACTGGGATATTGCTCGATTGAGCTTGGAGGCACTCGTCTTGTGTGCCGGGAGATTCCAATTACCTCTCCCAACACTTGCGTCAAGCAGGGAGCCTAGGCCTTTTGGAAGCGAAAGGTAGCGGCAGGCAGGAGGTAGGGTTACAGGCCATAAGCTCAACTCTCAGAAGTGTGTACGCATGGGAGGCAGATGTCTGCTCCCCATTCTGACATGGGAGGTGGAACCTAGCTACACTCTGATTGAAGAAGGCCATTGAAAATCGCTGTATTCAACTCAGATATACAGGAGTTCAGGCCCAATGCTTACACATGCTTTTTCCACAACCTCTCTCAGCCACTAACATTAGGATGTTAGCAGCTACGCCTACAGTCAGGCAGGATGCGTGAGGGTTCTGCCTTTTCCTCAGCACTCCCAGGAAAGCATGCCTAGAAGCCAGCTCTCAACAGGCAGCATTCTTATGGCATTGTGAAGGTAGCAGTTTTCTGAGTCAGGAGGTTCCAAGATTACCACTCTACTGCACCTGGAGATACCCTCCAGGTCTGCATTGTTAACTTGCGTCTCAGAAGCCTCTGGCAAACGTCTCTGGTGAAGATCTGCGAAACTCACTCTGCAGGCAGTGTGGAACTGTGAGGGACTGAGGATGAGCTCAACTCTCAGAAGTAAGATGCTTTTGGACAAGGCGTTCAGCTACCTTCTCCTTTATGGAACTTAGTATGTAGCACCAGCCTACCACAGGAATTACTACGAAATCGCTGGATTGATCTTGGAGGCACTAGTCTTGGGTGCCGGGAGATTCCAATTACCTCTCCCAACACTTCCGTCAAACAGCGAGCCTAGGCCTTTTAGAAGCAAAGGGTACCAGCAGGCTGGATGGAGATGAACAGGCCATAAGCTCAACTCTCTGAAGTGTGTATGCATGGGAGGCAGATGTCTGCTCCCCATTCTGACATGGTAGTTGGAAACTAGCTACACTCTGATTGAAGAAGGCCATTGGAAATCGCTGTATTCAACTCAGTTACACAGGAGTTCAGGCCCAATGCTTACACATGCTTTTCCCGCAACCTCTCTCAGCCACTCACATTAGGATGTTAGCAACCACGCCTACAGTCAGGCAGGATGCTGGAGGGTTCTGCCCTGTCCTCAGCTCTCCCAGGGAAGCATGCCTAGAAGCCAGCTCTCAACTAGCTGCATTCTTATGGCAGTGTGAAGGTAGCAGTATTCTGAGTCAGGAGGTTCCAAGATTACCACTCTACTGCACCTGGAGATACCCTCCAGGTCTGCATTGTTAACTTGCGTCTCAGAGGCCTCTGGCAAAAGTCTCTGGTGAAGACGTGGGAAACTCACTCTGCAGGCAGTGTGGAACTGTGAGGGACTGAGGGTGAGCTCAACTCTCAGCAATAAGATGATTTTGGACAAGGCGTTCAGCTACCTTCTCACATATGGAACTTAGTATGTAGCACCAGTCTACCCCAGGAATTACTGGGAAATCGCTGGATTGAGCTTGGAGGCACTAGTCTTGTGTGCCAGGAGATTCCAGTTACCTCTCCCAACACTTCGGTGAAGCAGCGAGCCTAGGCCTTTTGGAAGCGAAAGTTAGCTGCAGGCAGGAGGTAGGGTTACAGGCCATAAGCTCAACTCTCAGAACTGTGTATGCATGGGAGGCAGATGTCTGCTACCCACTCGTACATGCGAGTGGGAACCTAGCTACACTCTGATGAAGAAGGACTTTGGAAAACGCTGTATTCAACTCAGATACACGTGGGTTCAGGCACAACGATTCCACATGCTTTTCTCACAACCTTTCCTTGCCACTAACATGCGGACGTTAGCAGCTCCTTCTACAGTCAAGCAGGATGCGGGAGGGTTGTGCCCTGTCTTTAGCTCTCACAGGAAGCATGCCTTGAAGCCAGCTGTCAACTAGCTGCATACTTATGGCAGGGTCAAGGTAGCAGTATTCTGAGACAGGAGGTTCCCAGATTACCAGTCTACTGCACCTGGAGATACCCTCCAGGTCTGCATTGTTAACTTGCGTCTCAGAAGACTCTGGCAAACGTCTCTGGTGAAGACGTGCGAAACTCACTCTGCAGGCAGTGTGGAACTGTGAGGGACTGGGGGTCAGCTCAACTCTCAGAAGTAAGATGTTTTTGGACAAGGCGTTCAGCTACCTTCTCACATATGGAACTTAGTATGTAGCACCAGTCTACCCCAGGAATAACTGGGATATTGCTCGATTGAGCTTGGAGGCACTCGTCTTGAGTGCCGGGAGATTCCAATTACCTCTCCCAACACTTGCGTCAAGCAGCAAGCCTAGGCCTTTTGGAAGCGAAAGGTAGCGGCAGGCACGATGTAGGGTTACAGGCCATAAGCTCAACTCTCAGAAGTGTGTATGCATTGGAGGCAGATGTCTGCTACCCACTCGGACATGGGAGTTGGAACCTAGCTACACTCCTATTGAAGAAGGATGTTGGAAATCGCTGTATTCCACTCAGATACACGGGAGTTCAGGCCCAATGCTTACACATGCTTTTCCCACAACCTTTCCCAGCCACTAACATAAGGAGGTTAGCAGGTACGTCTACAGTCAGGCAGGATGCGGGAGGGTTCTGCCCTGTCCTCAGCTCTCACAGGGAAGCATGCCTAGAAGCCAGCTCTCAACTAGCTGCATTCTTATGACAGTGTGAAGGTAGCAGTATTCTGAGTAAGGAGGTTCCCAGATTACCACTCTACTGCACCTGGAGATACCGTCCAGGTCTGCATTGTTAACTTGCGTCTCAGAGGCCTCTGGCAAAAGTCTCTGGTGAAGACGTGGGAAACTCACTCTGCAGGCAGTGTGGAACTGTGAGGGACTGAGGGTGAGCTCAACTCTAAGCAGTAAGATGATTTTGGACAAGGCGTTCAGCTACCTTCTCACATATGGAACTTAGTATGTAGCACCAGTCTACCCCAGGAATTACTGGGAAATCGCTGGATTGAGCTTGGAGGCACTAGTCTTGTGTGCCGGGAGATTCCAGTTACCTCTCCCAACACTTCGGTGAAGCAGCGAGCCTAGGCCTTTTGGAAGCGAAAGTTAGCTGCAGGCAGGAGGTAGGGTTACAGGCCATAAGCTCAACTCTCAGAACTGTGTATGCATGGGAGGCAGATGTCTGCTACCCACTCGTACATGCGAGTGGGAACCTAGCTACACTCTGATGAAGAAGGACTTTGGAAATCGCTGTATTCAACTCAGATACACGTGGGTTCAGGCACAACGATTCCACATGCTTTTCTCACAACCTTTCCTTGCCACTAACATGCGGACGTTAGCAGCTCCTTCTACAGTCAAGCAGGATGCGGGAGGGTTGTGCCCTGTCTTTCGCTCTCACAGGAAGCATGCCTTGAAGCCAGCTGTCAACTAGCTGCATACTTATGGCAGGGTCAAGGTAGCAGTATTCTGAGACAGGAGGTTCCCAGATTACCAGTCTACTGCACCTGGAGATACCCTCCAGGTCTGCATTGTTAACTTGCGTCTCAGAAGCCTCTGGCAAACGTCTCTGGTGAAGACGTGCGAAACTCACTCTGCAGGCAGTGTGGAACTGTGAGGGACTGGGGGTCAGCTCAACTCTCAGAAGTAAGATGCTTTTGGACAAGGCGTTCACCTTCCTTCTCACTTATGGAACTTAGTATGTAGCACCAGTCTACCCCAGGAATAACTGGGATATTGCTCGATTGAGCTTGGAGGCACTCGTCTTGTGTGCCGGGAGATTCCAATTACCTCTCCCAACACTTGCGTCAAGCAGGGAGCCTAGGCCTTTTGGAAGCGAAAGGTAGCGGCAGGCAGGAGGTAGGGTTACAGGCCATAAGCTCAACTCTCAGAAGTGTGTACGCATGGGAGGCAGATGTCTGCTCCCCATTCTGACATGGGAGGTGGAACCTAGCTACACTCTGATTGAAGAAGGCCATTGAAAATCGCTGTATTCAACTCAGATATACAGGAGTTCAGGCCCAATGCTTACACATGCTTTTTCCACAACCTCTCTCAGCCACTAACATTAGGATGTTAGCAGCTACGCCTACAGTCAGGCAGGATGCGTGAGGGTTCTGCCTTTTCCTCAGCACTCCCAGGAAAGCATGCCTAGAAGCCAGCTCTCAACAGGCAGCATTCTTATGGCATTGTGAAGGTAGCAGTTTTCTGAGTCAGGAGGTTCCAAGATTACCACTCTACTGCACCTGGAGATACCCTCCAGGTCTGCATTGTTAACTTGCGTCTCAGAAGCCTCTGGCAAACGTCTCTGGTGAAGATCTGCGAAACTCACTCTGCAGGCAGTGTGGAACTGTGAGGGACTGAGGATGAGCTCAACTCTCAGAAGTAAGATGCTTTTGGACAAGGCGTTCAGCTACCTTCTCCTTTATGGAACTTAGTATGTAGCACCAGCCTACCACAGGAATTACTACGAAATCGCTGGATTGATCTTGGAGGCACTAGTCTTGGGTGCCGGGAGATTCCAATTACCTCTCCCAACACTTCCGTCAAACAGCGAGCCTAGGCCTTTTAGAAGCAAAGGGTACCAGCAGGCTGGATGGAGATGAACAGGCCATAAGCTCAACTCTCTGAAGTGTGTATGCATGGGAGGCAGATGTCTGCTCCCCATTCTGACATGGTAGTTGGAACCTAGCTACACTCTGATTGAAGAAGGCCATTGGAAATCGCTGTATTCAACTCAGTTACACAGAAGTTCAGGCCCAATGCTTACACATGCTTTTCCCGCAACCTCTCTCAGCCACTCACATTAGGATGTTAGCAACCACGCCTACAGTCAGGCAGGATGCGGGAGGGTTCTGCCCTGTCCTCAGCTCTCCCAGGGAAGCATGCCTAGAAGCCAGCTCTCAACTAGCTGCATTCTTATGGCAGTGTGAAGGTAGCAGTATTCTGAGTCAGGAGGTTCCAAGATTACCACTCTACTGCACCTGGAGATACCCTCCAGGTCTGCATTGTTAACTTGCGTCTCAGAGGCCTCTGGCAAAAGTCTCTGGTGAAGACGTGGGAAACTCACTCTGCAGGCAGTGTGGAACTGTGAGGGACTGAGGGTGAGCTCAACTCTCAGCAATAAAATGATTTTGGACAAGGCGTTCAGCTACCTTCTCACATATGGAACTTAGTATGTAGCACCAGTCTACCCCAGGAATTACTGGGAAATCGCTGGATTGAGCTTGGAGGCACTAGTCTTGTGTGCCAGGAGATTCCAGTTACCTCTCCCAACACTTCGGTGAAGCAGCGAGCCTAGGCCTTTTGGAAGCGAAAGTTAGCTGCAGGCAGGAGGTAGGGTTACAGGCCATAAGCTCAACTCTCAGAACTGTGTATGCATGGGAGGCAGATGTCTGCTACCCACTCGTACATGCGAGTGGGAACCTAGCTACACTCTGATGAAGAAGGACTTTGGAAAACGCTGTATTCAACTCAGATACACGTGGGTTCAGGCACAACGATTCCACATGCTTTTCTCACAACCTTTCCTTGCCACTAACATGCGGACGTTAGCAGCTCCTTCTACAGTCAAGCAGGATGCGGGAGGGTTGTGCCCTGTCTTTAGCTCTCACAGGAAGCATGCCTTGAAGCCAGCTGTCAACTAGCTGCATACTTATGGCAGGGTCAAGGTAGCAGTATTCTGAGACAGGAGGTTCCCAGATTACCAGTCTACTGCACCTGGAGATACCCTCCAGGTCTGCATTGTTAACTTGCGTCTCAGAAGCCTCTGGCAAACGTCTCTGGTGAAGACGTGCGAAACTCACTCTGCAGGCAGTGTGGAACTGTGAGGGACTGGGGGTCAGCTCAACTCTCAGAAGTAAGATGTTTTTGGACAAGGCGTTCAGCTACCTTCTCACATATGGAACTTAGTATGTAGCACCAGTCTACCCCAGGAATAACTGGGATATTGCTCGATTGAGCTTGGAGGCACTCGTCTTGAGTGCCGGGAGATTCCAATTACCTCTCCCAACACTTGCGTCAAGCAGCAAGCCTAGGCCTTTTGGAAGCGAAAGGTAGCGGCAGGCACGATGTAGGGTTACAGGCCATAAGCTCAACTCTCAGAAGTGTGTATGCATTGGAGGCAGATGTCTGCTACCCACTCGGACATGGGAGTTGGAACCTAGCTACACTCCTATTGAAGCAGGATGTTGGAAATCGCTGTATTCCACTCAGATACACGGGAGTTCAGGCCCAATGCTTACACATGCTTTTCCCACAACCTATCCCAGCCCCTAACATAAGGAGGTTAGCAGGTACGTCTACAGTCAGGCAGGATGCGGGAGGGTTCTGCCCTGTCCTCAGCTCTCACAGGGAAGCATGCCTAGAAGCCAGCTCTCAACTAGCTGCATTCTTATGACAGTGTGAAGGTAGCAGTATTCTGAGTAAGGAGGTTCCCAGATTACCACTCTACTGCACCTGGAGATACCGTCCAGGTCTGCATTGTTAACTTGCGTCTCAGAGGCCTCTGGCAAAAGTCTCTGGTGAAGACGTGGGAAACTCACTCTGCAGGCAGTGTGGAACTGTGAGGGACTGAGGGTGAGCTCAACTCTAAGCAGTAAGATGATTTTGGACAAGGCGTTCAGCTACCTTCTCACATATGGAACTTAGTATGTAGCACCAGTCTACCCCAGGAATTACTGGGAAATCGCTGGATTGAGCTTGGAGGCACTAGTCTTGTGTGCCGGGAGATTCCAGTTACCTCTCCCAACACTTCGGTGAAGCAGCGAGCCTAGGCCTTTTGGAAGCGAAAGTTAGCTGCAGGCAGGAGGTAGGGTTACAGGCCATAAGCTCAACTCTCAGAAGTGTGTATGCATGGGAGGCAGATGTCTGCTACCCACTCGTACATGCGAGTGGGAACCTAGCTACACTCTGATGAAGAAGGACTTTGGAAATCGCTGTATTCAACTCAGATACACGTGGGTTCAGGCACAACGATTCCACATGCTTTTCTCACAACCTTTCCTTGCCACTAACATGAGGACGTTAGCAGCTCCTTCTACAGTCAAGCAGGATGCGGGAGGGTTGTGCCCTGTCTTTAGCTCTCACAGGGAAGCATGCCTTGAGGCCAGATGTCAACTAGCTGCATACTTATGGCAGGGTCAAGGTAGCAGTATTCTGAGACAGGAGGTTCCCAGATTACCAGTCTACTGCACCTGGAGATACCCTCCAGGTCTGCATTGTTAACTTGCGTCTCAGAAGCCTCTGGCAAACGTCTCTGGTGAAGACGTGCGAAACTCACTCTGCAGGCAGTGTGGAACTGTGAGGGACTGGGGGTCAGCTCAACTCTCAGAAGTAAGATGCTTTTGGACAAGGCGTTCACCTTCCTTCTCACTTATGGAACTTAGTATGTAGCACCAGTCTACCCCAGGAATAACTGGGATATTGCTCGATTGAGCTTGGAGGCACTCGTCTTGTGTGCCGGGAGATTCCAATTACCTCTCCCAACACTTGCGTCAAGCAGGGAGCCTAGGCCTTTTGGAAGCGAAAGGTAGCGGCAGGCAGGAGGTAGGGTTACAGGCCATAAGCTCAACTCTCAGAAGTGTGTACGCATGGGAGGCAGATGTCTGCTCCCCATTCTGACATGGGAGGTGGAACCTAGCTACACTCTGATTGAAGAAGGCCATTGAAAATCGCTGTATTCAACTCAGATATACAGGAGTTCAGGCCCAATGCTTACACATGCTTTTTCCACAACCTCTCTCACCCACTAACATTAGGATGTTAGCAGCTACGCCTACAGTCAGGCAGGATGCGTGAGGGTTCTGCCTTTTCCTCAGCACTCCCAGGAAAGCATGCCTAGAAGCCAGCTCTCAACAGGCAGCATTCTTATGGCATTGTGAAGGTAGCAGTTTTCTGAGTCAGGAGGTTCCAAGATTACCACTCTACTGCACCTGGAGATACCCTCCAGGTCTGCATTGTTAACTTGCGTCTCAGAAGCCTCTGGCAAACGTCTCTGGTGAAGATCTGCGAAACTCACTCTGCAGGCAGTGTGGAACTGTGAGGGACTGAGGGTGAGCTCAACTCTCAGAAGTAAGATGCTTTTGGACAAGGCGTTCAGCTACCTTCTCCTTTATGGAACTTAGTATGTAGCACCAGCCTACCACAGGAATTACTACGAAATCGCTGGATTGATCTTGGAGGCACTAGTCTTGGGTGCCGGGAGATTCCAATTACCTCTCCCAACACTTCCGTCAAACAGCGAGCCTAGGCCTTTTAGAAGCAAAGGGTACCAGCAGGCTGGATGGAGATGAACAGGCCATAAGCTCAACTCTCTGAAGTGTGTATGCATGGGAGGCAGATGTCTGCTCCCCATTCTGACATGGTAGTTGGAACCTAGCTACACTCTGATTGAAGAAGGCCATTGGAAATCGCTGTATTCAACTCAGTTACACAGGAGTTCAGGCCCAATGCTTACACATGCTTTTCCCGCAACCTCTCTCAGCCACTCACTTTAGGATGTTAGCAACCACGCCTACAGTCAGGCAGGATGCGGGAGGGTTCTGCACTGTCCTCAGCTCTCCCAGGGAAGCATGCCTAGAAGCCAGCTCTCAACTAGCTGCATTCTTATGGCAGTGTGAAGGTAGCAGTATTCTGAGTCAGGAGGTTCCAAGATTACCACTCTACTGCACCTGGAGATACCCTCCAGGTCTGCATTGTTAACTTGCGTCTCAGAGGCCTCTGGCAAAAGTCTCTGGTGAAGACGTGGGAAACTCACTCTGCAGGCAGTGTGGAACTGTGAGGGACTGAGGGTGAGCTCAACTCTCAGCAATAAGATGATTTTGGACAAGGCGTTCAGCTACCTTCTCACATATGTAACTTAGTATGTAGCACCAGTCTACCCCAGGAATTACTGGGAAATCGCTGGATTGAGCTTGGAGGCACTAGTCTTGTGTGCCAGGAGATTCCAGTTACCTCTCCCAACACTTCGGTGAAGCAGCGAGCCTAGGCCTTTTGGAAGCGAAAGTTAGCTGCAGGCAGGAGGTAGGGTTACAGGCCATAAGCTCAACTCTCAGAACTGTGTATGCATGGGAGGCAGATGTCTGCTACCCACTCGTACATGCGAGTGGGAACCTAGCTACACTCTGATGAAGAAGGTCTTTGGAAAACGCTGTATTCAACTCAGATACACGTGGGTTCAGGCACAACGATTCCACATGCTTTTCTCACAACCTTTCCTTGCCACTAACATGCGGACGTTAGCAGCTCCTTCTACAGTCAAGCAGGATGCGGGAGGGTTGTGCCCTGTCTTTAGCTCTCACAGGAAGCATGCCTTGAAGCCAGCTGTCAACTAGCTGCATACTTATGGCAGGGTCAGGGTGCAGTATTCTGAGACAGGAGGTTCCCAGATTACCAGTCTACTGCACCTGGAGATACCCTCCAGGTCTGCATTGTTAACTTGCGTCTCAGAAGCCTCTGGCAAACGTCTCTGGTGAAGACGTGCGAAACTCACTCTGCAGGCAGTGTGGAACTGTGAGGGACTGGGGGTCAGCTCAACTCTCAGAAGTAAGATGTTTTTGGACAAGGCGTTCAGCTACCTTCTCACATATGGAACTTAGTATGTAGCACCAGTCTACCCCAGGAATAACTGGGATATTGCTCGATTGAGCTTGGAGGCACTCGTCTTGAGTGCCGGGAGATTCCAATTACCTCTCCAAACACTTGCGTCAAGCAGCAAGACTAGGCCTTTTGGAAGCGAAAGGTAGCGGCAGGCACGATGTAGGGTTACAGGCCATAAGCTCAACTCTCAGAAGTGTGTATGCATGGGAGGCAGATGTCTGCTACCCACTCGGACATGGGAGTTGGAACCTAGCTACACTCCTATTGAAGAAGGATGTTGGAAATCGCTGTATTCCACTCAGATACACGGGAGTTCAGGCCCAATGCTTACACATGCTTTTCCCACAACCTATCCCAGCCACTAACATAAGGAGGTTAGCAGGTACGTCTACAGTCAGGCAGGATGCGGGAGGGTTCTGCCCTGTCCTCAGCTCTCACAGGGAAGCATGCCTAGAAGCCAGCTCTCAACTAGCTGCATTCTTATGGCAGTGTGAAGGTAGCAGTATTCTGAGACAGGAGGTTCCCAGATTACCACTCTACTGCACCTGGAGATACCGTCCAGGTCTGCATTGTTAACTTGCGTCTCAAAGGCCTCTGGCAAAAGTCTCTGGTGAAGACGTGGGAAACTCACTCTGCAGGCAGTGTGGAACTGTGAGGGACTGAGGGTGAGCTCAACTCTCAGCAGTAAGATGATTTTGGACAAGGCGTTCAGCTACCTTCTCACATATGGAACTTAGTATGTAGCACCAGTCTACCCCAGGAATTATTGGGAAATCGCTGGATTGAGCTTGGAGGCACTAGTCTTGTGTGCCAGGAGATTCCAGTTACCTCTCCCAACACTTCGGTGAAGCAGCGAGCCTAGGCCTTTTGGAAGCGAAAGTTAGCTGCAGGCAGGAGGTAGGGTTACAGGCCATAAGCTCAACTCTCAGAACTGTGTATGCATGGGAGGCAGATGTCTGCTACCCACTCGTACATGCGAGTGGGATCCTAGCTACACTCTGATGAAGAAGGACTTTGGAAATCGCTGTATTCAACTCAGATACACGTGGGTTCAGGCACAACGATTCCACATGCTTTTCTCACAACCTTTCCTTGCCACTAACATGCGGACGTTAGCAGCTCCTTCTACAGTCAAGCAGGATGCGGGAGGGTTGTGCCCTGTCTTTAGCTCTCACAGGAAGCATGCCTTGAAGCCAGCTGTCAACTAGCTGCATACTTATGGCAGGGTCAAGGTAGCAGTATTCTGAGACAGGAGGTTCCCAGATTACCAGTCTACTGCACCTGGAGATACCCTCCAGGTCTGCATTGTTAACTTGCGTCTCAGAAGCCTCTGGCAAACGTCTCTGGTGAAGACGTGCGAAACTCACTCTGCAGGCAGTGTGGAACTGTGAGGGACTGGGGGTCAGCTCAACTCTCAGAAGTAAGATGCTTTTGGACAAGGCGTTCACCTTCCTTCTCACTTATGGAACTTAGTATGTAGCACCAGTCTACCCCAGGAATAACTGGGATATTGCTCGATTGAGCTTGGAGGCACTCGTCTTGTGTGCCGGGAGATTCCAATTACCTCTCCCAACACTTGCGTCAAGCAGGGAGCCTAGGCCTTTTGGAAGCGAAAAGTAGCGGCAGGCAGGAGGTAGGGTTACAGGCCATAAGCTCAACTCTCAGAAGTGTGTACGCATGGGAGGCAGATGTCTGCTCCCCATTCTGACATGGGAGGTGGAACCTAGCTACACTCTGATTGAAGAAGGCCATTGAAAATCGCTGTATTCAACTCAGATATACAGGAGTTCAGGCCCAATGCTTACACATGCTTTTTCCACAACCTCTCTCAGCCACTAACATTAGGATGTTAGCAGCTACGCCTACAGTCAGGCAGGATGCGTGAGGGTTCTGCCTTTTCCTCAGCACTCCCAGGAAAGCATGCCTAGAAGCCAGCTCTCAACAGGCAGCATTCTTATGGCATTGTGAAGGTAGCAGTTTTCTGAGTCAGGAGGTTCCAAGATTACCACTCTACTGCACCTGGAGATACCCTCCAGGTCTGCATTGTTAACTTGCGTCTCAGAAGCCTCTGGCAAACGTCTCTGGTGAAGATCTGCGAAACTCACTCTGCAGGCAGTGTGGAACTGTGAGGGACTGAGGATGAGCTCAACTCTCAGAAGTAAGATGCTTTTGGACAAGGCGTTCAGCTACCTTCTCCTTTATGGAACTTAGTATGTAGCACCAGCCTACCACAGGAATTACTACGAAATCGCTGGATTGATCTTGGAGGCACTAGTCTTGGGTGCCGGGAGATTCCAATTACCTCTCCCAACACTTCCGTCAAACAGCGAGCCTAGGCCTTTTAGAAGCAAAGGGTACCAGCAGGCTGGATGGAGATGAACAGGCCATAAGCTCAACTCTCTGAAGTGTGTATGCATGGGAGGCAGATGTCTGCTCCCCATTCTGACATGGTAGTTGGAACCTAGCTACACTCTGATTGAAGAAGGCCATTGGAAATCGCTGTATTCAACTCAGTTACACAGGAGTTCAGGCCCAATGCTTACACATGCTTTTCCCGCAACCTCTCTCAGCCACTCACTTTAGGATGTTAGCAACCACGCCTAGAGTCAGGCAGGATGCGGGAGGGTTCTGCCCTGTCCTCAGCTCTCCCAGGGAAGCATGCCTAGAAGCCAGCTCTCAACTAGCTGCATTCTTATGGCAGTGTGAAGGTAGCAGTATTCTGAGACAGGAGGTTCCCAGATTACCAGTCTACTGCACCTGGAGATACCCTCCAGGTCTGCATTGTTAACTTGCGTCTCAGAGGCCTCTGGCAAAAGTCTCTGGTGAAGACGTGGGAAACTCACTCTGCAGGCAGTGTGGAACTGTGAGGGACTGAGGGTGAGCTCAACTCTAAGCAGTAAGATGATTTTGGACAAGGCGTTCAGCTACCTTCTCACATATGGAACTTAGTATGTAGCACCAGTCTACCCCAGGAATTACTGGGAAATCGCTGGATTGAGCTTGGAGGCACTAGTCTTGTGTGCCGGGAGATTCCAGTTACCTCTCCCAACACTTCGGTGAAGCAGCGAGCCTAGGCCTTTTGGAAGCGAAAGTTAGCTGCAGGCAGGAGGTAGGGTTACAGGCCATAAGCTCAACTCTCAGAACTGTGTATGCATGGGAGGCAGATGTCTGCTACCCACTCGTACATGCGAGTGGGAACCTAGCTACACTCTGATGAAGAAGGACTTTGGAAATCGCTGTATTCAACACAGATACACGTGGGTTCAGGCACAACGATTCCACATGCTTTTCTCACAACCTTTCCTTGCCACTAACATGAGGACGTTAGCAGCTCCTTCTACAGTCAAGCAGGATGCGGGAGGGTTGTGCCCTGTCCTTAGCTCTCACAGGAAGCATGCCTTGAAGCCAGCTGTCTACTAGCTGCATACTTATGGCAGGGTCAAGGTAGCAGTATTCTGAGACAGGAGGTTCCCAGATTACCAGTCTACTGCACCTGGAGATACCCTCCAGGTCTGCATTGTTAACTTGCGTCTCAGAAGCCTCTGGCAAACGTCTCTGGTGAAGACGTGCGAAACTCACTCTGCAGGCAGTGTGGAACTGTGAGGGACTGGGGGTCAGCTCAACTCTCAGAAGTAAGATGCTTTTGGACAAGGCGTTCACCTTCCTTCTCACTTATGGAACTTAGTATGTAGCACCAGTCTACCCCAGGAATAACTGGGATATTGCTCGATTGAGCTTGGAGGCACTCGTCTTGTGTGCCGGGAGATTCCAATTACCTCTCCCAACACTTGCGTCAAGCAGGGAGCCTAGGCCTTTTGGAAGCGAAAGGTAGCTGCAGGCAGGATGTAGGGTTACAGGCCATAAGCTCAACTCTCAGAAGTGTGTACGCATGGGAGGCAGATGTCTGCTCCCCATTCTGACATGGGAGGTGGAACCTAGCTACACTCTGATTGAAGAAGGCCATTGAAAATCGCTGTATTCAACTCAGATACACAGTTCAGGCCCAATGCTTACACATGCTTTTTCCACAACCTCTCTCAGCCACTAACATTAGGATGTTAGCAGCTACGCCTACAGTCAGGCAGGATGCGTGAGGGTTCTGCCTTTTCCTCAGCACTCCCAGGAAAGCATGCCTAGAAGCCAGCTCTCAACAGGCAGCATTCTTATGGCATTGTGAAGGTAGCAGTTTTCTGAGTCAGGAGGTTCCAAGATTACCACTCTACTGCACCTGGAGATACCCTCCAGGTCTGCATTGTTAACTTGCGTCTCAGAAGCCTCTGGCAAACGTCTCTGGTGAAGATCTGCGAAACTCACTCTGCAGGCAGTGTGGAACTGTGAGGGACTGAGGGTGAGCTCAACTTTCAGAAGTAAGATGCTTTTGGACAAGGCGTTCAGCTACCTTCTCCTTTATGGAACTTAGTATGTAGCACCAGCCTACCACAGGAATTACTACGAAATCGCTGGATTGATCTTGGAGGCACTAGTCTTGGGTGCCGGGAGATTCCAATTACCTCTCCCAACACTTCCGTCAAACAGCGAGCCTAGGCCTTTTAGAAGCAAAGGGTACCAGCAGGCTGGATGGAGATGAACAGGCCATAAGCTCAACTCTCTGAAGTGTGTATGCATGGGAGGCAGATGTCTGCTCCCCATTCTGACATGGTAGTTGGAACCTAGCTACACTCTGATTGAAGAAGGCCATTGGAAATCGCTGTATTCAACTCAGTTACACAGGAGTTCAGGCCCAATGCTTACACATGCTTTTCCCGCAACCTCTCTCAGCCACTCACTTTAGGATGTTAGCAACCACGCCTACAGTCAGGCAGGATGCGGGAGGGTTCTGCCCTGTCCTCAGCTCTCCCAGGGAAGCATGCCTAGAAGCCAGCTCTCAACTAGCTGCATTCTTATGGCAGTGTGAAGGTAGCAGTATTCTGAGTCAGGAGGTTCCAAGATTACCACTCTACTGCACCTGGAGATACCCTCCAGGTCTGCATTGTTAACTTGCGTCTCAGAAGCCTGTGGCAAACGTCTCTGGTGAAGACCTGCGAAACTCACTCTGCAGGCAGTGTGGAACTGTGAGGGACTGGGGGTCAGCTCAACTCTCAGAAGTAAGATGTTTTTGGACAAGGCGTTCAGCTACCTTCTCACATATGGAACTTAGTATGTAGCACCAGTCTACCCCAGGAATAACTGGGATATTGCTCGATTGAGCTTGGAGGCACTCGTCTTGAGTGCCGGGAGATTCCAATTACCTCTCCCAACACTTGCGTCAAGCAGCAAGCCTAGGCCTTTTGGAAGCGAAAGGTAGCGGCAGGCACGATGTAGGGTTACAGGCCATAAGCTCAACTCTCAGAAGTGTGTATGCATGGGAGGCAGATGTCTGCTACCCACTCGGACATGGGAGTTGGAACCTAGCTACACTCCTATTGAAGAAGGATGTTGGAAATCGCTGTATTCAACTCAGATACACGGGAGTTCAGGCCCAATGCTTACACATGCTTTTCCCACAACCTATCCCAGCCACTAACATAAGGAGGTTAGCAGGTACGTCTACAGTCAGGCAGGATGCGGGAGGGTTCTGCCCTGTCCTCAGCTCTCACAGGGAAGCATGCCTAGAAGCCAGCTCTCAACTAGCTGCATTCTTATGACAATGTGAAGGTAGCAGTATTCTGAGTAAGGAGGTTCCCAGATTACCACTCTACTGCACCTGGAGATACCGTCCAGGTCTGCATTGTTAACTTGCGTCTCAGAGGCCTCTGGCAAAAGTCTCTGGTGAAGACGTGGGAAACTCACTCTGCAGGCAGTGTGGAACTGTGAGGGACTGAGGGTGAGCTCAACTCTAAGCAGTAAGATGATTTTGGACAAGGCGTTCAGCTACCTTCTCACATATGGAACTTAGTATGTAGCACCAGTCTACCCCAGGAATTACTGGGAAATCGCTGGATTGAGCTTGGAGGCACTAGTCTTGTGTGCCGGGAGATTCCAGTTACCTCTCCCAACACTTCGGTGAAGCAGCGAGCCTAGGCCTTTTGGAAGCGAAAGTTAGCTGCAGGCAGGAGGTAGGGTTACAGGCCATAAGCTCAACTCTCAGAACTGTGTATGCATGGGAGGCAGATGTCTGCTACCCACTCGTACATGCGAGTGGGAATCTAGCTACACTCTGATGAAGAAGGACTTTGGAAATCGCTGTATTCAACTCAGATACACGTGGGTTCAGGCACAACGATTCCACATGCTTTTCTCACAACCTTTCCTTGCCACTAACATGAGGACGTTAGCAGCTCCTTCTACAGTCAAGCAGGATGCGGGAGGGTTGTGCCCTGTCCTTAGCTCTCACAGGAAGCATGCCTTGAAGCCAGCTGTCTACTAGCTGCATACTTATGGCAGGGTCAAGGTAGCAGTATTCTGAGACAGGAGGTTCCCAGATTACCAGTCTACTGCACCTGGAGATACCCTCCAGGTCTGCATTGTTAACTTGCGTCTCAGAAGCCTCTGGCAAACGTCTCTGGTGAAGACGTGCGAAACTCACTCTGCAGGCAGTGTGGAACTGTGAGGGACTGGGGGTCAGCTCAACTCTCAGAAGTAAGATGCTTTTGGACAAGGCGTTCACCTTCCTTCTCACTTATGGAACTTAGTATGTAGCACCAGTCTACCCCAGGAATAACTGGGATATTGCTCGATTGAGCTTGGAGGCACTCGTCTTGTGTGCCGGGAGATTCCAATTACCTCTCCCAACACTTGCGTCAAGCAGGGAGCCTAGGCCTTTTGGAAGCGAAAGGTAGCTGCAGGCAGGATGTAGGGTTACAGGCCATAAGCTCAACTCTCAGAAGTGTGTACGCATGGGAGGCAGATGTCTGCTCCCCATTCTGACATGGGAGGTGGAACCTAGCTACACTCTGATTGAAGAAGGCCATTGAAAATCGCTGTATTCAACTCAGATACACAGTTCAGGCCCAATGCTTACACATGCTTTTTCCACAACCTCTCTCAGCCACTAACATTAGGATGTTAGCAGCTACGCCTACAGTCAGGCAGGATGCGTGAGGGTTCTGCCTTTTCCTCAGCACTCCCAGGAAAGCATGCCTAGAAGCCAGCTCTCAACAGGCAGCATTCTTATGGCATTGTGAAGGTAGCAGTTTTCTGAGTCAGGAGGTTCCAAGATTACCACTCTACTGCACCTGGAGATACCCTCCAGGTCTGCATTGTTAACTTGCGTCTCAGAAGCCTCTGGCAAACGTCTCTGGTGAAGATCTGCGAAACTCACTCTGCAGGCAGTGTGGAACTGTGAGGGACTGAGGGTGAGCTCAACTCTCAGAAGTAAGATGCTTTTGGACAAGGCGTTCAGCTACCTTCTCCTTTATGGAACTTAGTATGTAGCACCAGCCTACCACAGGAATTACTACGAAATCGCTGGATTGATCTTGGAGGCACTAGTCTTGGGTGCCGGGAGATTCCAATTACCTCTCCCAACACTTCCGTCAAACAGCGAGCCTAGGCCTTTTAGAAGCAAAGGGTACCAGCAGGCTGGATGGAGATGAACAGGCCATAAGCTCAACTCTCTGAAGTGTGTATGCATGGGAGGCAGATGTCTGCTCCCCATTCTGACATGGTAGTTGGAACCTAGCTACACTCTGATTGAAGAAGGCCATTGGAAATCGCTGTATTCAACTCAGTTACACAGGAGTTCAGGCCCAATGCTTACACATGCTTTTCCCGCAACCTCTCTCAGCCACTCACTTTAGGATGTTAGCAACCACGCCTACAGTCAGGCTGGATGCGGGAGGGTTCTGCCCTGTCCTCAGCTCTCCCAGGGAAGCATGCCTAGAAGCCAGCTCTCAACTAGCTGCATTCTTATGGCAGTGTGAAGGTAGCAGTATTCTGAGTCAGGAGGTTCCAAGATTACCACTCTACTGCACCTGGAGATACCCTCCAGGTCTGCATTGTTAACTTGCGTCTCAGAAGCCTGTGGCAAACGTCTCTGGTGAAGACCTGCGAAACTCACTCTGCAGGCAGTGTGGAACTGTGAGGGACTGGGGGTCAGCTCAACTCTCAGAAGTAAGATGTTTTTGGACAAGGCGTTCAGCTACCTTCTCACATATGGAACTTAGTATGTAGCACCAGTCTACCCCAGGAATAACTGGGATATTGCTCGATTGAGCTTGGAGGCACTCGTCTTGAGTGCCGGGAGATTCCAATTACCTCTCCCAACACTTGCGTCAAGCAGCAAGCCTAGGCCTTTTGGAAGCGAAAGGTAGCGGCAGGCACGATGTAGGGTTACAGGCCATAAGCTCAACTCTCAGAAGTGTGTATGCATGGGAGGCAGATGTCTGCTACCCACTCGGACATGGGAGTTGGAACCTAGCTACACTCCTATTGAAGAAGGATGTTGGAAATCGCTGTATTCAACTCAGATACACGGGAGTTCAGGCCCAATGCTTACACATGCTTTTCCCACAACCTATCCCAGCCACTAACATAAGGAGGTTAGCAGGTACGTCTACAGTCAGGCAGGATGCGGGAGGGTTCTGCCCTGTCCTCAGCTCTCACAGGGAAGCATGCCTAGAAGCCAGCTCTCAACTAGCTGCATTCTTATGACAGTGTGAAGGTAGCAGTATTCTGAGTAAGGAGGTTCCCAGATTACCACTCTACTGCACCTGGAGATACCGTCCAGGTCTGCATTGTTAACTTGCGTCTCAGAGGCCTCTGGCAAAAGTCTCTGGTGAAGACGTGGGAAACTCACTCTGCAGGCAGTGTGGAACTGTGAGGGACTGAGGGTGAGCTCAACTCTAAGCAGTAAGATGATTTTGGACAAGGCGTTCAGCTACCTTCTCACATATGGAACTTAGTATGTAGCACCAGTCTACCCCAGGAATTACTGGGAAATCGCTGGATTGAGCTTGGAGGCACTAGTCTTGTGTGCCGGGAGATTCCAGTTACCTCTCCCAACACTTCGGTGAAGCAGCGAGCCTAGGCCTTTTGGAAGCGAAAGTAAGCTGCAGGCAGGAGGTAGGGTTACAGGCCATAAGCTCAACTCTCAGAACTGTGTATGCATGGGAGGCAGATGTCTGCTACCCACTCGTACATGCGAGTGGGAACCTAGCTACACTCTGATGAAGAAGGACTTTGGAAATCGCTGTATTCAACTCAGATACACGTGGGTTCAGGCACAACGATTCCACATGCTTTTCTCACAACCTTTCCTTGCCACTAACATGAGGACGTTAGCAGCTCCTTCTACAGTCAAGCAGGATGCGGGAGGGTTGTGCCCTGTCTTTAGCACTCACAGGAAGCATGCCTTGAAGCCAGCTGTCAACTAGCTGCATACTTATGGCAGGGTCAAGGTAGCAGTATTCTGAGACAGGAGGTTCCCAGATTACCAGTCTACTGCACCTGGAGATACCCTCCAGGTCTGCATTGTTAACTTGCGTCTCAGAAGCCTCTGGCAAACGTCTCTGGTGAAGACGTGCGAAACTCACTCTGCAGGCAGTGTGGAACTGTGAGGGACTGGGGGTCAGCTCAACTCTCAGAAGTAAGATGTTTTTGGACAAGGCGTTCAGCTACCTTCTCACATATGGAACTTAGTATGTAGCACCAGTCTACCCCAGGAATAAGTGGGATGTTGCTCGATTGAGCTTGGAGGCACTCGTCTTGAGTGCCGGGAGATTCCAATTACCTCTCCCAACACTTGCGTCAAGCAGCAAGCCTAGGCCTTTTGGAAGCGAAAGGTAGCGGCAGGCACGATGTAGGGTTACAGGCCATAAGCTCAACTCTCAGAAGTGTGTATGCATGGGAGGCAGATGTCTGCTACCCACTCGGACATGGGAGTTGGAACCTAGCTACACTCCTATTGAAGAAGGATGTTGGAAATCGCTGTATTCAACTCAGATACACGGGAGTTCAGGCCCAATGCTTACACATGCTTTTCCCACAACCTATCCCAGCCACTAACATAAGGAGGTTAGCAGGTACGTCTACAGTCAGGCAGGATGCGGGAGGGTTCTGCCCTGTCCTCAGCTCTCACAGGGAAGCATGCCTAGAAGCCAGCTCTCAACTAGCTGCATTCTTATGACAGTGTGAAGGTAGCAGTATTCTGAGTAAGGAGGTTCCCAGATTACCACTCTACTGCACCTGGAGATACCGTGCAGGTCTGCATTGTTAACTTGCGTCTCAGAGGCCTCTGGCAAAAGTCTCTGGTGAAGACGTGGGAAACTCACTCTGCAGGCAGTGTGGAACTCTGAGGGACTGAGGGTGAGCTCAACTCTAAGCAGTAAGATGATTTTGGACAAGGCGTTCAGCTACCTTCTCACATATGGAACTTAGTATGTAGCACCAGTCTACCCCAGGAATTACTGGGAAATCGCTGGATTGAGCTTGGAGGCACTAGTCTTGTGTGCCGGGAGATTCCAGTTACCTCTCCCAACACTTCGGTGAAGCAGCGAGCCTAGGCCTTTTGGAAGCGAAAGTTAGCTGCAGGCAGGAGGTAGGGTTACAGGCCATAAGCTCAACTCTCAGAACTGTGTATGCATGGGATGCAGATGTCTGCTACCCACTCGTACATGCGAGTGGGAACCTAGCTACACTCTGATGAAGAAGGACTTTGGAAATCGCTGTATTCAACTCAGATACACGTGGGTTCAGGCACAACGATTCCACATGCTTTTCTCACAACCTTTCCTTGCCACTAACATGAGGACGTTAGCAGCTCCTTCTACAGTCAAGCAGGATGCGGGAGGGTTGTGCCCTGTCCTTAGCTCTCACAGGAAGCATGCCTTGAAGCCAGCTGTCTACTAGCTGCATACTTATGGCAGGGTCAAGGTAGCAGTATTCTGAGACAGGAGGTTCCCAGATTACCAGTCTACTGCACCTGGAGATACCCTCCAGGTCTGCATTGTTAACTTGCGTCTCAGAAGCCTCTGGCAAACGTCTCTGGTGAAGACGTGCGAAACTCACTCTGCAGGCAGTGTGGAACTGTGAGGGACTGGGGGTCAGCTCAACTCTCAGAAGTAAGATGCTTTTGGACAAGGCGTTCACCTTCCTTCTCACTTATGGAACTTAGTATGTAGCACCAGTCTACCCCAGGAATAACTGGGATATTGCTCGATTGAGCTTGGAGGCACTCGTCTTGTGTGCCGGGAGATTCCAATTACCTCTCCCAACACTTGCGTCAAGCAGGGAGCCTAGGCCTTTTGGAAGCGAAAGGTAGCTGCAGGCAGGATGTAGGGTTACAGGCCATAAGCTCAACTCTCAGAAGTGTGTACGCATGGGAGGCAGATGTCTGCTCCCCATTCTGACATGGGAGGTGGAACCTAGCTACACTCTGATTGAAGAAGGCCATTGAAAATCGCTGTATTCAACTCAGATACACAGTTCAGGCCCAATGCTTACACATGCTTTTTCCACAACCTCTCTCAGCCACTAACATTAGGATGTTAGCAGCTACGCCTACAGTCAGGCAGGATGCGTGAGGGTTCTGCCTTTTCCTCAGCACTCCCAGGAAAGCATGCCTAGAAGCCAGCTCTCAACAGGCAGCATTCTTATGGCATTGTGAAGGTAGCAGTTTTCTGAGTCAGGAGGTTCCAAGATTACCACTCTACTGCACCTGGAGATACCCTCCAGGTCTGCATTGTTAACTTGCGTCTCAGAAGCCTCTGGCAAACGTCTCTGGTGAAGATCTGCGAAACTCACTCTGCAGGCAGTGTGGAACTGTGAGGGACTGAGGGTGAGCTCAACTCTCAGAAGTAAGATGCTTTTGGACAAGGCGTTCAGCTACCTTCTCCTTTATGGAACTTAGTATGTAGCACCAGCCTACCACAGGAATTACTACGAAATCGCTGGATTGATCTTGGAGGCACTAGTCTTGGGTGCCGGGAGATTCCAATTACCTCTCCCAACACTTCCGTCAAACAGCGAGCCTAGGCCTTTTAGAAGCAAAGGGTACCAGCAGGCTGGATGGAGATGAACAGGCCATAAGCTCAACTCTCTGAAGTGTGTATGCATGGGAGGCAGATGTCTGCTCCCCATTCTGACATGGTAGTTGGAACCTAGCTACACTCTGATTGAAGAAGGCCATTGGAAATCGCTGTATTCAACTCAGTTACACAGGAGTTCAGGCCCAATGCTTACACATGCTTTTCCCGCAACCTCTCTCAGCCACTCACTTTAGGATGTTAGCAACCACGCCTACAGTCAGGCAGGATGCGGGAGGGTTCTGCCCTGTCCTCAGCTCTCCCAGGGAAGCATGCCTAGAAGCCAGCTCTCAACTAGCTGCATTCTTATGGCAGTGTGAAGGTAGCAGTATTCTGAGTCAGGAGGTTCCAAGATTACCACTCTACTGCACCTGGAGATACCCTCCAGGTCTGCATTGTTAACTTGCGTCTCAGAAGCCTGTGGCAAACGTCTCTGGTGAAGACCTGCGAAACTCACTCTGCAGGCAGTGTGGAACTGTGAGGGACTGGGGGTCAGCTCAACTCTCAGAAGTAAGATGTTTTTGGACAAGGCGTTCAGCTACCTTCTCACATATGGAACTTAGTATGTAGCACCAGTCTACCCCAGGAATAACTGGGATATTGCTCGATTGAGCTTGGAGGCACTCGTCTTGAGTGCCGGGAGATTCCAATTACCTCTCCCAACACTTGCGTCAAGCAGCAAGCCTAGGCCTTTTGGAAGCGAAAGGTAGCGGCAGGCACGATGTAGGGTTACAGGCCATAAGCTCAACTCTCAGAAGTGTGTATGCATGGGAGGCAGATGTCTGCTACCCACTCGGACATGGGAGTTGGAACCTAGCTACACTCCTATTGAAGAAGGATGTTGGAAATCGCTGTATTCAACTCAGATACACGGGAGTTCAGGCCCAATGCTTACACATGCTTTTCCCACAACCTATCCCAGCCACTAACATAAGGAGGTTAGCAGGTACGTCTACAGTCAGGCAGGATGCGGGAGGGTTCTGCCCTGTCCTCAGCTCTCACAGGGAAGCATGCCTAGAAGCCAGCTCTCAACTAGCTGCATTCTTATGACAGTGTGAAGGTAGCAGTATTCTGAGTAAGGAGGTTCCCAGATTACCACTCTACTGCACCTGGAGATACCGTCCAGGTCTGCATTGTTAACTTGCGTCTCAGAGGCCTCTGGCAAAAGTCTCTGGTGAAGACGTGGGAAACTCACTCTGCAGGCAGTGTGGAACTGTGAGGGACTGAGGGTGAGCTCAACTCTAAGCAGTAAGATGATTTTGGACAAGGCGTTCAGCTACCTTCTCACATATGGAACTTAGTATGTAGCACCAGTCTACCCCAGGAATTACTGGGAAATCGCTGGATTGAGCTTGGAGGCACTAGTCTTGTGTGCCGGGAGATTCCAGTTACCTCTCCCAACACTTCGGTGAAGCAGCGAGCCTAGGCCTTTTGGAAACGAAAGTAAGCTGCAGGCAGGAGGTAGGGTTACAGGCCATAAGCTCAACTCTCAGAACTGTGTATGCATGGGAGGCAGATGTCTGCTACCCACTCGTACATGCGAGTGGGAACCTAGCTACACTCTGATGAAGAAGGACTTTGGAAATCGCTGTATTCAACTCAGATACACGTGGGTTCAGGCACAACGATTCCACATGCTTTTCTCACAACCTTTCCTTGCCACTAACATGAGGACGTTAGCAGCTCCTTCTACAGTCAAGCAGGATGCGGGAGGGTTGTGCCCTGTCTTTAGCACTCACAGGAAGCATGCCTTGAAGCCAGCTGTCAACTAGCTGCATACTTATGGCAGGGTCAAGGTAGCAGTATTCTGAGACAGGAGGTTCCCAGATTACCAGTCTACTGCACCTGGAGATACCCTCCAGGTCTGCATTGTTAACTTGCGTCTCAGAAGCCTCTGGCAAACGTCTCTGGTGAAGACGTGCGAAACTCACTCTGCAGGCAGTGTGGAACTGTGAGGGACTGGGGGTCAGCTCAACTCTCAGAAGTAAGATGTTTTTGGACAAGGCGTTCAGCTACCTTCTCACATATGGAACTTAGTATGTAGCACCAGTCTACCCCAGGAATAAGTGGGATGTTGCTCGATTGAGCTTGGAGGCACTCGTCTTGAGTGCCGGGAGATTCCAATTACCTCTCCCAACACTTGCGTCAAGCAGCAAGCCTAGGCCTTTTGGAAGCGAAAGGTAGCGGCAGGCACGATGTAGGGTTACAGGCCATAAGCTCAACTCTCAGAAGTGTGTATGCATGGGAGGCAGATGTCTGCTACCCACTCGGACATGGGAGTTGGAACCTAGCTACACTCCTATTGAAGAAGGATGTTGGAAATCGCTGTATTCAACTCAGATACACGGGAGTTCAGGCCCAATGCTTACACATGCTTTTCCCACAACCTATCCCAGCCACTAACATAAGGAGGTTAGCAGGTACGTCTACAGTCAGGCAGGATGCGGGAGGGTTCTGCCCTGTCCTCAGCTCTCACAGGGAAGCATGCCTAGAAGCCAGCTCTCAACTAGCTGCATTCTTATGACACTGTGAAGGTAGCAGTATTCTGAGTAAGGAGGTTCCCAGATTACCACTCTACTGCACCTGGAGATACCGTCCAGGTCTGCATTGTTAACTTGCGTCTCAGAGGCCTCTGGCAAAAGTCTCTGGTGAAGACGTGGGAAACTCACTCTGCAGGCAGTGTGGAACTCTGAGGGACTGAGGGTGAGCTCAACTCTAAGCAGTAAGATGATTTTGGACAAGGCGTTCAGCTACCTTCTCACATATGGAACTTAGTATGTAGCACCAGTCTACCCCAGGAATTACTGGGAAATCGCTGGATTGAGCTTGGAGGCACTAGTCTTGTGTGCCGGGAGATTCCAGTTACCTCTCCCAACACTTCGGTGAAGCAGCGAGCCTAGGCCTTTTGGAAGCGAAAGTTAGCTGCAGGCAGGAGGTAGGGTTACAGGCCATAAGCTCAACTCTCAGAACTGTGTATGCATGGGAGGCAGATGTCTGCTACCCACTCGTACATGCGAGTGGGAACCTAGCTACACTCTGATGAAGAAGGACTTTGGAAATCGCTGTATTCAACTCAGATACACGTGGGTTCAGGCACAACGATTCCACATGCTTTTCTCACAACCTTTCCTTGCCACTAACATGAGGACGTTAGCAGCTCCTTCTACAGTCAAGCAGGATGCGGGAGGGTTGTGCCCTGTCTTTAGCACTCACAGGAAGCATGCCTTGAAGCCAGCTGTCAACTAGCTGCATACTTATGGCAGGGTCAAGGTAGCAGTATTCTGAGACAGGAGGTTCCCAGATTACCAGTCTACTGCACCTGGAGATACCCTCCAGGTCTGCATTGTTAACTTGCGTCTCAGAAGCCTCTGGCAAACGTCTCTGGTGAAGACGTGCGAAACTCACTCTGCAGGCAGTGTGGAACTGTGAGGGACTGGGGGTCAGCTCAACTCTCAGAAGTAAGATGTTTTTGGACAAGGCGTTCAGCTACCTTCTCACATATGGAACTTAGTATGTAGCACCAGTCTACCCCAGGAATAAGTGGGATGTTGCTCGATTGAGCTTGGAGGCACTCGTCTTGAGTGCCGGGAGATTCCAATTACCTCTCCCAACACTTGCGTCAAGCAGCAAGCCTAGGCCTTTTGGAAGCGAAAGGTAGCGGCAGGCACGATGTAGGGTTACAGGCCATAAGCTCAACTCTCAGAAGTGTGTATGCATGGGAGGCAGATGTCTGCTACCCACTCGGACATGGGAGTTGGAACCTAGCTACACTCCTATTGAAGAAGGATGTTGGAAATCGCTGTATTCAACTCAGATACACGGGAGTTCAGGCCCAATGCTTACACATGCTTTTCCCACAACCTATCCCAGCCACTAACATAAGGAGGTTAGCAGGTACGTCTACAGTCAGGCAGGATGCGGGAGGGTTCTGCCCTGTCCTCAGCTCTCACAGGGAAGCATGCCTAGAAGCCAGCTCTCAACTAGCTGCATTCTTATGACAGTGTGAAGGTAGCAGTATTCTGAGTAAGGAGGTTCCCAGATTACCACTCTACTGCACCTGGAGATACCGTCCAGGTCTGCATTGTTAACTTGCGTCTCAGAGGCCTCTGGCAAAAGTCTCTGGTGAAGACGTGGGAAACTCACTCTGCAGGCAGTGTGGAACTCTGAGGGACTGAGGGTGAGCTCAACTCTAAGCAGTAAGATGATTTTGGACAAGGCGTTCAGCTACCTTCTCACATATGGAACTTAGTATGTAGCACCAGTCTACCCCAGGAATTACTGGGAAATCGCTGGATTGAGCTTGGAGGCACTAGTCTTGTGTGCCGGGAGATTCCAGTTACCTCTCCCAACACTTCGGTGAAGCAGCGAGCCTAGGCCTTTTGGAAGCGAAAGTTAGCTGCAGGCAGGAGGTAGGGTTACAGGCCATAAGCTCAACTCTCAGAAGTGTGTATGCATGGGAGGCAGATGTCTGCTACCCACTCGTACATGCGAGTGGGAACCTAGCTACACTCTGATGAAGAAGGACTTTGGAAATCGCTGTATTCAACTCAGATACACGTGGGTTCAGGCACAACGATTCCACATGCTTTTCTCACAACCTTTCCTTGCCACTAACATGAGGACGTTAGCAGCTCCTTCTACAGTCAAGCAGGATGCGGGAGGGTTGTGCCCTGTCTTTAGCACTCACAGGAAGCATGCCTTGAAGCCAGCTGTCAACTAGCTGCATACTTATGGCAGGGTCAAGGTAGCAGTATTCTGAGACAGGAGGTTCCCAGATTACCAGTCTACTGCACCTGGAGATACCCTCCAGGTCTGCATTGTTAACTTGCGTCTCAGAAGCCTCTGGCAAACGTCTCTGGTGAAGACGTGCGAAACTCACTCTGCAGGCAGTGTGGAACTGTGAGGGACTGGGGGTCAGCTCAACTCTCAGAAGTAAGATGTTTTTGGACAAGGCGTTCAGCTACCTTCTCACATATGGAACTTAGTATGTAGCACCAGTCTACCCCAGGAATAAGTGGGATGTTGCTCGATTGAGCTTGGAGGCACTCGTCTTGAGTGCCGGGAGATTCCAATTACCTCTCCCAACACTTGCGTCAAGCAGCAAGCCTAGGCCTTTTGGAAGCGAAAGGTAGCGGCAGGCACGATGTAGGGTTACAGGCCATAAGCTCAACTCTCAGAAGTGTGTATGCATGGGAGGCAGATGTCTGCTACCCACTCGGACATGGGAGTTGGAACCTAGCTACACTCCTATTGAAGAAGGATGTTGGAAATCGCTGTATTCAACTCAGATACACGGGAGTTCAGGCCCAATGCTTACACATGCTTTTCCCACAACCTATCCCAGCCACTAACATAAGGAGGTTAGCAGGTACGTCTACAGTCAGGCAGGATGCGGGAGGGTTCTGCCCTGTCCTCAGCTCTCACAGGGAAGCATGCCTAGAAGCCAGCTCTCAACTAGCTGCATTCTTATGACAGTGTGAAGGTAGCAGTATTCTGAGTAAGGAGGTTCCCAGATTACCACTCTACTGCACCTGGAGATACCGTCCAGGTCTGCATTGTTAACTTGCGTCTCAGAGGCCTCTGGCAAAAGTCTCTGGTGAAGACGTGGGAAACTCACTCTGCAGGCAGTGTGGAACTGTGAGGGACTGAGGGTGAGCTCAACTCTAAGCAGTAAGATGATTTTGGACAAGGCGTTCAGCTACCTTCTCACATATGGAACTTAGTATGTAGCACCAGTCTACCCCAGGAATTACTGGGAAATCGCTGGATTGAGCTTGGAGGCACTAGTCTTGTGTGCCGGGAGATTCCAGTTACCTCTCCCAACACTTCGGTGAAGCAGCGAGCCTAGGCCTTTTGGAAGCGAAAGTTAGCTGCAGGCAGGAGGTAGGGTTACAGGCCATAAGCTCAACTCTCAGAACTGTGTATGCATGGGAGGCAGATGTCTGCTACCCACTCGTACATGCGAGTGGGAACCTAGCTACACTCTGATGAAGAAGGACTTTGGAAATCGCTGTATTCAACTCAGATACACGTGGGTTCAGGCACAACGATTCCACATGCTTTTCTCACAACCTTTCCTTGCCACTAACATGAGGACTTTAGCAGCTCCTTCTACAGTCAAGCAGGATGCGGGAGGGTTGTGCCCTGTCTTTAGCTCTCACAGGAAGCATGCCTTGAAGCCAGCTGTCAACTAGCTGCATACTTATGGCAGGGTCAAGGTAGCAGTATTCTGAGACAGGAGGTTCCCAGATTACCAGTCTACTGCACCTGGAGATACCCTCCAGGTCTGCATTGTTAACTTGCGTCTCAGAAGCCTCTGGCAAACGTCTCTGGTGAAGACGTGCGAAACTCACTCTGCAGGCAGTGTGGAACTGTGAGGGACTGGGGGTCAGCTCAACTCTCAGAAGTAAGATGCTTTTGGACAAGGCGTTCACCTTCCTTCTCACTTATGGAACTTAGTATGTAGCACCAGTCTACCCCAGGAATAACTGGGATATTGCTCGATTGAGCTTGGAGGCACTCGTCTTGTGTGCCGGGAGATTCCAATTACCTCTCCCAACACTTGCGTCAAGCAGGGAGCCTAGGCCTTTTGGAAGCGAAAGGTAGCGGCAGGCAGGATGTAGGGTTACAGGCCATAAGCTCAACTCTCAGAAGTGTGTACGCATGGGAGGCAGATGTCTGCTCCCCATTCTGACATGGGAGGTGGAACCTAGCTACACTCTGATTGAAGAAGGCCATTGAAAATCGCTGTATTCAACTCAGATATACAGGAGTTCAGGCCCAATGCTTACACATGCTTTTTCCACAACCTCTCTCAGCCACTAACATTAGGATGTTAGCAGCTACGCCTACAGTCAGGCAGGATGCGTGAGGGTTCTGCCTTTTCCTCAGCACTCCCAGGAAAGCATGCCTAGAAGCCAGCTCTCAACAGGCAGCATTCTTATGGCATTGTGAAGGTAGCAGTTTTCTGAGTCAGGAGGTTCCAAGATTACCACTCTACTGCACCTGGAGATACCCTCCAGGTCTGCATTGTTAACTTGCGTCTCAGAAGCCTCTGGCAAACGTCTCTGGTGAAGATCTGCGAAACTCACTCTGCAGGCAGTGTGGAACTGTGAGGGACTGAGGGTGAGCTCAACTCTCAGAAGTAAGATGCTTTTGGACAAGGCGTTCAGCTACCTTCTCACATATGGAACTTAGTATGTAGCACCAGCCTACCACAGGAATTACTACGAAATCGCTGGATTGATCTTGGAGGCACTAGTCTTGGGTGCCGGGAGATTCCAATTACCTCTCCCAACACTTCCGTCAAACAGCGAGCCTAGGCCTTTTAGAAGCAAAGGGTACCAGCAGGCTGGATGGAGATGAACAGGCCATAAGCTCAACTCTCTGAAGTGTGTATGCATGGGAGGCAGATGTCTGCTCCCCATTCTGACATGGTAGTTGGAACCTAGCTACACTCTGATTGAAGAAGGCCATTGGAAATCGCTGTATTCAACTCAGTTACACAGGAGTTCAGGCCCAATGCTTACACATGCTTTTCCCGCAACCTCTCTCAGCCACTCACTTTAGGATGTTAGCAACCACGCCTACAGTCAGGCAGGATGCGGGAGGGTTCTGCCCTGTCCTCAGCTCTCCCAGGGAAGCATGCCTAGAAGCCAGCTCTCAACTAGCTGCATTCTTATGGCAGTGTGAAGGTAGCAGTATTCTGAGTCAGGAGGTTCCAAGATTACCACTCTACTGCACCTGGAGATACCCTCCAGGTCTGCATTGTTAACTTGCGTCTCAGAAGCCTGTGGCAAACGTCTCTGGTGAAGACCTGCGAAACTCACTCTGCAGGCAGTGTGGAACTGTGAGGGACTGGGGGTCAGCTCAACTCTCAGAAGTAAGATGTTTTTGGACAAGACGTTCAGCTACATTCTCACATATGGAACTTAGTATGTAGCACCAGTCTACCCCAGGAATAACTGGGATATTGCTCGATTGAGCTTGGAGGCACTCGTCTTGAGTGCCGGGAGATTCCAATTACCTCTCCCAACACTTGCGTCAAGCAGCAAGCCTAGGCCTTTTGGAAGCGAAAGGTAGCGGCAGGCACGATGTAGGGTTACAGGCCGTAAGCTCAACTCTCAGAAGTGTGTATGCATGGGAGGCAGATGTCTGCTACCCACTCGGACATGGGAGTTGGAACCTAGCTACACTCCTATTGAAGAAGGATGTTGGAAATCGCTGTATTCAACTCAGATACACGGGAGTTCAGGCCCAATGCTTACACATGCTTTTCCCACAACCTATCCCAGCCACTAACATAAGGAGGTTAGCAGGTACGTCTACAGTCAGGCAGGATGCGGGAGGGTTCTGCCCTGTCCTCAGCTCTCACAGGGAAGCATGCCTAGAAGCCAGCTCTCAACTAGCTGCATTCTTATGACAGTGTGAAGGTAGCAGTATTCTGAGTAAGGAGGTTCCCAGATTACCACTCTACTGCACCTGGAGATACCGTCCAGGTCTGCATTGTTAACTTGCGTCTCAGAGGCCTCTGGCAAAAGTCTCTGGTGAAGACGTGGGAAACTCACTCTGCAGGCAGTGTGGAACTGTGAGGGACTGAGGGTGAGCTCAACTCTAAGCAGTAAGATGATATTGGACAAGGCGTTCAGCTACCTTCTCACATATGGAACTTAGTATGTAGCACCAGTCTACCCCAGGAATTACTGGGAAATCGCTGGATTGAGCTTGGAGGCACTAGTCTTGTGTGCCGGGAGATTCCAGTTACCTCTCCCAACACTTCGGTGAAGCAGCGAGCCTAGGCCTTTTGGAAGCGAAAGTAAGCTGCAGGCAGGAGGTAGGGTTACAGGCCATAAGCTCAACTCTCAGAACTGTGTATGCATGGGAGGCAGATGTCTGCTACCCACTCGTACATGCGAGTGGGAACCTAGCTACACTCTGATGAAGAAGGACTTTGGAAATCGCTGTATTCAACTCAGATACACGTGGGTTCAGGCACAACGATTCCACATGCTTTTCTCACAACCTTTCCTTGCCACTAACATGAGGACGTTAGCAGCTCCTTCTACAGTCAAGCAGGATGCGGGAGGGTTGTGCCCTGTCTTTAGCTCTCACAGGGAAGCATGCCTTGAAGCCAGCTGTCAACTAGCTGCATACTTATGGCAGGGTCAAGGTAGCAGTATTCTGAGACAGGAGGTTCCCAGATTACCAGTCTACTGCACCTGGAGATACCCTCCAGGTCTGCATTGTTAACTTGCGTCTCAGAAGCCTCTGGCAAACGTCTCTGGTGAAGACGTGCGAAACTCACTCTGCAGGCAGTGTGGAACTGTGAGGGACTGGGGGTCAGCTCAACTCTCAGAAGTAAGATGTTTTTGGACAAGGCGTTCAGCTACCTTCTCACATATGGAACTTAGTATGTAGCACCAGTCTACCCCAGCAATAAGTGGGATGTTGCTCGATTGAGCTTGGAGGCACTCGTCTTGAGTGCCGGGAGATTCCAATTACCTCTCCCAACACTTGCGTCAAGCAGCAAGCCTAGGCCTTTTGGAAGCGAAAGGTAGCGGCAGGCACGATGTAGGGTTACAGGCCATAAGCTCAACTCTCAGAAGTGTGTATGCATGGGAGGCAGATGTCTGCTACCCACTCGGACATGGGAGTTGGAACATAGCTACACTCCTATTGAAGAAGGATGTTGGAAATCGCTGTATTCAACTCAGATACACGGGAGTTCAGGCCCAATGCTTACACATGCTTTTCCCACAACCTATCCCAGCCACTAACATAAGGAGGTTAGCAGGTACGTCTACAGTCAGGCAGGATGCGGGAGGGTTCTGCCCTGTCCTCAGCTCTCACAGGGAAGCATGCCTAGAAGCCAGCTCTCAACTAGCTGCATTCTTATGACAGTGTGAAGGTAGCAGTATTCTGAGTAAGGAGGTTCCCAGATTACCACTCTACTGCACCTGGAGATACCGTCCAGGTCTGCATTGTTAACTTGCGTCTCAGAGGCCTCTGGCAAAAGTCTCTGGTGAAGACGTGGGAAACTCACTCTGCAGGCAGTGTGGAACTCTGAGGGACTGAGGGTGAGCTCAACTCTAAGCAGTAAGATGATTTTGGACAAGGCGTTCAGCTACCTTCTCACATATGGAACTTAGTATGTAGCACCAGTCTACCCCAGGAATTACTGGGAAATCGCTGGATTGAGCTTGGAGGCACTAGTCTTGTGTGCCGGGAGATTCCAGTTACCTCTCCCAACACTTCGGTGAAGCAGCGAGCCTAGGCCTTTTGGAAGCGAAAGTTAGCTGCAGGCAGGAGGTAGGGTTACAGGCCATAAGCTCAACTCTCAGAACTGTGTATGCATGGGAGGCAGATGTCTGCTACCCACTCGTACATGCGAGTGGGAACCTAGCTACACTCTGATGAAGAAGGACTTTGGAAATCGCTGTATTCAACTCAGATACACGTGGGTTCAGGCACAACGATTCCACATGCTTTTCTCACAACCTTTCCTTGCCACTAACATGAGGACGTTAGCAGCTCCTTCTACAGTCAAGCAGGATGCGGGAGGGTTGTGCCCTGTCTTTAGCTCTCACAGGAAGCATGCCTTGAAGCCAGCTGTCAACTAGCTGCATACTTATGGCAGGGTCAAGGTAGCAGTATTCTGAGACAGGAGGTTCCCAGATTACCAGTCTACTGCACCTGGAGATACCCTCCAGGTCTGCATTGTTAACTTGCGTCTCAGAAGCCTCTGGCAAACGTCTCTGGTGAAGACGTGCGAAACTCACTCTGCAGGCAGTGTGGAACTGTGAGGGACTGGGGGTCAGCTCAACTCTCAGAAGTAAGATGCTTTTGGACAAGGCGTTCACCTTCCTTCTCACTTATGGAACTTAGTATGTAGCACCAGTCTACCCCAGGAATAACTGGGATATTGCTCGATTGAGCTTGGAGGCACTCGTCTTGTGTGCCGGGAGATTCCAATTACCTCTCCCAACACTTGCGTCAAGCAGGGAGCCTAGGCCTTTTGGAAGCGAAAGGTAGCTGCAGGCAGGATGTAGGGTTACAGGCCATAAGCTCAACTCTCAGAAGTGTGTACGCATGGGCGGCAGATGTCTGCTCCCCATTCTGACATGGGAGGTGGAACCTAGCTACACTCTGATTGAAGAAGGCCATTGAAAATCGCTGTATTCAACTCAGATATACAGGAGTTCAGGCCCAATGCTTACACATGCTTTTTCCACAACCTCTCTCAGCCACTAACATTAGGATGTTAGCAGCTACGCCTACAGTCAGGCAGGATGCGTGAGGGTTCTGCCTTTTCCTCAGCACTCCCAGGAAAGCATGCCTAGAAGCCAGCTCTCAACAGGCAGCATTCTTATGGCATTGTGAAGGTAGCAGTTTTCTGAGTCAGGAGGTTCCAAGATTACCACTCTACTGCACCTGGAGATACCCTCCAGGTCTGCATTGTTAACTTGCGTCTCAGAAGCCTCTGGCAAACGTCTCTGGTGAAGATCTGCGAAACTCACTCTGCAGGCAGTGTGGAACTGTGAGGGACTGAGGGTGAGCTCAACTCTCAGAAGTAAGATGCTTTTGGACAAGGCGTTCAGCTACCTTCTCACATATGGAACTTAGTATGTAGCACCAGCCTACCACAGGAATTACTACGAAATCGCTGGATTGATCTTGGAGGCACTAGTCTTGGGTGCCGGGAGATTCCAATTACCTCTCCCAACACTTCCGTCAAACAGCGAGCCTAGGCCTTTTAGAAGCAAAGGGTACCAGCAGGCTGGATGGAGATGAACAGGCCATAAGCTCAACTCTCTGAAGTGTGTATGCATGGGAGGCAGATGTCTGCTCCCCATTCTGACATGGTAGTTGGAACCTAGCTACACTCTGATTGAAGAAGGCCATTGGAAATCGCTGTATTCAACTCAGTTACACAGGAGTTCAGGCCCAATGCTTACACATGCTTTTCCCGCAACCTCTCTCAGCCACTCACTTTAGGATGTTAGCAACCACGCCTACAGTCAGGCAGGATGCGGGAGGGTTCTGCCCTGTCCTCAGCTCTCCCAGGGAAGCATGCCTAGAAGCCAGCTCTCAACTAGCTGCATTCTTATGGCAGTGTGAAGGTAGCAGTATTCTGAGTCAGGAGGTTCCAAGATTACCACTCTACTGCACCTGGAGATACCCTCCAGGTCTGCATTGTTAACTTGCGTCTCAGAAGCCTGTGGCAAACGTCTCTGGTGAAGACCTGCGAAACTCACTCTGCAGGCAGTGTGGAACTGTGAGGGACTGGGGGTCAGCTCAACTCTCAGAAGTAAGATGTTTTTGGACAAGGCGTTCAGCTACCTTCTCACATATGGAACTTAGTATGTAGCACCAGTCTACCCCAGGAATAACTGGGATATTGCTCGATTGAGCTTGGAGGCACTCGTCTTGAGTGCCGGGAGATTCCAATTACCTCTCCCAACACTTGCGTCAAGCAGCAAGCCTAGGCCTTTTGGAAGCGAAAGGTAGCGGCAGGCACGATGTAGGGTTACAGGCCGTAAGCTCAACTCTCAGAAGTGTGTATGCATGGGAGGCAGATGTCTGCTACCCACTCGGACATGGGAGTTGGAACCTAGCTACACTCCTATTGAAGAAGGATGTTGGAAATCGCTGTATTCAACTCAGATACACGGGAGTTCAGGCCCAATGCTTACACATGCTTTTCCCACAACCTATCCCAGCCACTAACATAAGGAGGTTAGCAGGTACGTCTACAGTCAGGCAGGATGCGGGAGGGTTCTGCCCTGTCCTCAGCTCTCACAGGGAAGCATGCCTAGAAGCCAGCTCTCAACTAGCTGCATTCTTATGACAGTGTGAAGGTAGCAGTATTCTGAGTAAGGAGGTTCCCAGATTACCACTCTACTGCACCTGGAGATACCGTCCAGGTCTGCATTGTTAACTTGCGTCTCAGAGGCCTCTGGCAAAAGTCTCTGGTGAAGACGTGGGAAACTCACTCTGCAGGCAGTGTGGAACTGTGAGGGACTGAGGGTGAGCTCAACTCTAAGCAGTAAGATGATTTTGGACAAGGCGTTCAGCTACCTTCTCACATATGGAACTTAGTATGTAGCACCAGTCTACCCCAGGAATTACTGGGAAATCGCTGGATTGAGCTTGGAGGCACTAGTCTTGTGTGCCGGGAGATTCCAGTTACCTCTCCCAACACTTCGGTGAAGCAGCGAGCCTAGGCCTTTTGGAAGCGAAAGTTAGCTGCAGGCAGGAGGTAGGGTTACAGGCCATAAGCTCAACTCTCAGAACTGTGTATGCATGGGAGGCAGATGTCTGCTACCCACTCGTACATGCGAGTGGGAACCTAGCTACACTCTGATGAAGAAGGACTTTGGAAATCGCTGTATTCAACTCAGATACACGTGGGTTCAGGCACAACGATTCCACATGCTTTTCTCACAACCTTTCCTTGCCACTAACATGAGGACGTTAGCAGCTCCTTCTACAGTCAAGCAGGATGCGGGAGGGTTGTGCCCTGTCTTTAGCACTCACAGGAAGCATGCCTTGAAGCCAGCTGTCAACTAGCTGCATACTTATGGCAGGGTCAAGGTAGCAGTATTCTGAGACAGGAGGTTCCCAGATTACCAGTCTACTGCACCTGGAGATACCCTCCAGGTCTGCATTGTTAACTTGCGTCTCAGAAGCCTCTGGCAAACGTCTCTGGTGAAGACGTGCGAAACTCACTCTGCAGGCAGTGTGGAACTGTGAGGGACTGGGGGTCAGCTCAACTCTCAGAAGTAAGATGTTTTTGGACAAGGCGTTCAGCTACCTTCTCACATATGGAACTTAGTATGTAGCACCAGTCTACCCCAGGAATAAGTGGGATGTTGCTCGATTGAGCTTGGAGGCACTCGTCTTGAGTGCCGGGAGATTCCAATTACCTCTCCCAACACTTGCGTCAAGCAGCAAGCCTAGGCCTTTTGGAAGCGAAAGGTAGCGGCAGGCACGATGTAGGGTTACAGGCCATAAGCTCAACTCTCAGAAGTGTGTATGCATGGGAGGCAGATGTCTGCTACCCACTCGGACATGGGAGTTGGAACCTAGCTACACTCCTATTGAAGAAGGATGTTGGAAATCGCTGTATTCAACTCAGATACACGGGAGTTCAGGCCCAATGCTTACACATGCTTTTCCCACAACCTATCCCAGCCACTAACATAAGGAGGTTAGCAGGTACGTCTACAGTCAGGCAGGATGCGGGAGGGTTCTGCCCTGTCCTCAGCTCTCACAGGGAAGCATGCCTAGAAGCCAGCTCTCAACTAGCTGCATTCTTATGACAGTGTGAAGGTAGCAGTATTCTGAGTAAGGAGGTTCCCAGATTACCACTCTACTGCACCTGGAGATACCGTCCAGGTCTGCATTGTTAACTTGCGTCTCAGAGGCCTCTGGCAAAAGTCTCTGGTGAAGACGTGGGAAACTCACTCTGCAGGCAGTGTGGAACTGTGAGGGACTGAGGGTGAGCTCAACTCTAAGCAGTAAGATGATTTTGGACAAGGCGTTCAGCTACCTTCTCACATATGGTACTTAGTATGTAGCACCAGTCTACCCCAGGAATTACTGGGAAATCGCTGGATTGAGCTTGGAGGCACTAGTCTTGTGTGCCGGGAGATTCCAGTTACCTCTCCCAACACTTCGGTGAAGCAGCGAGCCTAGGCCTTTTGGAAGCGAAAGTTAGCTGCAGGCAGGAGGTAGGGTTACAGGCCATAAGCTCAACTCTCAGAAGTGTGTATGCATGGGAGGCAGATGTCTGCTACCCACTCGTACATGCGAGTGGGAACCTAGCTACACTCTGATGAAGAAGGACTTTGGAAATCGCTGTATTCAACTCAGATACACGTGGGTTCAGGCACAACGATTCCACATGCTTTTCTCACAACCTTTCCTTGCCACTAACATGAGGACGTTAGCAGCTCCTTCTACAGTCAAGCAGGATGCGGGAGGGTTGTGCCCTGTCTTTAGCTCTCACAGGAAGCATGCCTTGAAGCCAGCTGTCAACTAGCTGCATACTTATGGCAGGGTCAAGGTAGCAGTATTCTGAGACAGGAGGTTCCCAGATTACCAGTCTACTGCACCTGGAGATACCCTCCAGGTCTGCATTGTTAACTTGCGTCTCAGAAGCCTCTGGCAAACGTCTCTGGTGAAGACGTGCGAAACTCACTCTGCAGGCAGTGTGGAACTGTGAGGGACTGGGGGTCAGCTCAACTCTCAGAAGTAAGATGCTTTTGGACAAGGCGTTCACCTTCCTTCTCACTTATGGAACTTAGTATGTAGCACCAGTCTACCCCAGGAATAACTGGGATATTGCTCGATTGAGCTTGGAGGCACTCGTCTTGTGTGCCGGGAGATTCCAATTACCTCTCCCAACACTTGCGTCAAGCAGGGAGCCTAGGCCTTTTGGCAGCGAAAGGTAGCGGCAGGCAGGATGTAGGGTTACAGGCCATAAGCTCAACTCTCAGAAGTGTGTACGCATGGGAGGCAGATGTCTGCTCCCCATTCTGACATGGGAGGTGGAACCTAGCTACACTCTGATTGAAGAAGGCCATTGAAAATCGCTGTATTCAACTCAGATACACAGTTCAGGCCCAATGCTTACACATGCTTTTTCCACAACCTCTCTCAGCCACTAACATTAGGATGTTAGCAGCTACGCCTACAGTCAGGCAGGATGCGTGAGGGTTCTGCCTTTTCCTCAGCACTCCCAGGAAAGCATGCCTAGAAGCCAGCTCTCAACAGGCAGCATTCTTATGGCATTGTGAAGGTAGCAGTTTTCTGAGTCAGGAGGTTCCAAGATTACCACTCTACTGCACCTGGAGATACCCTCCAGGTCTGCATTGTTAACTTGCGTCTCAGAAGCCTCTGGCAAACGTCTCTGGTGAAGATCTGCGAAACTCACTCTGCAGGCAGTGTGGAACTGTGAGGGACTGAGGGTGAGCTCAACTCTCAGAAGTAAGATGCTTTTGGACAAGGCGTTCAGCTACCTTCTCACATATGGAACTTAGTATGTAGCACCAGCCTACCACAGGAATTACTACGAAATCGCTGGATTGATCTTGGAGGCACTAGTCTTGGGTGCCGGGAGATTCCAATTACCTCTCCCAACACTTCCGTCAAACAGCGAGCCTAGGCCTTTTAGAAGCAAAGGGTACCAGCAGGCTGGATGGAGATGAACAGGCCATAAGCTCAACTCTCTGAAGTGTGTATGCATGGGAGGCAGATGTCTGCTCCCCATTCTGACATGGTAGTTGGAACCTAGCTACACTCTGATTGAAGAAGGCCATTGGAAATCGCTGTATTCAACTCAGTTACACAGGAGTTCAGGCCCAATGCTTACACATGCTTTTCCCGCAACCTCTCTCAGCCACTCACTTTAGGATGTTAGCAACCACGCCTACAGTCAGGCAGGATGCGGGAGGGTTCTGCCCTGTCCTCAGCTCTCCCAGGGAAGCATGCCTAGAAGCCAGCTCTCAACTAGCTGCATTCTTATGGCAGTGTGAAGGTAGCAGTATTCTGAGACAGGAGGTTCCCAGATTACCAGTCTACTGCACCTGGAGATACCCTTCAGGTCTGCATTGTTAACTTGCATCTCAGAGGCCTCTGGCAAAAGTCTCTGGTGAAGACGTGGGAAACTCACTCTGCAGGCAGTGTGGAACTGTGAGGGACTGAGGGTGAGCTCAACTCTAAGCAGTAAGATGATTTTGGACAAGGCGTTCAGCTACCTTCTCACATATGGAACTTAGTATGTAGCACCAGTCTACCCCAGGAATTACTGGGAAATCGCTGGATTGAGCTTGGAGGCACTAGTCTTGTGTGCCGGGAGATTCCAGTTACCTCTCCCAACACTTCGGTGAAGCAGCGAGCCTAGGCCTTTTGGAAGCGAAAGTTAGCTGCAGGCAGGAGGTAGGGTTACAGGCCATAAGCTCAACTCTCAGAACTGTGTATGCATGGGAGGCAGATGTCTGCTACCCACTCGTACATGCGAGTGGGAACCTAGCTACACTCTGATGAAGAAGGACTTTGGAAATCGCTGTATTCAACTCAGATACACGTGGGTTCAGGCACAACGATTCCACATGCTTTTCTCACAACCTTTCCTTGCCACTAACATGAGGACGTTAGCAGCTCCTTCTACAGTCAAGCAGGATGCGGGAGGGTTGTGCCCTGTCCTTAGCTCTCACAGGAAGCATGCCTTGAAGCCAGCTGTCTACTAGCTGCATACTTATGGCAGGGTCAAGGTAGCAGTATTCTGAGACAGGAGGTTCCCAGATTACCAGTCTACTGCACCTGGAGATACCCTCCAGGTCTGCATTGTTAACTTGCGTCTCAGAAGCCTCTGGCAAACGTCTCTGGTGAAGACGTGCGAAACTCACTCTGCAGGCAGTGTGGAACTGTGAGGGACTGGGGGTCAGCTCAACTCTCAGAAGTAAGATGCTTTTGGACAAGGCGTTCACCTTCCTTCTCACTTATGGAACTTAGTATGTAGCACCAGTCTACCCCAGGAATAACTGGGATATTGCTCGATTGAGCTTGGAGGCACTCGTCTTGTGTGCCGGGAGATTCCAATTACCTCTCCCAACACTTGCGTCAAGCAGGGAGCCTAGGCCTTTTGGAAGCGAAAGGTAGCTGCAGGCAGGATGTAGGGTTACAGGCCATAAGCTCAACTCTCAGAAGTGTGTACGCATGGGAGGCAGATGTCTGCTCCCCATTCTGACATGGGAGGTGGAACCTAGCTACACTCTGATTGAAGAAGGCCATTGAAAATCGCTGTATTCAACTCAGATACACAGTTCAGGCCCAATGCTTACACATGCTTTTTCCACAACCTCTCTCAGCCACTAACATTAGGATGTTAGCAGCTACGCCTACAGTCAGGCAGGATGCGTGAGGGTTCTGCCTTTTCCTCAGCACTCCCAGGAAAGCATGCCTAGAAGCCAGCTCTCAACAGGCAGCATTCTTATGGCATTGTGAAGGTAGCAGTTTTCTGAGTCAGGAGGTTCCAAGATTACCACTCTACTGCACCTGGAGATACCCTCCAGGTCTGCATTGTTAACTTGCGTCTCAGAAGCCTCTGGCAAACGTCTCTGGTGAAGATCTGCGAAACTCACTCTGCAGGCAGTGTGGAACTGTGAGGGACTGAGGGTGAGCTCAACTCTCAGAAGTAAGATGCTTTTGGACAAGGCGTTCAGCTACCTTCTCCTTTATGGAACTTAGTATGTAGCACCAGCCTACCACAGGAATTACTACGAAATCGCTGGATTGATCTTGGAGGCACTAGTCTTGGGTGCCGGGAGATTCTAATTACCTCTCCCAACACTTCCGTCAAACAGCGAGCCTAGGCCTTTTAGAAGCAAAGGGTACCAGCAGGCTGGATGGAGATGAACAGGCCATAAGCTCAACTCTCTGAAGTGTGTATGCATGGGAGGCAGATGTCTGCTCCCCATTCTGACATGGTAGTTGGAACCTAGCTACACTCTGATTGAAGAAGGCCATTGGAAATCGCTGTATTCAACTCACTTACACAGGAGTTCAGGCCCAATGCTTACACATGCTTTTCTCGCAACCTCTCTCAGCCACTCACTTTAGGATGTTAGCAACCACGCCTACAGTCAGGCAGGATGCGGGAGGGTTCTGCCCTGTCCTCAGCTCTCCCAGGGAAGCATGCCTAGAAGCCAGCTCTCAACTAGCTGCATTCTTATGGCAGTGTGAAGGTAGCAGTATTCTGAGTCAGGAGGTTCCAAGATTACCACTCTACTGCACCTGGAGATACCCTCCAGGTCTGCATTGTTAACTTGCGTCTCAGAAGCCTGTGGCAAACGTCTCTGGTGAAGACCTGCGAAACTCACTCTGCAGGCAGTGTGGAACTGTGAGGGACTGGGGGTCAGCTCAACTCTCAGAAGTAAGATGTTTTTGGACAAGGCGTTCAGCTACCTTCTCACATATGGAACTTAGTATGTAGCACCAGTCTACCCCAGGAATAACTGGGATATTGCTCGATTGAGCTGGGAGGCACTCGTCTTGAGTGCCGGGAGATTCCAATTACCTCTCCCAACACTTGCGTCAAGCAGCAAGCCTAGGCCTTTTGGAAGCGAAAGTTAGCGGCAGGCACGATGTAGGGTTACAGGCCATAAGCTCAACTCTCAGAAGTGTGTATGCATGGGAGGCAGATGTCTGCTACCCACTCGGACATGGGAGTTGGAACCTAGCTACACTCCTATTGAAGAAGGATGTTGGAAATCGCTGTATTCAACTCAGATACACGGGAGTTCAGGCCCAATGCTTACACATGCTTTTCCCACAACCTATCCCAGCCACTAACATAAGGAGGTTAGCAGGTACGTCTACAGTCAGGCAGGATGCGGGAGGGTTCTGCCCTGTCCTCAGCTCTCACAGGGAAGCATGCCTAGAAGCCAGCTCTCAACTAGCTGCATTCTTATGACAGTGTGAAGGTAGCAGTATTCTGAGTAAGGAGGTTCCCAGATTACCACTCTACTGCACCTGGAGATACCGTCCAGGTCTGCATTGTTAACTTGCGTCTCAGAGGCCTCTGGCAAAAGTCTCTGGTGAAGACGTGGGAAACTCACTCTGCAGGCAGTGTGGAACTGTGAGGGACTGAGGGTGAGCTCAACTCTAAGCAGTAAGATGATTTTGGACAAGGCGTTCAGCTACCTTCTCACATATGGAACTTAGTATGTAGCACCAGTCTACCCCAGGAATTACTGGGAAATCGCTGGATTGAGCTTGGAGGCACTAGTCTTGTGTGCCGGGAGATTCCAGTTACCTCTCCCAACACTTCGGTGAAGCAGCGAGCCTAGGCCTTTTGGAAGCGAAAGTTAGCTGCAGGCAGGAGGTAGGGTTACAGGCCATAAGCTCAACTCTCAGAACTGTGTATGCATGGGAGGCAGATGTCTGCTACCCACTCGTACATGCGAGTGGGAACCTAGCTACACTCTGATGAAGAAGGACTTTGGAAATCGCTGTATTCAACTCAGATACACGTGGGTTCAGGCACAACGATTCCACATGCTTTTCTCACAACCTTTCCTTGCCACTAACATGAGGACGTTAGCAGCTCCTTCTACAGTCAAGCAGGATGCGGGAGGGTTGTGCCCTGTCTTTAGCTCTCACAGGAAGCATGCCTTGAAGCCAGCTGTCAACTAGCTGCATACTTATGGCAGGGTCAAGGTAGCAGTATTCTGAGACAGGAGGTTCCCAGATTACCAGTCTACTGCACCTGGAGATACCCTCCAGGTCTGCATTGTTAACTTGCGTCTCAGAAGCCTCTGGCAAACGTCTCTGGTGAAGACGTGCGAAACTCACTCTGCAGGCAGTGTGGAACTGTGAGGGACTGGGGGTCAGCTCAACTCTCAGAAGTAAGATGCTTTTGGACAAGGCGTTCACCTTCCTTCTCACTTATGGAACTTAGTATGTAGCACCAGTCTACCCCAGGAATAACTGGGATATTGCTCGATTGAGCTTGGAGGCACTCGTCTTGTGTGCCGGGAGATTCCAATTACCTCTCCCAACACTTGCGTCAAGCAGGGAGCCTAGGCCTTTTGGAAGCGAAAGGTAGCTGCAGGCAGGATGTAGGGTTACAGGCCATAAGCTCAACTCTCAGAAGTGTGTACGCATGGGAGGCAGATGTCTGCTCCCCATTCTGACATGGGAGGTGGAACCTAGCTACACTCTGATTGAAGAAGGCCATTGAAAATCGCTGTATTCAACTCAGATACACAGTTCAGGCCCAATGCTTACACATGCTTTTTCCACAACCTCTCTCAGCCACTAACATTAGGATGTTAGCAGCTACGCCTACAGTCAGGCAGGATGCGTGAGGGTTCTGCCTTTTCCTCAGCACTCCCAGGAAAGCATGCCTAGAAGCCAGCTCTCAACAGGCAGCATTCTTATGGCATTGTGAAGGTAGCAGTTTTCTGAGTCAGGAGGTTCCAAGATTACCACTCTACTGCACCTGGAGATACCCTCCAGGTCTGCATTGTTAACTTGCGTCTCAGAAGCCTCTGGCAAACGTCTCTGGTGAAGATCTGCGAAACTCACTCTGCAGGCAGTGTGGAACTGTGAGGGACTGAGGGTGAGCTCAACTCTCAGAAGTAAGATGCTTTTGGACAAGGCGTTCAGCTACCTTCTCACATATGGAACTTAGTATGTAGCACCAGCCTACCACAGGAATTACTACGAAATCGCTGGATTGATCTTGGAGGCACTAGTCTTGGGTGCCGGGAGATTCCAATTACCTCTCCCAACACTTCCGTCAAACAGCGAGCCTAGGCCTTTTAGAAGCAAAGGGTACCAGCAGGCTGGATGGAGATGAACAGGCCATAAGCTCAACTCTCTGAAGTGTGTATGCATGGGAGGCAGATGTCTGCTCCCCATTCTGACATGGTAGTTGGAACCTAGCTACACTCTGATTGAAGAAGGCCATTGGAAATCGCTGTATTCAACTCAGTTACACAGGAGTTCAGGCCCAATGCTTACACATGCTTTTCCCGCAACCTCTCTCAGCCACTCACTTTAGGATGTTAGCAACCACGCCTACAGTCAGGCAGGATGCGGGAGGGTTCTGCCCTGTCCTCAGCTCTCCCAGGGAAGCATGCCTAGAAGCCAGCTCTCAACTAGCTGCATTCTTATGGCAGTGTGAAGGTAGCAGTATTCTGAGACAGGAGGTTCCCAGATTACCAGTCTACTGCACCTGGAGATACCCTCCAGGTCTGCATTGTTAACTTGCGTCTCAGAGGTCTCTGGCAAAAGTCTCTGGTGAAGACGTGGGAAACTCACTCTGCAGGCAGTGTGGAACTGTGAGGGACTGAGGGTGAGCTCAACTCTAAGCAGTAAGATGATTTTGGACAAGGCGTTCAGCTACCTTCTCACATATGGAACTTAGTATGTAGCACCAGTCTACCCCAGGAATTACTGGGAAATCGCTGGATTGAGCTTGGAGGCACTAGTCTTGTGTGCCGGGAGATTCCAGTTACCTCTCCCAACACTTCGGTGAAGCAGCGAGCCTAGGCCTTTTGGAAGCGAAAGTTAGCTGCAGGCAGGAGGTAGGGTTACAGGCCATAAGCTCAACTCTCAGAACTGTGTATGCATGGGAGGCAGATGTCTGCTACCCACTCGTACATGCGAGTGGGAACCTAGCTACACTCTGATGAAGAAGGACTTTGGAAATCGCTGTATTCAACTCAGATACACGTGGGTTCAGGCACAACGATTCCACATGCTTTTCTCACAACCTTTCCTTGCCACTAACATGCGGACGTTAGCAGCTCCTTCTACAGTCAAGCAGGATGCGGGAGGGTTGTGCCCTGTCCTTAGCTCTCACAGGAAGCATGCCTTGAAGCCAGCTGTCTACTAGCTGCATACTTATGGCAGGGTCAAGGTAGCAGTATTCTGAGACAGGAGGTTCCCAGATTACCAGTCTACTGCACCTGGAGATACCCTCCAGGTCTGCATTGTTAACTTGCGTCTCAGAAGCCTCTGGCAAACGTCTCTGGTGAAGACGTGCGAAACTCACTCTGCAGGCAGTGTGGAACTGTGAGGGACTGGGGGTCAGCTCAACTCTCAGAAGTAAGATGCTTTTGGACAAGGCGTTCACCTTCCTTCTCACTTATGGAACTTAGTATGTAGCACCAGTCTACCCCAGGAATCACTGGGATATTGCTCGATTGAGCTTGGAGGCACTCGTCTTGTGTGCCGGGAGATTCCAATTACCTCTCCCAACACTTGCGTCAAGCAGGGAGCCTAGGCCTTTTGGAAGCGAAAGGTAGCTGCAGGCAGGATGTAGGGTTACAGGCCATAAGCTCAACTCTCAGAAGTGTGTACGCATGGGAGGCAGATGTCTGCTCCCCATTCTGACATGGGAGGTGGAACCTAGCTACACTCTGATTGAAGAAGGCCATTGAAAATCGCTGTATTCAACTCAGATACACAGTTCAGGCCCAATGCTTACACATGCTTTTTCCACAACCTCTCTCAGCCACTAACATTAGGATGTTAGCAGCTACGCCTACAGTCAGGCAGGATGCGTGAGGGTTCTGCCTTTTCCTCAGCACTCCCAGGAAAGCATGCCTAGAAGCCAGCTCTCAACAGGCAGCATTCTTATGGCATTGTGAAGGTAGCAGTTTTCTGAGTCAGGAGGTTCCAAGATTACCACTCTACTGCACCTGGAGATACCCTCCAGGTCTGCATTGTTAACTTGCGTCTCAGAAGCCTCTGGCAAACGTCTCTGGTGAAGATCTGCGAAACTCACTCTGCAGGCAGTGTGGAACTGTGAGGGACTGAGGGTGAGCTCAACTCTCAGAAGTAAGATGCTTTTGGACAAGGCGTTCAGCTACCTTCTCCTTTATGGAACTTAGTATGTAGCACCAGCCTACCACAGGAATTACTACGAAATCGCTGGATTGATCTTGGAGGCACTAGTCTTGGGTGCCGGGAGATTCCAATTACCTCTCCCAACACTTCCGTCAAACAGCGAGCCTAGGCCTTTTAGAAGCAAAGGGTACCAGCAGGCTGGATGGAGATGAACAGGCCATAAGCTCAACTCTCTGAAGTGTGTATGCATGGGAGGCAGATGTCTGCTCCCCATTCTGACATGGTAGTTGGAACCTAGCTACACTCTGATTGAAGAAGGCCATTGGAAATCGCTGTATTCAACTCAGTTACACAGGAGATCAGGCCCAATGCTTACACATGCTTTTCCCGCAACCTCTCTCAGCCACTCACTTTAGGATGTTAGCAACCACGCCTACAGTCAGGCAGGATGCGGGAGGGTTCTGCCCTGTCCTCAGCTCTCCCAGGGAAGCATGCCTAGAAGCCAGCTCTCAACTAGCTGCATTCTTATGGCAGTGTGAAGGTAGCAGTATTCTGAGTCAGGAGGTTCCAAGATTACCACTCTACTGCACCTGGAGATACCCTCCAGGTCTGCATTGTTAACTTGCGTCTCAGAAGCCTGTGGCAAACGTCTCTGGTGAAGACCTGCGAAACTCACTCTGCAGGCAGTGTGGAACTGTGAGGGACTGAGGGTGAGCTCAACTCTCAGAAGTAAGATGTTTTTGGACAAGGCGTTCAGCTACCTTCTCACATATGGAACTTAGTATGTAGCACCAGTCTACCTCAGGAATAACTGGGATATTGCTCGATTGAGCTTGGAGGCACTCGTCTTGAGTGCCGGGAGATTCCAATTACCTCTCCCAACACTTGCGTCAAGCAGCAAGCCTAGGCCTTTTGGAAGCGAAAGGTAGCGGCAGGCACGATGTAGGGTTACAGGCCATAAGCTCAACTCTCAGAAGTGTGTATGCATGGGAGGCAGATGTCTGCTACCCACTCGGACATGGGAGTTGGAACCTAGCTACACTCCTATTGAAGAAGGATGTTGGAAATCGCTGTATTCAACTCAGATACACGGGAGTTCAGGCCCAATGCTTACACATGCTTTTCCCACAACCTATCCCAGCCACTAACATAAGGAGGTTAGCAGGTACGTCTACAGTCAGGCAGGATGCGGGAGGGTTCTGCCCTGTCCTCAGCTCTCACAGGGAAGCATGCCTAGAAGCCAGCTCTCAACTAGCTGCATTCTTATGACAGTGTGAAGGTAGCAGTATTCTGAGTAAGGAGGTTCCCAGATTACCACTCTACTGCACCTGGAGATACCGTCCAGGTCTGCATTGTTAACTTGCGTCTCAGAGGCCTCTGGCAAAAGTCTCTGGTGAAGACGTGGGAAACTCACTCTGCAGGCAGTGTGGAACTGTGAGGGACTGAGGGTGAGCTCAACTCTAAGCAGTAAGATGATTTTGGACAAGGCGTTCAGCTACCTTCTCACATATGGAACTTAGTATGTAGCACCAGTCTACCCCAGGAATTACTGGGAAATCGCTGGATTGAGCTTGGAGGCACTAGTCTTGTGTGCCGGTAGATTCCAGTTACCTCTCCCAACACTTCGGTGAAGCAGCGAGCCTAGGCCTTTTGGAAGCGAAAGTAAGCTGCAGGCAGGAGGTAGGGTTACAGGCCATAAGCTCAACTCTCAGAACTGTGTATGCATGGGAGGCAGATGTCTGCTACCCACTCGTACATGCGAGTGGGAACCTAGCTACACTCTGATGAAGAAGGACTTTGGAAATCGCTGTATTCAACTCAGATACACGTGGGTTCAGGCACAACGATTCCACATGCTTTTCTCACAACCTTTCCTTGCCACTAACATGAGGACGTTAGCAGCTCCTTCTACAGTCAAGCAGGATGCGGGAGGGTTGTGCCCTGTCTTTAGCACTCACAGGAAGCATGCCTTGAAGCCAGCTGTCAACTAGCTGCATTCTTATGGCAGGGTCAAGGTAGCAGTATTCTGAGACAGGAGGTTCCCAGATTACCAGTCTACTGCACCTGGAGATACCCACCAGGTCTGCATTGTTAACTTGCGTCTCAGAAGCCTCTGGCAAACGTCTCTGGTGAAGACGTGCGAAACTCACTCTGCAGGCAGTGTGGAACTGTGAGGGACTGGGGGTCAGCTCAACTCTCAGAAGTAAGATGTTTTTGGACAAGGCGTTCAGCTACCTTCTCACATATGGAACTTAGTATGTAGCACCAGTCTACCCCAGGAATAAGTGGGATGTTGCTCGATTGAGCTTGGAGGCACTCGTCTTGAGTGCCGGGAGATTCCAATTACCTCTCCCAACACTTGCGTCAAGCAGCAAGCCTAGGCCTTTTGGAAGCGAAAGGTAGCGGCAGGCACGATGTAGGGTTACAGGCCATAAGCTCAACTCTCAGAAGTGTGTATGCATGGGAGGCAGATGTCTGCTACCCACTCGGACATGGGAGTTGGAACCTAGCTACACTCCTATTGAAGAAGGATGTTGGAAATCGCTGTATTCAACTCAGATACACGGGAGTTCAGGCCCAATGCTTACACATGCTTTTCCCACAACCTATCCCAGCCACTAACATAAGGAGGTTAGCAGGTACGTCTACAGTCAGGCAGGATGCGGGAGGGTTCTGCCCTGTCCTCAGCTCTCACAGGGAAGCATGCCTAGAAGCCAGCTCTCAACTAGCTGCATTCTTATGACAGTGTGAAGGTAGCAGTATTCTGAGTAAGGAGGTTCCCAGATTACCACTCTACTGCACCTGGAGATACCGTCCAGGTCTGCATTGTTAACTTGCGTCTCAGAGGCCTCTGGCAAAAGTCTCTGGTGAAGACGTGGGAAACTCACTCTGCAGGCAGTGTGGAACTGTGAGGGACTGAGGGTGAGCTCAACTCTAAGCAGTAAGATGATTTTGGACAAGGCGTTCAGCTACCTTCTCACATATGGAACTTAGTATGTAGCACCAGTCTACCCCAGGAATTACTGGGAAATCGCTGGATTGAGCTTGGAGGCACTAGTCTTGTGTGCCGGGAGATTCCAGTTACCTCTCCCAACACTTCGGTGAAGCAGCGAGCCTAGGCCTTTTGGAAGCGAAAGTTAGCTGCAGGCAGGAGGTAGGGTTACAGGCCATAAGCTCAACTCTCAGAACTGTGTATGCATGGGAGGCAGATGTCTGCTACCCACTCGTACATGCGAGTGGGAACCTAGCTACACTCTGATGAAGAAGGACTTTGGAAATCGCTGTATTCAACTCAGATACACGTGGGTTCAGGCACAACGATTCCACATGCTTTTCTCACAACCTTTCCTTGCCACTAACATGAGGACGTTAGCAGCTCCTTCTACAGTCAAGCAGGATGCGGGAGGGTTGTGCCCTGTCTTTAGCTCTCACAGGAAGCATGCCTTGAAGCCAGCTGTCAACTAGCTGCATACTTATGGCAGGGTCAAGGTAGCAGTATTCTGAGACAGGAGGTTCCCAGATTACCAGTCTACTGCACCTGGAGATACCCTCCAGGTCTGCATTGTTAACTTGCGTCTCAGAAGCCTCTGGCAAACGTCTCTGGTGAAGACGTGCGAAACTCACTCTGCAGGCAGTGTGGAACTGTGAGGGACTGGGGGTCAGCTCAACTCTCAGAAGTAAGATGCTTTTGGACAAGGCGTTCACCTTCCTTCTCACTTATGGAACTTAGTATGTAGCACCAGTCTACCCCAGGAATAACTGGGATATTGCTCGATTGAGCTTGGAGGCACTCGTCTTGTGTGCCGGGAGATTCCAATTACCTCTCCCAACACTTGCGTCAAGCAGGGAGCCTAGGCCTTTTGGAAGCGAAAGGTAGCTGCAGGCAGGATGTAGGGTTACAGGCCATAAGCTCAACTCTCAGAAGTGTGTACGCATGGGAGGCAGATGTCTGCTCCCCATTCTGACATTGGAGTTGGAACCTAGCTACACTCTGATTGAAGAAGGCCATTCAAAATCGCTGTATTCAACTCAGATACACAGTTCAGGCCCAATGCTTACACATGCTTTTTCCACAACCTCTCTCAGCCACTAACATTAGGATGTTAGCAGCTACGCCTACAGTCAGGCAGGATGCGTGAGGGTTCTGCCTTTTCCTCAGCACTCCCAGGAAAGCATGCCTAGAAGCCAGCTCTCAACAGGCAGCATTCTTATGGCATTGTGAAGGTAGCAGTTTTCTGAGTCAGGAGGTTCCAAGATTACCACTCTACTGCACCTGGAGATACCCTCCAGGTCTGCATTGTTAACTTGCGTCTCAGAAGCCTCTGGCAAACGTCTCTGGTGAAGATCTGCGAAACTCACTCTGCAGGCAGTGTGGAACTGTGAGGGACTGAGGGTGAGCTCAACTCTCAGAAGTAAGATGCTTTTGGACAAGGCGTTCAGCTACCTTCTCCTTTATGGAACTTAGTATGTAGCACCAGCCTACCACAGGAATTACTACGAAATCGCTGGATTGATCTTGGAGGCACTAGTCTTGGGTGCCGGGAGATTCCAATTACCTCTCCCAACACTTCCGTCAAACAGCGAGCCTAGGCCTTTTAGAAGCAAAGGGTACCAGCAGGCTGGATGGAGATGAACAGGCCATAAGCTCAACTCTCTGAAGTGTGTATGCATGGGAGGCAGATGTCTGCTCCCCATTCTGACATGGTAGTTGGAACCTAGCTACACTCTGATTGAAGAAGGCCATTGGAAATCGCTGTATTCAACTCAGTTACACAGGAGTTCAGGCCCAATGCTTACACATGCTTTTCCCGCAACCTCTCTCAGCCACTCACTTTAGGATGTTAGCAACCACGCCTACAGTCAGGCAGGATGCGGGAGGGTTCTGCCCTGTCCTCAGCTCTCCCAGGGAAGCATGCCTAGAAGCCAGCTCTCAACTAGCTGCATTCTTATGGCAGTGTGAAGGTAGCAGTATTCTGAGTCAGGAGGTTCCCAGATTACCACTCTACTGCACCTGGAGATACCCTCCAGGTCTGCATTGTTAACTTGCGTCTCAGAAGCCTGTGGCAAACATCTCTGGTGAAGACCTGCGAAACTCACTCTGCAGGCAGTGTGGAACTGTGAGGGACTGGGGGTCAGCTCAACTCTCAGAAGTAAGATGTTTTTGGACAAGGCGTTCAGCTACCTTCTCACATATGGAACTTAGTATGTAGCACCAGTCTACCCCAGGAATAACTGGGATATTGCTCGATTGAGCTTGGAGGCACTCGTCTTGAGTGCCGGGAGATTCCAATTACCTCTCCCAACACTTGCGTCAAGCAGCAAGCCTAGGCCTTTTGGAAGCGAAAGGTAGCGGCAGGCACGATGTAGGGTTACAGGCCATAAGCTCAACTCTCAGAAGTGTGTATGCATGGGAGGCAGATGTCTGCTACCCACTCGGACATGGGAGTTGGAACCTAGCTACACTCCTATTGAAGAAGGATGTTGGAAATCGCTGTATTCAACTCAGATACACGGGAGTTCAGGCCCAATGCTTACACATGCTTTTCCCACAACCTATCCCAGCCACTAACATAAGGAGGTTAGCAGGTACGTCTACAGTCTGGCAGGATGCGGGAGGGTTCTGCCCTGTCCTCAGCTCTCACAGGGAAGCATGCCTAGAAGCCAGCTCTCAACTAGCTGCATTCTTATGACAGTGTGAAGGTAGCAGTATTCTGAGTAAGGAGGTTCCCAGATTACCACTCTACTGCACCTGGAGATACCGTCCAGGTCTGCATTGTTAACTTGCGTCTCAGAGGCCTCTGGCAAAAGTCTCTGGTGAAGACGTGGGAAACTCACTCTGCAGGCAGTGTGGAACTGTGAGGGACTGAGGGTGAGCTCAACTCTAAGCAGTAAGATGATTTTGGACAAGGCGTTCAGCTACCTTCTCACATATGGAACTTAGTATGTAGCACCAGTCTACCCCAGGAATTACTGGGAAATCGCTGGATTGAGCTTGGAGGCACTAGTCTTGTGTGCCGGGAGATTCCAGTTACCTCTCCCAACACTTCGGTGAAGCAGCGAGCCTAGGCCTTTTGGAAGCGAAAGTTAGCTGCAGGCAGGAGGTAGGGTTACAGGCCATAAGCTCAACTCTCAGAACTGTGTATGCATGGGAGGCAGATGTCTGCTACCCACTCGTACATGCGAGTGGGAACCTAGCTACACTCTGATGAAGAAGGACTTTGGAAATCGCTGTATTCAACTCAGATACACGTGGGTTCAGGCACAACGATTCCACATGCTTTTCTCACAACCTTTCCTTGCCACTAACATGAGGACGTTAGCAGCTCCTTCTACAGTCAAGCAGGATGCGGGAGGGTTGTGCCCTGTCTTTAGCTCTCACAGGAAGCATGCCTTGAAGCCAGCTGTCAACTAGCTGCATACTTATGGCAGGGTCAAGGTAGCAGTATTCTGAGACAGGAGGTTCCCAGATTACCAGTCTACTGCACCTGGAGATACCCTCCAGGTCTGCATTGTTAACTTGCGTCTCAGAAGCCTCTGGCAAACGTCTCTAGTGAAGACGTGCGAAACTCACTCTGCAGGCAGTGTGGAACTGTGAGGGACTGGGGGTCAGCTCAACTCTCAGAAGTAAGATGCTTTTGGACAAGGCGTTCACCTTCCTTCTCACTTATGGAACTTAGTATGTAGCACCAGTCTACCCCAGGAATAACTGGGATATTGCTCGATTGAGCTTGGAGGCACTCGTCTTGTGTGCCGGGAGATTCCAATTACCTCTCCCAACACTTGCGTCAAGCAGGGAGCCTAGGCCTTTTGGAAGCGAAAGGTAGCTGCAGGCAGGATGTAGGGTTACAGGCCATAAGCTCAACTCTCAGAAGTGTGTACGCATGGGAGGCAGATGTCTGCTCCCCATTCTGACATGGGAGTTGGAACCTAGCTACACTCTGATTGAAGAAGGCCATTGAAAATCGCTGTATTCAACTCAGATACACAGTTCAGGCCCAATGCTTACACATGCTTTTTCCACAACCTCTCTCAGCCACTAACATTAGGATGTTAGCAGCTACGCCTACAGTCAGGCAGGATGCGTGAGGGTTCTGCCTTTTCCTCAGCACTCCCAGGAAAGCATGCCTAGAAGCCAGCTCTCAACAGGCAGCATTCTTATGGCATTGTGAAGGTAGCAGTTTTCTGAGTCAGGAGGTTCCAAGATTACCACTCTACTGCACCTGGAGATACCCTCCAGGTCTGCATTGTTAACTTGCGTCTCAGAAGCCTCTGGCAAACGTCTCTGGTGAAGATCTGCGAAACTCACTCTGCAGGCAGTGTGGAACTGTGAGGGACTGAGGGTGAGCTCAACTCTCAGAAGTAAGATGCTTTTGGACAAGGCGTTCAGCTACCTTCTCCTTTATGGAACTTAGTATGTAGCACCAGCCTACCACAGGAATTACTACGAAATCGCTGGATTGATCTTGGAGGCACTAGTCTTGGGTGCCGGGAGATTCCAATTACCTCTCCCAACACTTCCGTCAAACAGCGAGCCTAGGCCTTTTAGAAGCAAAGGGTACCAGCAGGCTGGATGGAGATGAACAGGCCATAAGCTCAACTCTCTGAAGTGTGTATGCATGGGAGGCAGATGTCTGCTCCCCATTCTGACATGGTAGTTGGAACCTAGCTACACTCTGATTGAAGAAGGCCATTGGAAATCGCTGTATTCAACTCAGTTACACAGGAGTTCAGGCCCAATGCTTACACATGCTTTTCCCGCAACCTCTCTCAGCCACTCACTTTAGGATGTTAGCAACCACGCCTACAGTCAGGCAGGATGCGGGAGGGTTCTGCCCTGTCCTCAGCTCTCCCAGGGAAGCATGCCTAGAAGCCAGCTCTCAACTAGCTGCATTCTTATGGCAGTGTGAAGGTAGCAGTATTCTGAGTCAGGAGGTTCCCAGATTACCACTCTACTGCACCTGGAGATACCCTCCAGGTCTGCATTGTTAACTTGCGTCTCAGAAGCCTGTGGCAAACATCTCTGGTGAAGACCTGCGAAACTCACTCTGCAGGCAGTGTGGAACTGTGAGGGACTGGGGGTCAGCTCAACTCTCAGAAGTAAGATGTTTTTGGACAAGGCGTTCAGCTACCTTCTCACATATGGAACTTAGTATGTAGCACCAGTCTACCCCAGGAATAACTGGGATATTGCTCGATTGAGCTTGGAGGCACTCGTCTTGAGTGCCGGGAGATTCCAATTACCTCTCCCAACACTTGCGTCAAGCAGCAAGCCTAGGCCTTTTGGAAGCGAAAGGTAGCGGCAGGCACGATGTAGGGTTACAGGCCATAAGCTCAACTCTCAGAAGTGTGTATGCATGGGAGGCAGATGTCTGCTACCCACTCGGACATGGGAGTTGGAACCTAGCTACACTCCTATTGAAGAAGGATGTTGGAAATCGCTGTATTCAACTCAGATACACGGGAGTTCAGGCCCAATGCTTACACATGCTTTTCCCACAACCTATCCCAGCCACTAACATAAGGAGGTTAGCAGGTACGTCTACAGTCAGGCAGGATGCGGGAGGGTTCTGCCCTGTCCTCAGCTCTCACAGGGAAGCATGCCTAGAAGCCAGCTCTCAACTAGCTGCATTCTTATGACAGTGTGAAGGTAGCAGTATTCTGAGTAAGGAGGTTCCCAGATTACCACTCTACTGCACCTGGAGATACCGTCCAGGTCTGCATTGTTAACTTGCGTCTCAGAGGCCTCTGGCAAAAGTCTCTGGTGAAGACGTGGGAAACTCACTCTGCAGGCAGTGTGGAACTGTGAGGGACTGAGGGTGAGCTCAACTCTAAGCAGTAAGATGATTTTGGACAAGGCGTTCAGCTACCTTCTCACATATGGAACTTAGTATGTAGCACCAGTCTACCCCAGGAATTACTGGGAAATCGCTGGATTGAGCTTGGAGGCACTAGTCTTGTGTGCCGGGAGATTCCAGTTACCTCTCCCAACACTTCGGTGAAGCAGCGAGCCTAGGCCTTTTGGAAGCGAAAGTTAGCTGCAGGCAGGAGGTAGGGTTACAGGCCATAAGCTCAACTCTCAGAACTGTGTATGCATGGGAGGCAGATGTCTGCTACCCACTCGTACATGCGAGTGGGAACCTAGCTACACTCTGATGAAGAAGGACTTTGGAAATCGCTGTATTCAACTCAGATACACGTGGGTTCAGGCACAACGATTCCACATGCTTTTCTCACAACCTTTCCTTGCCACTAACATGAGGACGTTAGCAGCTCCTTCTACAGTCAAGCAGGATGCGGGAGGGTTGTGCCCTGTCTTTAGCTCTCACAGGGAAGCATGCCTTGAGGCCAGCTGTCAACTAGCTGCATACTTATGGCAGGGTCAAGGTAGCAGTATTCTGAGACAGGAGGTTCCCAGATTACCAGTCTACTGCACCTGGAGATACCCTCCAGGTCTGCATTGTTAACTTGCGTCTCAGAAGCCTCTGGCAAACGTCTCTGGTGAAGACGTGCGAAACTCACTCTGCAGGCAGTGTGGAACTGTGAGGGACTGGGGGTCAGCTCAACTCTCAGAAGTAAGATGCTTTTGGACAAGGCGTTCACCTTCCTTCTCACTTATGGAACTTAGTATGTAGCACCAGTCTACCCCAGGAATAACTGGGATATTGCTCGATTGAGCTTGGAGGCACTCGTCTTGTGTGCCGGGAGATTCCAATTACCTCTCCCAACACTTGCGTCAAGCAGGGAGCCTAGGCCTTTTGGAAGCGAAAGGTAGCGGCAGGCAGGATGTAGGGTTACAGGCCATAAGCTCAACTCTCAGAAGTGTGTACGCATGGGAGGCAGATGTCTGCTCCCCATTCTGACATGGGAGGTGGAACCTAGCTACACTCTGATTGAAGAAGGCCATTGAAAATCGCTGTATTCAACTCAGATACACAGGAGTTCAGGCCCAATGCTTACACATGCTTTTTCCACAACCTCTCTCAGCCACTAACATTAGGATGTTAGCAGCTACGCCTACAGTCAGGCAGGATGCGTGAGGGTTCTGCCTTTTCCTCAGCACTCCCAGGAAAGCATGCCTAGAAGCCAGCTCTCAACAGGCAGCATTCTTATGGCATTGTGAAGGTAGCAGTTTTCTGAGTCAGGAGGTTCCAAGATTACCACTCTACTGCACCTGGAGATACCCTCCAGGTCTGCATTGTTAACTTGCGTCTCAGAAGCCTCTGGCAAACGTCTCTGGTGAAGATCTGCGAAACTCACTCTGCAGGCAGTGTGGAACTGTGAGGGACTGAGGGTGAGCTCAACTCTCAGAAGTAAGATGCTTTTGGACAAGGCGTTCAGCTACCTTCTCCTTTATGGAACTTAGTATGTAGCACCAGCCTACCACAGGAATTACTACGAAATCGCTGGATTGATCTTGGAGGCACTAGTCTTGGGTGCCGGGAGATTCCAATTACCTCTCCCAACACTTCCGTCAAACAGCGAGCCTAGGCCTTTTAGAAGCAAAGGGTACCAGCAGGCTGGATGGAGATGAACAGGCCATAAGCTCAACTCTCTGAAGTGTGTATGCATGGGAGGCAGATGTCTGCTCCCCATTCTGACATGGTAGTTGGAACCTAGCTACACTCTGATTGAAGAAGGCCATTGGAAATCGCTGTATTCAACTCAGTTACACAGGAGTTCAGGCCCAATGCTTACACATGCTTTTCCCGCAACCTCTCTCAGCCACTCACTTTAGGATGTTAGCAACCACGCCTACAGTCAGGCAGGATGCGGGAGGGTTCTGCCCTGTCCTCAGCTCTCCCAGGGAAGCATGCCTAGAAGCCAGCTCTCAACTAGCTGCATTCTTATGGCAGTGTGAAGGTAGCAGTATTCTGAGTCAGGAGGTTCCCAGATTACCACTCTACTGCACCTGGAGATACCCTCCAGGTCTGCATTGTTAACTTGCGTCTCAGAAGCCTGTGGCAAACATCTCTGGTGAAGACCTGCGAAACTCACTCTGCAGGCAGTGTGGAACTGTGAGGGACTGGGGGTCAGCTCAACTCTCAGAAGTAAGATGTTTTTGGACAAGGCGTTCAGCTACCTTCTCACATATGGAACTTAGTATGTAGCACCAGTCTACCCCAGGAATAACTGGGATATTGCTCGATTGAGCTTGGAGGCACTCGTCTTGAGTGCCGGGAGATTCCAATTACCTCTCCCAACACTTGCGTCAAGCAGCAAGCCTAGGCCTTTTGGAAGCGAAAGGTAGCGGCAGGCACGATGTAGGGTTACAGGCCATAAGCTCAACTCTCAGAAGTGTGTATGCATGGGAGGCAGATGTCTGCTACCCACTCGGACATGGGAGTTGGAACCTAGCTACACTCCTATTGAAGAAGGATGTTGGAAATCGCTGTATTCAACTCAGATACACGGGAGTTCAGGCCCAATGCTTACACATGCTTTTCCCACAACCTATCCCAGCCACTAACATAAGGAGGTTAGCAGGTACGTCTACAGTCAGGCAGGATGCGGGAGGGTTCTGCCCTGTCCTCAGCTCTCACAGGAAAGCATGCCTAGAAGCCAGCTCTCAACTAGCTGCATTCTTATGACAGTGTGAAGGTAGCAGTATTCTGAGTAAGGAGGTTCCCAGATTACCACTCTACTGCACCTGGAGATACCGTCCAGGTCTGCATTGTTAACTTGCGTCTCAGAGGCCTCTGGCAAAAGTCTCTGGTGAAGACGTGGGAAACTCACTCTGCAGGCAGTGTGGAACTGTGAGGGACTGAGGGTGAGCTCAACTCTAAGCAGTAAGATGATTTTGGACAAGGCGTTCAGCTACCTTCTCACATATGGAACTTAGTATGTAGCACCAGTCTACCCCAGGAATTACTGGGAAATCGCTGGATTGAGCTTGGAGGCACTAGTCTTGTGTGCCGGGAGATTCCAGTTACCTCTCCCAACACTTCGGTGAAGCAGCGAGCCTAGGCCTTTTGGAAGCGAAAGTTAGCTGCAGGCAGGAGGTAGGGTTACAGGCCATAAGCTCAACTCTCAGAACTGTGTATGCATGGGAGGCAGATGTCTGCTACCCACTCGTACATGCGAGTGGGAACCTAGCTACACTCTGATGAAGAAGGACTTTGGAAATCGCTCTATTCAACTCAGATACACGTGGGTTCAGGCACAACGATTCCACATGCTTTTCTCACAACCTTTCCTTGCCACTAACATGAGGACGTTAGCAGCTCCTTCTACAGTCAAGCAGGATGCGGGAGGGTTGTGCCCTGTCCTTAGCTCTCACAGGAAGCATGCCTTGAAGCCAGCTGTCTACTAGCTGCATACTTATGGCAGGGTCAAGGTAGCAGTATTCTGAGACAGGAGGTTCCCAGATTACCAGTCTACTGCACCTGGAGATACCCTCCAGGTCTGCATTGTTAACTTGCGTCTCAGAAGCCTCTGGCAAACGTCTCTGGTGAAGACGTGCGAAACTCACTCTGCAGGCAGTGTGGAACTGTGAGGGACTGGGGGTCAGCTCAACTCTCAGAAGTAAGATGCTTTTGGACAAGGCGTTCACCTTCCTTCTCACTTATGGAACTTAGTATGTAGCACCAGTCTACCCCAGGAATAACTGGGATATTGCTCGATTGAGCTTGGAGGCACTCGTCTTGTGTGCCGGGAGATTCCAATTACCTCTCCCAACACTTGCGTCAAGCAGGGAGCCTAGGCCTTTTGGAAGCGAAAGGTAGCTGCAGGCAGGATGTAGGGTTACAGGCCATAAGCTCAACTCTCAGAAGTGTGTACGCATGGGAGGCAGATGTCTGCTCCCCATTCTGACATGGGAGGTGGAACCTAGCTACACTCTGATTGAAGAAGGCCATTGAAAATCGCTGTATTCAACTCAGATACACAGTTCAGGCCCAATGCTTACACATGCTTTTTCCACAACCTCTCTCAGCCACTAACATTAGGATGTTAGCAGCTACGCCTACAGTCAGGCAGGATGCGTGAGGGTTCTGCCTTTTCCTCAGCACTCCCAGGAAAGCATGCCTAGAAGCCAGCTCTCAACAGGCAGCATTCTTATGGCATTGTGAAGGTAGCAGTTTTCTGAGTCAGGAGGTTCCAAGATTACCACTCTACTGCACCTGGAGATACCCTCCAGGTCTGCATTGTTAACTTGCGTCTCAGAAGCCTCTGGCAAACGTCTCTGGTGAAGATCTGCGAAACTCACTCTGCAGGCAGTGTGGAACTGTGAGGGACTGAGGGTGAGCTCAACTCTCAGAAGTAAGATGCTTTTGGACAAGGCGTTCAGCTACCTTCTCCTTTATGGAACTTAGTATGTAGCACCAGCCTACCACAGGAATTACTACGAAATCGCTGGATTGATCTTGGAGGCACTAGTCTTGGGTGCCGGGAGATTCCAATTACCTCTCCCAACACTTCCGTCAAACAGCGAGCCTAGGCCTTTTAGAAGCAAAGGGTACCAGCAGGCTGGATGGAGATGAACAGGCCATAAGCTCAACTCTCTGAAGTGTGTATGCATGGGAGGCAGATGTCTGCTCCCCATTCTGACATGGTAGTTGGAACCTAGCTACACTCTGATTGAAGAAGGCCATTGGAAATCGCTGTATTCAACTCACTTACACAGGAGTTCAGGCCCAATGCTTACACATGCTTTTCCCGCAACCTCTCTCAGCCACTCACTTTAGGATGTTAGCAACCACGCCTACAGTCAGGCAGGATGCGGGAGGGTTCTGCCCTGTCCTCAGCTCTCCCAGGGAAGCATGCCTAGAAGCCAGCTCTCAACTAGCTGCATTCTTATGGCAGTGTGAAGGTAGCAGTATTCTGAGTCAGGAGGTTCCAAGATTACCACTCTACTGCACCTGGAGATACCCTCCAGGTCTGCATTGTTAACTTGCGTCTCAGAAGCCTGTGGCAAACGTCTCTGGTGAAGACCTGCGAAACTCACTCTGCAGGCAGTGTGGAACTGTGAGGGACTGGGGGTCAGCTCAACTCTCAGAAGTAAGATGTTTTTGGACAAGGCGTTCAGCTACCTTCTCACATATGGAACTTAGTATGTAGCACCAGTCTACCCCAGGAATAACTGGGATATTGTTCGATTGAGCTGGGAGGCACTCGTCTTGAGTGCCGGGAGATTCCAATTACCTCTCCCAACACTTGCGTCAAGCAGCAAGCCTAGGCCTTTTGGAAGCGAAAGTTAGCGGCAGGCACGATGTAGGGTTACAGGCCATAAGCTCAACTCTCAGAAGTGTGTATGCATGGGAGGCAGATGTCTGCTACCCACTCGGACATGGGAGTTGGAACCTAGCTACACTCCTATTGAAGAAGGATGTTGGAAATCGCTGTATTCAACTCAGATACACGGGAGTTCAGGCCCAATGCTTACACATGCTTTTCCCACAACCTATCCCAGCCACTAACATAAGGAGGTTAGCAGGTACGTCTACAGTCAGGCAGGATGCGGGAGGGTTCTGCCCTGTCCTCAGCTCTCACAGGGAAGCATGCCTAGAAGCCAGCTCTCAACTAGCTGCATTCTTATGACAGTGTGAAGGTAGCAGTATTCTGAGTAAGGAGGTTCCCAGATTACCACTCTACTGCACCTGGAGATACCGTCCAGGTCTGCATTGTTAACTTGCGTCTCAGAGGCCTCTGGCAAAAGTCTCTGGTGAAGACGTGGGAAACTCACTCTGCAGGCAGTGTGGAACTGTGAGGGACTGAGGGTGAGCTCAACTCTAAGCAGTAAGATGATTTTGGACAAGGCGTTCAGCTACCTTCTCACATATGGAACTTAGTATGTAGCACCAGTCTACCCCAGGAATTACTGGGAAATCGCTGGATTGAGCTTGGAGGCACTAGTCTTGTGTGCCGGGAGATTCCAGTTACCTCTCCCAACACTTCGGTGAAGCAGCGAGCCTAGGCCTTTTGGAAGCGAAAGTTAGCTGCAGGCAGGAGGTAGGGTTACAGGCCATAAGCTCAACTCTCAGAACTGTGTATGCATGGGAGGCAGATGTCTGCTACCCACTCGTACATGCGAGTGGGAACCTAGCTACACTCTGATGAAGAAGGACTTTGGAAATCGCTGTATTCAACTCAGATACACGTGGGTTCAGGCACAACGATTCCACATGCTTTTCTCACAACCTTTCCTTGCCACTAACATGAGGACGTTAGCAGCTCCTTCTACAGTCAAGCAGGATGCGGGAGGGTTGTGCCCTGTCTTTAGCTCTCACAGGAAGCATGCCTTGAAGCCAGCTGTCAACTAGCTGCATACTTATGGCAGGGTCAAGGTAGCAGTATTCTGAGACAGGAGGTTCCCAGATTACCAGTCTACTGCACCTGGAGATACCCTCCAGGTCTGCATTGTTAACTTGCGTCTCAGAAGCCTCTGGCAAACGTCTCTGGTGAAGACGTGCGAAACTCACTCTGCAGGCAGTGTGGAACTGTGAGGGACTGGGGGTCAGCTCAACTCTCAGAAGTAAGATGCTTTTGGACAAGGCGTTCACCTTCCTTCTCACTTATGGAACTTAGTATGTAGCACCAGTCTACCCCAGGAATAACTGGGATATTGCTCGATTGAGCTTGGAGGCACTCGTCTTGTGTGCCGGGAGATTCCAATTACCTCTCCCAACACTTGCGTCAAGCAGGGAGCCTAGGCCTTTTGGAAGCGAAAGGTAGCTGCAGGCAGGATGTAGGGTTACAGGCCATAAGCTCAACTCTCAGAAGTGTGTACGCATGGGAGGCAGATGTCTGCTCCCCATTCTGACATGGGAGGTGGAACCTAGCTACACTCTGATTGAAGAAGGCCATTGAAAATCGCTGTATTCAACTCAGATACACAGTTCAGGCCCAATGCTTACACATGCTTTTTCCACAACCTCTCTCAGCCACTAACATTAGGATGTTAGCAGCTACGCCTACAGTCAGGCAGGATGCGTGAGGGTTCTGCCTTTTCCTCAGCACTCCCAGGAAAGCATGCCTAGAAGCCAGCTCTCAACAGGCAGCATTCTTATGGCATTGTGAAGGTAGCAGTTTTCTGAGTCAGGAGGTTCCAAGATTACCACTCTACTGCACCTGGAGATACCCTCCAGGTCTGCATTGTTAACTTGCGTCTCAGAAGCCTCTGGCAAACGTCTCTGGTGAAGATCTGCGAAACTCACTCTGCAGGCAGTGTGGAACTGTGAGGGACTGAGGGTGAGCTCAACTCTCAGAAGTAAGATGCTTTTGGACAAGGCGTTCAGCTACCTTCTCACATATGGAACTTAGTATGTAGCACCAGCCTACCACAGGAATTACTACGAAATCGCTGGATTGATCTTGGAGGCACTAGTCTTGGGTGCCGGGAGATTCCAATTACCTCTCCCAACACTTCCGTCAAACAGCGAGCCTAGGCCTTTTAGAAGCAAAGGGTACCAGCAGGCTGGATGGAGATGAACAGGCCATAAGCTCAACTCTCTGAAGTGTGTATGCATGGGAGGCAGATGTCTGCTCCCCATTCTGACATGGTAGTTGGAACCTAGCTACACTCTGATTGAAGAAGGCCATTGGAAATCGCTGTATTCAACTCAGTTACACAGGAGTTCAGGCCCAATGCTTACACATGCTTTTCCCGCAACCTCTCTCAGCCACTCACTTTAGGATGTTAGCAACCACGCCTACAGTCAGGCAGGATGCGGGAGGGTTCTGCCCTGTCCTCAGCTCTCCCAGGGAAGCATGCCTAGAAGCCAGCTCTCAACTAGCTGCATTCTTATGGCAGTGTGAAGGTAGCAGTATTCTGAGACAGGAGGTTCCCAGATTACCAGTCTACTGCACCTGGAGATACCCTCCAGGTCTGCATTGTTAACTTGCGTCTCAGAGGTCTCTGGCAAAAGTCTCTGGTGAAGACGTGGGAAACTCACTCTGCAGGCAGTGTGGAACTGTGAGGGACTGAGGGTGAGCTCAACTCTAAGCAGTAAGATGATTTTGGACAAGGCGTTCAGCTACCTTCTCACATATGGAACTTAGTATGTAGCACCAGTCTACCCCAGGAATTACTGGGAAATCGCTGGATTGAGCTTGGAGGCACTAGTCTTGTGTGCCGGGAGATTCCAGTTACCTCTCCCAACACTTCGGTGAAGCAGCGAGCCTAGGCCTTTTGGAAGCGAAAGTTAGCTGCAGGCAGGAGGTAGGGTTACAGGCCATAAGCTCAACTCTCAGAACTGTGTATGCATGGGAGGCAGATGTCTGCTACCCACTCGTACATGCGAGTGGGAACCTAGCTACACTCTGATGAAGAAGGACTTTGGAAATCGCTGTATTCAACTCAGATACACGTGGGTTCAGGCACAACGATTCCACATGCTTTTCTCACAACCTTTCCTTGCCACTAACATGAGGACGTTAGCAGCTCCTTCTACAGTCAAGCAGGATGCGGGAGGGTTGTGCCCTGTCCTTAGCTCTCACAGGAAGCATGCCTTGAAGCCAGCTGTCTACTAGCTGCATACTTATGGCAGGGTCAAGGTAGCAGTATTCTGAGACAGGAGGTTCCCAGATTACCAGTCTACTGCACCTGGAGATACCCTCCAGGTCTGCATTGTTAACTTGCGTCTCAGAAGCCTCTGGCAAACGTCTCTGGTGAAGACGTGCGAAACTCACTCTGCAGGCAGTGTGGAACTGTGAGGGACTGGGGGTCAGCTCAACTCTCAGAAGTAAGATGCTTTTGGACAAGGCGTTCACCTTCCTTCTCACTTATGGAACTTAGTATGTAGCACCAGTCTACCCCAGGAATCACTGGGATATTGCTCGATTGAGCTTGGAGGCACTCGTCTTGTGTGCCGGGAGATTCCAATTACCTCTCCCAACACTTGCGTCAAGCAGGGAGCCTAGGCCTTTTGGAAGCGAAAGGTAGCTGCAGGCAGGATGTAGGGTTACAGGCCATAAGCTCAACTCTCAGAAGTGTGTACGCATGGGAGGCAGATGTCTGCTCCCCATTCTGACATGGGAGGTGGAACCTAGCTACACTCTGATTGAAGAAGGCCATTGAAAATCGCTGTATTCAACTCAGATACACAGTTCAGGCCCAATGCTTACACATGCTTTTTCCACAACCTCTCTCAGCCACTAACATTAGGATGTTAGCAGCTACGCCTACAGTCAGGCAGGATGCGTGAGGGTTCTGCCTTTTCCTCAGCACTCCCAGGAAAGCATGCCTAGAAGCCAGCTCTCAACAGGCAGCATTCTTATGGCATTGTGAAGGTAGCAGTTTTCTGAGTCAGGAGGTTCCAAGATTACCACTCTACTGCACCTGGAGATACCCTCCAGGTCTGCATTGTTAACTTGCGTCTCAGAAGCCTCTGGCAAACGTCTCTGGTGAAGACCTGCGAAACTCACTCTGCAGGCAGTGTGGAACTGTGAGGGACTGAGGGTGAGCTCAACTCTCAGAAGTAAGATGCTTTTGGACAAGGCGTTCAGCTACCTTCTCCTTTATGGAACTTAGTATGTAGCACCAGCCTACCACAGGAATTACTACGAAATCGCTGGATTGATCTTGGAGGCACTAGTCTTGGGTGCCGGGAGATTCCAATTACCTCTCCCAACACTTCCGTCAAACAGCGAGCCTAGGCCTTTTAGAAGCAAAGGGTACCAGCAGGCTGGATGGAGATGAACAGGCCATAAGCTCAACTCTCTGAAGTGTGTATGCATGGGAGGCAGATGTCTGCTCCCCATTCTGACATGGTAGTTGGAACCTAGCTACACTCTGATTGAAGAAGGCCATTGGAAATCGCTGTATTCAACTCAGTTACACAGGAGATCAGGCCCAATGCTTACACATGCTTTTCCCGCAACCTCTCTCAGCCACTCACTTTAGGATGTTAGCATCCACGCCTACAGTCAGGCAGGATGCGGGAGGGTTCTGCCCTGTCCTCAGCTCTCCCAGGGAAGCATGCCTAGAAGCCAGCTCTCAACTAGCTGCATTCTTATGGCAGTGTGAAGGTAGCAGTATTCTGAGTCAGGAGGTTCCAAGATTACCACTCTACTGCACCTGGAGATACCCTCCAGGTCTGCATTGTTAACTTGCGTCTCAGAAGCCTGTGGCAAACGTCTCTGGTGAAGACCTGCGAAACTCACTCTGCAGGCAGTGTGGAACTGTGAGGGACTGAGGGTGAGCTCAACTCTCAGAAGTAAGATGTTTTTGGACAAGGCGTTCAGCTACCTTCTCACATATGGAACTTAGTATGTAGCACCAGTCTACCCCAGGAATAACTGGGATATTGCTCGATTGAGCTTGGAGGCACTCGTCTTGAGTGCCGGGAGATTCCAATTACCTCTCCCAACACTTGCGTCAAGCAGCAAGCCTAGGCCTTTTGGAAGCGAAAGGTAGCGGCAGGCACGATGTAGGGTTACAGGCCATAAGCTCAACTCTCAGAAGTGTGTATGCATGGGAGGCAGATGTCTGCTACCCACTCGGACATGGGAGTTGGAACCTAGCTACACTCCTATTGAAGAAGGATGTTGGAAATCGCTGTATTCAACTCAGATACACGGGAGTTCAGGCCCAATGCTTACACATGCTTTTCCCACAACCTATCCCAGCCACTAACATAAGGAGGTTAGCAGGTACGTCTACAGTCAGGCAGGATGCGGGAGGGTTCTGCCCTGTCCTCAGCTCTCACAGGGAAGCATGCCTAGAAGCCAGCTCTCAACTAGCTGCATTCTTATGACAGTGTGAAGGTAGCAGTATTCTGAGTAAGGAGGTTCCCAGATTACCACTCTACTGCACCTGGAGATACCGTCCAGGTCTGCATTGTTAACTTGCGTCTCAGAGGCCTCTGGCAAAAGTCTCTGGTGAAGACGTGGGAAACTCACTCTGCAGGCAGTGTGGAACTGTGAGGGACTGAGGGTGAGCTCAACTCTAAGCAGTAAGATGATTTTGGACAAGGCGTTCAGCTACTTTCTCACATATGGAACTTAGTATGTAGCACCAGTCTACCCCAGGAATTACTGGGAAATCGCTGGATTGAGCTTGGAGGCACTAGTCTTGTGTGCCGGGAGATTCCAGTTACCTCTCCCAACACTTCGGTGAAGCAGCGAGCCTAGGCCTTTTGGAAGCGAAAGTAAGCTGCAGGCAGGAGGTAGGGTTACAGGCCATAAGCTCAACTCTCAGAACTGTGTATGCATGGGAGGCAGATGTCTGCTACCCACTCGTACATGCGAGTGGGAACCTAGCTACACTCTGATGAAGAAGGACTTTGGAAATCGCTGTATTCAACTCAGATACACGTGGGTTCAGGCACAACGATTCCACATGCTTTTCTCACAACCTTTCCTTGCCACTAACATGAGGACGTTAGCAGCTCCTTCTACAGTCAAGCAGGATGCGGGAGGGTTGTGCCCTGTCTTTAGCACTCACAGGAAGCATGCCTTGAAGCCAGCTGTCAACTAGCTGCATTCTTATGGCAGGGTCAAGGTAGCAGTATTCTGAGACAGGAGGTTCCCAGATTACCAGTCTACTGCACCTGGAGATACCCACCAGGTCTGCATTGTTAACTTGCGTCTCAGAAGCCTCTGGCAAACGTCTCTGGTGAAGACGTGCGAAACTCACTCTGCAGGCAGTGTGGAACTGTGAGGGACTGGGGGTCAGCTCAACTCTCAGAAGTAAGATGTTTTTGGACAAGGCGTTCAGCTACCTTCTCACATATGGAACTTAGTATGTAGCACCAGTCTACCCCAGGAATAAGTGGGATGTTGCTCGATTGAGCTTGGAGGCACTCGTCTTGAGTGCCGGGAGATTCCAATTACCTCTCCCAACACTTGCGTCAAGCAGCAAGCCTAGGCCTTTTGGAAGCGAAAGGTAGCGGCAGGCACGATGTAGGGTTACAGGCCATAAGCTCAACTCTCAGAAGTGTGTATGCATGGGAGGCAGATGTCTGCTACCCACTCGGACATGGGAGTTGGAACCTAGCTACACTCCTATTGAAGAAGGATGTTGGAAATCGCTGTATTCAACTCAGATACACGGGAGTTCAGGCCCAATGCTTACACATGCTTTTCCCACAACCTATCCCAGCCACTAACATAAGGAGGTTAGCAGGTACGTCTACAGTCAGGCAGGATGCGGGAGGGTTCTGCCCTGTCCTCAGCTCTCACAGGGAAGCATGCCTAGAAGCCAGCTCTCAACTAGCTGCATTCTTATGACAGTGTGAAGGTAGCAGTATTCTGAGTAAGGAGGTTCCCAGATTACCACTCTACTGCACCTGGAGATACCGTCCAGGTCTGCATTGTTAACTTGCGTCTCAGAGGCCTCTGGCAAAAGTCTCTGGTGAAGACGTGGGAAACTCACTCTGCAGGCAGTGTGGAACTGTGAGGGACTGAGGGTGAGCTCAACTCTAAGCAGTAAGATGATTTTGGACAAGGCGTTCAGCTACCTTCTCACATATGGAACTTAGTATGTAGCACCAGTCTACCCCAGGAATTACTGGGAAATCGCTGGATTGAGCTTGGAGGCACTAGTCTTGTGTGCCGGGAGATTCCAGTTACCTCTCCCAACACTTCGGTGAAGCAGCGAGCCTAGGCCTTTTGGAAGCGAAAGTTAGCTGCAGGCAGGAGGTAGGGTTACAGGCCATAAGCTCAACTCTCAGAACTGTGTATGCATGGGAGGCAGATGTCTGCTACCCACTCGTACATGCGAGTGGGAACCTAGCTACACTCTGATGAAGAAGGACTTTGGAAATCGCTGTATTCAACTCAGATACACGTGGGTTCAGGCACAACGATTCCACATGCTTTTCTCACAACCTTTCCTTGCCACTAACATGAGGACGTTAGCAGCTCCTTCTACAGTCAAGCAGGATGCGGGAGGGTTGTGCCCTGTCTTTAGCTCTCACAGGAAGCATGCCTTGAAGCCAGCTGTCAAGTAGCTGCATACTTATGGCAGGGTCAAGGTAGCAGTATTCTGAGACAGGAGGTTCCCAGATTACCAGTCTACTGCACCTGGAGATACCCACCAGGTCTGCATTGTTAACTTGCGTCTCAGAAGCCTCTGGCAAACGTCTCTGGTGAAGACGTGCGAAACTCACTCTGCAGGCAGTGTGGAACTGTGAGGGACTGGGGGTCAGCTCAACTCTCAGAAGTAAGATGCTTTTGGACAAGGCGTTCACCTTCCTTCTCACTTATGGAACTTAGTATGTAGCACCAGTCTACCCCAGGAATAACTGGGATATTGCTCGATTGAGCTTGGAGGCACTCGTCTTGTGTGCCGGGAGATTCCAATTACCTCTCCCAACACTTGCGTCAAGCAGGGAGCCTAGGCCTTTTGGAAGCGAAAGGTAGCTGCAGGCAGGATGTAGGGTTACAGGCCATAAGCTCAACTCTCAGAAGTGTGTACGCATGGGAGGCAGATGTCTGCTCCCCATTCTGACATTGGAGTTGGAACCTAGCTACACTCTGATTGAAGAAGGCCATTGAAAATCGCTGTATTCAACTCAGATACACAGTTCAGGCCCAATGCTTACACATGCTTTTTCCACAACCTCTCTCAGCCACTAACATTAGGATGTTAGCAGCTACGCCTACAGTCAGGCAGGATGCGTGAGGGTTCTGCCTTTTCCTCAGCACTCCCAGGAAAGCATGCCTAGAAGCCAGCTCTCAACAGGCAGCATTCTTATGGCATTGTGAAGGTAGCAGTTTTCTGAGTCAGGAGGTTCCAAGATTACCACTCTACTGCACCTGGAGATACCCTCCAGGTCTGCATTGTTAACTTGCGTCTCAGAAGCCTCTGGCAAACGTCTCTGGTGAAGATCTGCGAAACTCACTCTGCAGGCAGTGTGGAACTGTGAGGGACTGAGGGTGAGCTCAACTCTCAGAAGTAAGATGCTTTTGGACAAGGCGTTCAGCTACCTTCTCACATATGGAACTTAGTATGTAGCACCAGCCTACCACAGGAATTACTACGAAATCGCTGGATTGATCTTGGAGGCACTAGTCTTGGGTGCCGGGAGATTCCAATTACCTCTCCCAACACTTCCGTCAAACAGCGAGCCTAGGCCTTTTAGAAGCAAAGGGTACCAGCAGGCTGGATGGAGATGAACAGGCCATAAGCTCAACTCTCTGAAGTGTGTATGCATGGGAGGCAGATGTCTGCTCCCCATTCTGACATGGTAGTTGGAACCTAGCTACACTCTGATTGAAGAAGGCCATTGGAAATCGCTGTATTCAACTCAGTTACACAGGAGTTCAGGCCCAATGCTTACACATGCTTTTCCCGCAACCTCTCTCAGCCACTCACTTTAGGATGTTAGCAACCACGCCTACAGTCAGGCAGGATGCGGGAGGGTTCTGCCCTGTCCTCAGCTCTCCCAGGGAAGCATGCCTAGAAGCCAGCTCTCAACTAGCTGCATTCTTATGGCAGTGTGAAGGTAGCAGTATTCTGAGTCAGGAGGTTCCCAGATTACCACTCTACTGCACCTGGAGATACCCTCCAGGTCTGCATTGTTAACTTGCGTCTCAGAAGCCTGTGGCAAACATCTCTGGTGAAGACCTGCGAAACTCACTCTGCAGGCAGTGTGGAACTGTGAGGGACTGGGGGTCAGCTCAACTCTCAGAAGTAAGATGTTTTTGGACAAGGCGTTCAGCTACCTTCTCACATATGGAACTTAGTATGTAGCACCAGTCTACCCCAGGAATAACTGGGATATTGCTCGATTGAGCTTGGAGGCACTCGTCTTGAGTGCCGGGAGATTCCAATTACCTCTCCCAGCACTTGCGTCAAGCAGCAAGCCTAGGCCTTTTGGAAGCGAAAGGTAGCGGCAGGCACGATGTAGGGTTACAGGCCATAAGCTCAACTCTCAGAAGTGTGTATGCATGGGAGGCAGATGTCTGCTACCCACTCGGACATGGGAGTTGGAACCTAGCTACACTCCTATTGAAGAAGGATGTTGGAAATCGCTGTATTCAACTCAGATACACGGGAGTTCAGGCCCAATGCTTACACATGCTTTTCCCACAACCTATCCCAGCCACTAACATAAGGAGGTTAGCAGGTACGTCTACAGTCTGGCAGGATGCGGGAGGGTTCTGCCCTGTCCTCAGCTCTCACAGGGAAGCATGCCTAGAAGCCAGCTCTCAACTAGCTGCATTCTTATGACAGTGTGAAGGTAGCAGTATTCTGAGTAAGGAGGTTCCAAGATTACCACTCTACTGCACCTGGAGATACCGTCCAGGTCTGCATTGTTAACTTGCGTCTCAGAGGCCTCTGGCAAAAGTCTCTGGTGAAGACGTGGGAAACTCACTCTGCAGGCAGTGTGGAACTGTGAGGGACTGAGGGTGAGCTCAACTCTAAGCAGTAAGATGATTTTGGACAAGGCGTTCAGCTACCTTCTCACATATGGAACTTAGTATGTAGCACCAGTCTACCCCAGGAATTACTGGGAAATCGCTGGATTGAGCTTGGAGGCACTAGTCTTGTGTGCCGGGAGATTCCAGTTACCTCTCCCAACACTTCGGTGAAGCAGCGAGCCTAGGCCTTTTGGAAGCGAAAGTTAGCTGCAGGCAGGAGGTAGGGTTACAGGCCATAAGCTCAACTCTCAGAACTGTGTATGCATGGGAGGCAGATGTCTGCTACCCACTCGTACATGCGAGTGGGAACCTAGCTACACTCTGATGAAGAAGGACTTTGGAAATCGCTGTATTCAACTCAGATACACGTGGGTTCAGGCACAACGATTCCACATGCTTTTCTCACAACCTTTCCTTGCCACTAACATGAGGACGTTAGCAGCTCCTTCTACAGTCAAGCAGGATGCGGGAGGGTTGTGCCCTGTCTTTAGCTCTCACAGGAAGCATGCCTTGAAGCCAGCTGTCAACTAGCTGCATACTTATGGCAGGGTCAAGGTAGCAGTATTCTGAGACAGGAGGTTCCCAGATTACCAGTCTACTGCACCTGGAGATACCCTCCAGGTCTGCATTGTTAACTTGCGTCTCAGAAGCCTCTGGCAAACGTCTCTAGTGAAGACGTGCGAAACTCACTCTGCAGGCAGTGTGGAACTGTGAGGGACTGGGGGTCAGCTCAACTCTCAGAAGTAAGATGCTTTTGGACAAGGCGTTCACCTTCCTTCTCACTTATGGAACTTAGTATGTAGCACCAGTCTACCCCAGGAATAACTGGGATATTGCTCGATTGAGCTTGGAGGCACTCGTCTTGTGTGCCGGGAGATTCCAATTACCTCTCCCAACACTTGCGTCAAGCAGGGAGCCTAGGCCTTTTGGAAGCGAAAGGTAGCTGCAGGCAGGATGTAGGGTTACAGGCCATAAGCTCAACTCTCAGAAGTGTGTACGCATGGGAGGCAGATGTCTGCTCCCCATTCTGACATGGGAGTTGGAACCTAGCTACACTCTGATTGAAGAAGGCCATTGAAAATCGCTGTATTCAACTCAGATACACAGTTCAGGCCCAATGCTTACACATGCTTTTTCCACAACCTCTCTCAGCCACTAACATTAGGATGTTAGCAGCTACGCCTACAGTCAGGCAGGATGCGTGAGGGTTCTGCCTTTTCCTCAGCACTCCCAGGAAAGCATGCCTAGAAGCCAGCTCTCAACAGGCAGCATTCTTATGGCATTGTGAAGGTAGCAGTTTTCTGAGTCAGGAGGTTCCAAGATTACCACTCTACTGCACCTGGAGATACCCTCCAGGTCTGCATTGTTAACTTGCGTCTCAGAAGCCTCTGGCAAACGTCTCTGGTGAAGATCTGCGAAACTCACTCTGCAGGCAGTGTGGAACTGTGAGGGACTGAGGGTGAGCTCAACTCTCAGAAGTAAGATGCTTTTGGACAAGGCGTTCAGCTACCTTCTCCTTTATGGAACTTAGTATGTAGCACCAGCCTACCACAGGAATTACTACGAAATCGCTGGATTGATCTTGGAGGCACTAGTCTTGGGTGCCGGGAGATTCCAATTACCTCTCCCAACACTTCCGTCAAACAGCGAGCCTAGGCCTTTTAGAAGCAAAGGGTACCAGCAGGCTGGATGGAGATGAACAGGCCATAAGCTCAACTCTCTGAAGTGTGTATGCATGGGAGGCAGATGTCTGCTCCCCATTCTGACATGGTAGTTGGAACCTAGCTACACTCTGATTGAAGAAGGCCATTGGAAATCGCTGTATTCAACTCAGTTACACAGGAGTTCAGGCCCAATGCTTACACATGCTTTTCCCGCAACCTCTCTCAGCCACTCACTTTAGGATGTTAGCAACCACGCCTACAGTCAGGCAGGATGCGGGAGGGTTCTGCCCTGTCCTCAGCTCTCCCAGGGAAGCATGCCTAGAAGCCAGCTCTCAACTAGCTGCATTCTTATGGCAGTGTGAAGGTAGCAGTATTCTGAGTCAGGAGGTTCCCAGATTACCACTCTACTGCACCTGGAGATACCCTCCAGGTCTGCATTGTTAACTTGCGTCTCAGAAGCCTGTGGCAAACATCTCTGGTGAAGACCTGCGAAACTCACTCTGCAGGCAGTGTGGAACTGTGAGGGACTGGGGGTCAGCTCAACTCTCAGAAGTAAGATGTTTTTGGACAAGGCGTTCAGCTACCTTCTCACATATGGAACTTAGTATGTAGCACCAGTCTACCCCAGGAATAACTGGGATATTGCTCGATTGAGCTTGGAGGCACTCGTCTTGAGTGCCGGGAGATTCCAATTACCTCTCCCAACACTTGCGTCAAGCAGCAAGCCTAGGCCTTTTGGAAGCGAAAGGTAGCGGCAGGCACGATGTAGGGTTACAGGCCATAAGCTCAACTCTCAGAAGTGTGTATGCATGGGAGGCAGATGTCTGCTACCCACTCGGACATGGGAGTTGGAACCTAGCTACACTCCTATTGAAGAAGGATGTTGGAAATCGCTGTATTCAACTCAGATACACGGGAGTTCAGGCCCAATGCTTACACATGCTTTTCCCACAACCTATCCCAGCCACTAACATAAGGAGGTTAGCAGGTACGTCTACAGTCAGGCAGGATGCGGGAGGGTTCTGCCCTGTCCTCAGCTCTCACAGGGAAGCATGCCTAGAAGCCAGCTCTCAACTAGCTGCATTCTTATGACAGTGTGAAGGTAGCAGTATTCTGAGTAAGGAGGTTCCCAGATTACCACTCTACTGCACCTGGAGATACCGTCCAGGTCTGCATTGTTAACTTGCGTCTCAGAGGCCTCTGGCAAAAGTCTCTGGTGAAGACGTGGGAAACTCACTCTGCAGGCAGTGTGGAACTGTGAGGGACTGAGGGTGAGCTCAACTCTAAGCAGTAAGATGATTTTGGACAAGGCGTTCAGCTACCTTCTCACATATGGAACTTAGTATGTAGCACCAGTCTACCCCAGGAATTACTGGGAAATCGCTGGATTGAGCTTGGAGGCACTAGTCTTGTGTGCCGGGAGATTCCAGTTACCTCTCCCAACACTTCGGTGAAGCAGCGAGCCTAGGCCTTTTGGAAGCGAAAGTTAGCTGCAGGCAGGAGGTAGGGTTACAGGCCATAAGCTCAACTCTCAGAACTGTGTATGCATGGGAGGCAGATGTCTGCTACCCACTCGTACATGCGAGTGGGAACCTAGCTACACTCTGATGAAGAAGGACTTTGGAAATCGCTCTATTCAACTCAGATACACGTGGGTTCAGGCACAACGATTCCACATGCTTTTCTCACAACCTTTCCTTGCCACTAACATGAGGACGTTAGCAGCTCCTTCTACAGTCAAGCAGGATGCGGGAGGGTTGTGCCCTGTCTTTAGCTCTCACAGGGAAGCATGCCTTGAGGCCAGCTGTCAACTAGCTGCATACTTATGGCAGGGTCAAGGTAGCAGTATTCTGAGACAGGAGGTTCCCAGATTACCAGTCTACTGCACCTGGAGATACCCTCCAGGTCTGCATTGTTAACTTGCGTCTCAGAAGCCTCTGGCAAACGTCTCTGGTGAAGACGTGCGAAACTCACTCTGCAGGCAGTGTGGAACTGTGAGGGACTGGGGGTCAGCTCAACTCTCAGAAGTAAGATGCTTTTGGACAAGGCGTTCACCTTCCTTCTCACTTATGGAACTTAGTATGTAGCACCAGTCTACCCCAGGAATCACTGGGATATTGCTCGATTGAGCTTGGAGGCACTCGTCTTGTGTGCCGGGAGATTCCAATTACCTCTCCCAACACTTGCGTCAAGCAGGGAGCCTAGGCCTTTTGGAAGCGAAAGGTAGCGGCAGGCAGGATGTAGGGTTACAGGCCATAAGCTCAACTCTCAGAAGTGTGTACGCATGGGAGGCAGATGTCTGCTCCCCATTCTGACATGGGAGGTGGAACCTAGCTACACTCTGATTGAAGAAGGCCATTGAAAATCGCTGTATTCAACTCAGATACACAGTTCAGACCCAATGCTTACACATGCTTTTTCCACAACCTCTCTCAGCCACTAACATTAGGATGTTAGCAGCTACGCCTACAGTCAGGCAGGATGCGTGAGGGTTCTGCCTTTTCCTCAGCACTCCCAGGAAAGCATGCCTAGAAGCCAGCTCTCAACAGGCAGCATTCTTATGGCATTGTGAAGGTAGCAGTTTTCTGAGTCAGGAGGTTCCAAGATTACCACTCTACTGCACCTGGAGATACCCTCCAGGTCTGCATTGTTAACTTGCGTCTCAGAAGCCTCTGGCAAACGTCTCTGGTGAAGATCTGCGAAACTCACTCTGCAGGCAGTGTGGAACTGTGAGGGACTGAGGGTGAGCTCAACTCTCAGAAGTAAGATGCTTTTGGACAAGGCGTTCAGCTACCTTCTCCTTTATGGATCTTAGTATGTAGCACCAGCCTACCACAGGAATTACTACGAAATCGCTGGATTGATCTTGGAGGCACTAGTCTTGGGTGCCGGGAGATTCCAATTACCTCTCCCAACACTTCCGTCAAACAGCGAGCCTAGGCCTTTTAGAAGCAAAGGGTACCAGCAGGCTGGATGGAGATGAACAGGCCATAAGCTCAACTCTCTGAAGTGTGTATGCATGGGAGGCAGATGTCTGCTCCCCATTCTGACATGGTAGTTGGAACCTAGCTACACTCTGATTGAAGAAGGCCATTGGAAATCGCTGTATTCAACTCAGTTACACAGGAGTTCAGGCCCAATGCTTACACATGCTTTTCCCGCAACCTCTCTCAGCCACTCACTTTAGGATGTTAGCAACCACGCCTACAGTCAGGCAGGATGCGGGAGGGTTCTGCCCTGTCCTCAGCTCTCCCAGGGAAGCATGCCTAGAAGCCAGCTCTCAACTAGCTGCATTCTTATGGCAGTGTGAAGGTAGCAGTATTCTGAGTCAGGAGGTTCCCAGATTACCACTCTACTGCACCTGGAGATACCCTCCAGGTCTGCATTGTTAACTTGCGTCTCAGAAGCCTGTGGCAAACATCTCTGGTGAAGACCTGCGAAACTCACTCTGCAGGCAGTGTGGAACTGTGAGGGACTGGGGGTCAGCTCAACTCTCAGAAGTAAGATGTTTTTGGACAAGGCGTTCAGCTACCTTCTCACATATGGAACTTAGTATGTAGCACCAGTCTACCCCAGGAATAACTGGGATATTGCTCGATTGAGCTTGGAGGCACTCGTCTTGAGTGCCGGGAGATTCCAATTACCTCTCCCAACACTTGCGTCAAGCAGCAAGCCTAGGCCTTTTGGAAGCGAAAGGTAGCGGCAGGCACGATGTAGGGTTACAGGCCATAAGCTCAACTCTCAGAAGTGTGTATGCATGGGAGGCAGATGTCTGCTACCCACTCGGACATGGGAGTTGGAACCTAGCTACACTCCTATTGAAGAAGGATGTTGGAAATCGCTGTATTCAACTCAGATACACGGGAGTTCAGGCCCAATGCTTACACATGCTTTTCCCACAACCTATCCCAGCCACTAACATAAGGAGGTTAGCAGGTACGTCTACAGTCAGGCAGGATGCGGGAGGGTTCTGCCCTGTCCTCAGCTCTCACAGGGAAGCATGCCTAGAAGCCAGCTCTCAACTAGCTGCATTCTTATGACAGTGTGAAGGTAGCAGTATTCTGAGTAAGGAGGTTCCCAGATTACCACTCTACTGCACCTGGAGATACCGTCCAGGTCTGCATTGTTAACTTGCGTCTCAGAGGCCTCTGGCAAAAGTCTCTGGTGAAGACGTGGGAAACTCACTCTGCAGGCAGTGTGGAACTGTGAGGGACTGAGGGTGAGCTCAACTCTAAGCAGTAAGATGATTTTGGACAAGGCGTTCAGCTACCTTCTCACATATGGAACTTAGTATGTAGCACCAGTCTACCCCAGGAATTACTGGGAAATCGCTGGATTGAGCTTGGAGGCACTAGTCTTGTGTGCCGGGAGATTCCAGTTACCTCTCCCAACACTTCGGTGAAGCAGCGAGCCTAGGCCTTTTGGAAGCGAAAGTTAGCTGCAGGCAGGAGGTAGGGTTACAGGCCATAAGCTCAACTCTCAGAACTGTGTATGCATGGGAGGCAGATGTCTGCTACCCACTCGTACATGCGAGTGGGAACCTAGCTACACTCTGATGAAGAAGGACTTTGGAAATCGCTGTATTCAACTCAGATACACGTGGGTTCAGGCACAACGATTCCACATGCTTTTCTCACAACCTTTCCTTGCCACTAACATGAGGACGTTAGCAGCTCCTTCTACAGTCAAGCAGGATGCGGGAGGGTTGTGCCCTGTCTTTAGCTCTCACAGGGAAGCATGCCTTGAGGCCAGCTGTCAACTAGCTGCATACTTATGGCAGGGTCAAGGTAGCAGTATTCTGAGACAGGAGGTTCCCAGATTACCAGTCTACTGCACCTGGAGATACCCTCCAGGTCTGCATTGTTAACTTGCGTCTCAGAAGCCTCTGGCAAACGTCTCTGGTGAAGACGTGCGAAACTCACTCTGCAGGCAGTGTGGAACTGTGAGGGACTGGGGGTCAGCTCAACTCTCAGAAGTAAGATGCTTTTGGACAAGGCGTTCACCTTCCTTCTCACTTATGGAACTTAGTATGTAGCACCAGTCTACCCCAGGAATCACTGGGATATTGCTCGATTGAGCTTGGAGGCACTCGTCTTGTGTGCCGGGAGATTCCAATTACCTCTCCCAACACTTGCGTCAAGCAGGGAGCCTAGGCCTTTTGGAAGCGAAAGGTAGCGGCAGGCAGGAGGTAGGGTTACAGGCCATAAGCTCAACTCTCAGAAGTGTGTACGCATGGGAGGCAGATGTCTGCTCCCCATTCTGACATGGGAGGTGGAACCTAGCTACACTCTGATTGAAGAAGGCCATTGAAAATCGCTGTATTCAACTCAGATACACAGTTCAGGCCCAATGCTTACACATGCTTTTTCCACAACCTCTCTCAGCCACTAACATTAGGATGTTAGCAGCTACGCCTACAGTCAGGCAGGATGCGTGAGGGTTCTGCCTTTTCCTCAGCACTCCCAGGAAAGCATGCCTAGAAGCCAGCTCTCAACAGGCAGCATTCTTATGGCATTGTGAAGGTAGCAGTTTTCTGAGTCAGGAGGTTCCAAGATTACCACTCTACTGCACCTGGAGATACCCTCCAGGTCTGCATTGTTAACTTGCGTCTCAGAAGCCTCTGGCAAACGTCTCTGGTGAAGATCTGCGAAACTCACTCTGCAGGCAGTGTGGAACTGTGAGGGACTGAGGGTGAGCTCAACTCTCAGAAGTAAGATGCTTTTGGACAAGGCGTTCAGCTACCTTCTCCTTTATGGAACTTAGTATGTAGCACCAGCCTACCACAGGAATTACTACGAAATCGCTGGATTGATCTTGGAGGCACTAGTCTTGGGTGCCGGGAGATTCCAATTACCTCTCCCAACACTTCCGTCAAACAGCGAGCCTAGGCCTTTTAGAAGCAAAGGGTACCAGCAGGCTGGATGGAGATGAACAGGCCATAAGCTCAACTCTCTGAAGTGTGTATGCATGGGAGGCAGATGTCTGCTCCCCATTCTGACATGGTAGTTGGAACCTAGCTACACTCTGATTGAAGAAGGCCATTGGAAATCGCTGTATTCAACTCAGTTACACAGGAGTTCAGGCCCAATGCTTACACATGCTTTTCCCGCAACCTCTCTCAGCCACTCACTTTAGGATGTTAGCAACCACGCCTACAGTCAGGCAGGATGCGGGAGGGTTCTGCCCTGTCCTCAGCTCTCCCAGGGAAGCATGCCTAGAAGCCAGCTCTCAACTAGCTGCATTCTTATGGCAGTGTGAAGGTAGCAGTATTCTGAGTCAGGAGGTTCCCAGATTACCACTCTACTGCACCTGGAGATACCCTCCAGGTCTGCATTGTTAACTTGCGTCTCAGAAGCCTGTGGCAAACGTCTCTGGTGAAGACCTGCGAAACTCACTCTGCAGGCAGTGTGGAACTGTGAGGGACTGGGGGTCAGCTCAACTCTCAGAAGTAAGATGTTTTTGGACAAGGCGTTCAGCTACCTTCTCACATATGGAACTTAGTATGTAGCACCAGTCTACCCCAGGAATAACTGGGATATTGCTCGATTGAGCTTGGAGGCACTCGTCTTGAGTGCCGGGAGATTCCAATTACCTCTCCCAACACTTGCGTCAAGCAGCAAGCCTAGGCCTTTTGGAAGCGAAAGGTAGCGGCAGGCACGATGTAGGGTTACAGGCCATAAGCTCAACTCTCAGAAGTGTGTATGCATGGGAGGCAGATGTCTGCTACCCACTCGGACATGGGAGTTGGAACCTAGCTACACTCCTATTGAAGAAGGATGTTGGAAATCGCTGTATTCAACTCAGATACACGGGAGTTCAGGCCCAATGCTTACACATGCTTTTCCCACAACCTATCCCAGCCACTAACATAAGGAGGTTAGCAGGTACGTCTACAGTCAGGCAGGATGCGGGAGGGTTCTGCCCTGTCCTCAGCTCTCACAGGGAAGCATGCCTAGAAGCCAGCTCTCAACTAGCTGCATTCTTATGACAGTGTGAAGGTAGCAGTATTCTGAGTAAGGAGGTTCCCAGATTACCACTCTACTGCACCTGGAGATACCGTCCAGGTCTGCATTGTTAACTTGCGTCTCAGAGGCCTCTGGCAAAAGTCTCTGGTGAAGACGTGGGAAACTCACTCTGCAGGCAGTGTGGAACTGTGAGGGACTGAGGGTGAGCTCAACTCTAAGCAGTAAGATGATTTTGGACAAGGCGTTCAGCTACCTTCTCACATATGGAACTTAGTATGTAGCACCAGTCTACCCCAGGAATTACTGGGAAATCGCTGGATTGAGCTTGGAGGCACTAGTCTTGTGTGCCGGGAGATTCCAGTTACCTCTCCCAACACTTCGGTGAAGCAGCGAGCCTAGGCCTTTTGGAAGCGAAAGTTAGCTGCAGGCAGGAGGTAGGGTTACAGGCCATAAGCTCAACTCTCAGAACTGTGTATGCATGGGAGGCAGATGTCTGCTACCCACTCGTACATGCGAGTGGGAACCTAGCTACACTCTGATGAAGAAGGACTTTGGAAATCGCTGTATTCAACTCAGATACACGTGGGTTCAGGCACAACGATTCCACATGCTTTTCTCACAACCTTTCCTTGCCACTAACATGAGGACGTTAGCAGCTCCTTCTACAGTCAAGCAGGATGCGGGAGGGTTGTGCCCTGTCTTTAGCTCTCACAGGGAAGCATGCCTTGAGGCCAGCTGTCAACTAGCTGCATACTTATGGCAGGGTCAAGGTAGCAGTATTCTGAGACAGGAGGTTCCCAGATTACCAGTCTACTGCACCTGGAGATACCCTCCAGGTCTGCATTGTTAACTTGCGTCTCAGAAGCCTCTGGCAAACGTCTCTGGTGAAGACGTGCGAAACTCACTCTGCAGGCAGTGTGGAACTGTGAGGGACTGGGGGTCAGCTCAACTCTCAGAAGTAAGATGCTTTTGGACAAGGCGTTCACCTTCCTTCTCACTTATGGAACTTAGTATGTAGCACCAGTCTACCCCAGGAATCACTGGGATATTGCTCGATTGAGCTTGGAGGCACTCGTCTTGTGTGCCGGGAGATTCCAATTACCTCTCCCAACACTTGCGTCAAGCAGGGAGCCTAGGCCTTTTGGAAGCGAAAGGTAGCGGCAGGCAGGATGTAGGGTTACAGGCCATAAGCTCAACTCTCAGAAGTGTGTACGCATGGGAGGCAGATGTCTGCTCCCCATTCTGACATGGGAGGTGGAACCTAGCTACACTCTGATTGAAGAAGGCCATTGAAAATCGCTGTATTCAACTCAGATACACAGTTCAGGCCCAATGCTTACACATGCTTTTTCCACAACCTCTCTCAGCCACTAACATTAGGATGTTAGCAGCTACGCCTACAGTCAGGCAGGATGCGTGAGGGTTCTGCCTTTTCCTCAGCACTCCCAGGAAAGCATGCCTAGAAGCCAGCTCTCAACAGGCAGCATTCTTATGGCATTGTGAAGGTAGCAGTTTTCTGAGTCAGGAGGTTCCAAGATTACCACTCTACTGCACCTGGAGATACCCTCCAGGTCTGCATTGTTAACTTGCGTCTCAGAAGCCTCTGGCAAACGTCTCTGGTGAAGATCTGCGAAACTCACTCTGCAGGCAGTGTGGAACTGTGAGGGACTGAGGGTGAGCTCAACTCTCAGAAGTAAGATGCTTTTGGACAAGGCGTTCAGCTACCTTCTCACATATGGAACTTAGTATGTAGCACCAGCCTACCACAGGAATTACTACGAAATCGCTGGATTGATCTTGGAGGCACTAGTCTTGGGTGCCGGGAGATTCCAATTACCTCTCCCAACACTTCCGTCAAACAGCGAGCCTAGGCCTTTTAGAAGCAAAGGGTACCAGCAGGCTGGATGGAGATGAACAGGCCATAAGCTCAACTCTCTGAAGTGTGTATGCATGGGAGGCAGATGTCTGCTCCCCATTCTGACATGGTAGTTGGAACCTAGCTACACTCTGATTGAAGAAGGCCATTGGAAATCGCTGTATTCAACTCAGTTACACAGGAGTTCAGGCCCAATGCTTACACATGCTTTTCCCGCAACCTCTCTCAGCCACTCACTTTAGGATGTTAGCAACCACGCCTACAGTCAGGCAGGATGCGGGAGGGTTCTGCCCTGTCCTCAGCTCTCCCAGGGAAGCATGCCTAGAAGCCAGCTCTCAACTAGCTGCATTCTTATGGCAGTGTGAAGGTAGCAGTATTCTGAGTCAGGAGGTTCCCAGATTACCACTCTACTGCACCTGGAGATACCCTCCCGGTCTGCATTGTTAACTTGCGTCTCAGAAGCCTGTGGCAAACGTCTCTGGTGAAGACCTGCGAAACTCACTCTGCAGGCAGTGTGGAACTGTGAGGGACTGGGGGTCAGCTCAACTCTCAGAAGTAAGATGTTTTTGGACAAGGCGTTCAGCTACCTTCTCACATATGGAACTTAGTATGTAGCACCAGTCTACCCCAGGAATAACTGGGATATTGCTCGATTGAGTTTGGAGGCACTCGTCTTGAGTGCCGGGAGATTCCAATTACCTCTCCCAACACTTGCGTCAAGCAGCAAGCCTAGGCCTTTTGGAAGCGAAATTTAGCTGCAGGCACGATGTAGGGTTACAGGCCATAAGCTCAACTCTCAGAAGTGTGTATGCATGGGAGGCAGATGTCTGCTACCCACTCGGACATGGGAGTTGGAACCTAGCTACACTCCTATTGAAGAAGGATGTTGGAAATCGCTGTATTCAACTCAGATACACGGGAGTTCAGGCCCAATGCTTACACATGCTTTTCCCACAACCTATCCCAGCCACTAACGAAGGAGGTTAGCAGGTACGTCTACAGTCAGGCAGGATGCGGGAGGGTTCTGCCCTGTCCTCAGCTCTCACAGGGAAGCATGCCTAGAAGCCAGCTCTCAACTAGCTGCATTCTTATGACAGTGTGAAGGTAGCAGTATTCTGAGTAAGGAGGTTCCCAGATTACCACTCTACTGCACCTGGAGATACCGTCCAGGTCTGCATTGTTAACTTGCGTCTCAGAGGCCTCTGGCAAAAGTCTCTGGTGAAGACGTGGGAAACTCACTCTGCAGGCAGTGTGGAACTGTGAGGGACTGAGGGTGAGCTCAACTCTCAGCAGTAAGATGATTTGGGACAAGGCGTTCAGCTACCTTCTCACATATGGAACTTAGTATGTAGCACCAGTCTACCCCAGGAATTACTGGGAAATCGCTGGATTGAGCTTGGAGGCACTAGTCTTGTGTGCCGGGAGATTCCAGTTACCTCTCCCAACACTTCGGTGAAGCAGCGAGCCTAGGCCTTTTGGAAGCGAAAGTTAGCTGCAGGCAGGAGGTAGGGTTACAGGCCAGAAGCTCAACTCTCAGAAGTGTGTATGCATGGGAGGCAGATGTCTGCTACCCACTCGTACATGCGAGTGGGAACCTAGCTACACTCTGATGAAGAAGGACTTTGGAAATCGCTGTATTCAACTCAGATACACGTGGGTTCAGGCACAACGATTCCACATGCTTTTCTCACAACCTTTCCTTGCCACTAACATGAGGACGTTAGCAGCTCCTTCTACAGTCAAGCAGGATGCGGGAGGGTTGTCCCCTGTCTTTAGCTCTCACAGGGAAGCATGCCTTGAGGCCAGCTGTCAACTAGCTGCATACTTATGGCAGGGTCAAGGTAGCAGTATTCTGAGACAGGAGGTTCCCAGATTACCAGTCTACTGCACCTGGAGATACCCTCCAGGTCTGCATTGTTAACTTGCGTCTCAGAAGCCTCTGGCAAACGTCTCTGGTGAAGACGTGCGAAACTCACTCTGCAGGCAGTGTGGAACTGTGAGGGACTGGGGGTCAGCTCAACTCTCAGAAGTAAGATGCTTTTGGACAAGGCGTTCACCTTCCTTCTCACTTATGGAACTTAGTATGTAGCACCAGTCTACCCCAGGAATAACTGGGATATTGCTCGATTGAGCTTGGAGGCACTCGTCTTGTGTGCCGGGAGATTCCAATTACCTCTCCCAACACTTGCGTCAAGCAGGGAGCCTAGGCCTTTTGGAAGCGAAAGGTAGTGGCAGGCAGGAGGTAGGGTTACAGGCCATAAGCTCAACTCTCAGAAGTGTGTACGCATGGGAGGCAGATGTCTGCTCCCCATTCTGACATGGGAGGTGGAACCTAGCTACACTCTGATTGAAGAAGGCCATTGAAAATCGCTGTATTCAACTCAGATACACAGTTCAGGCCCAATGCTTACACATGCTTTTTCCACAACCTCTCTCAGCCACTAGCATTAGGATGTTAGCAGCTACGCCTACAGTCAGGCAGGATGCGTGAGGGTTCTGCCTTTTCCTCAGCACTCCCAGGAAAGCATGCCTAGAAGCCAGCTCTCAACAGGCAGCATTCTTATGGCATTGTGAAGGTAGCAGTTTTCTGAGTCAGGAGGTTCCAAGATTACCACTCTACTGCACCTGGAGATACCCTCCAGGTCTGCATTGTTAACTTGCGTCTCAGAAGCCTCTGGCAAACGTCTCTGGTGAAGATCTGCGAAACTCACTCTGCAGGCAGTGTGGAACTGTGAGGGACTGAGGGTGAGCTCAACTCTCAGAAGTAAGATGCTTTTGGACAAGGCGTTCAGCTACCTTCTCCTTTATGGAACTTAGTATGTAGCACCAGCCTACCACAGGAATTACTACGAAATCGCTGGATTGATCTTGGAGGCACTAGTCTTGGGTGCCGGGAGATTCCAATTACCTCTCCCAACACTTCCGTCAAACAGCGAGCCTAGGCCTTTTAGAAGCAAAGGGTACCAGCAGGCTGGATGGAGATGAACAGGCCATAAGCTCAACTCTCTGAAGTGTGTATGCATGGGAGGCAGATGTCTGCTCCCCATTCTGACATGGTAGTTGGAACCTAGCTACACTCTGATTGAAGAAGGCCATTGGAAATCGCTGTATTCAACTCAGTTACACAGGAGTTCAGGCCCAATGCTTACACATGCTTTTCCCGCAACCTCTCTCAGCCACTCACTTTAGGATGTTAGCAACCACGCCTACAGTCAGGCAGGATGCGGGAGGGTTCTGCCCTGTCCTCAGCTCTCCCAGGGAAGCATGCCTAGAAGCCAGCTCTCAACTAGCTGCATTCTTATGGCAGTGTGAAGGTAGCAGTATTCTGAGTCAGGAGGTTCCAAGATTACCACTCTACTGCACCTGGAGATACCCTCCAGGTCTGCATTGTTAACTTGCGTCTCAGAAGCCTGTGGCAAACGTCTCTGGTGAAGACCTGCGAAACTCACTCTGCAGGCAGTGTGGAACTGTGAGGGACTGGGGGTCAGCTCAACTCTCAGAAGTAAGATGTTTTTGGACAAGGCGTTCAGCTACCTTCTCACATATGGAACTTAGTATGTAGCACCAGTCTACCCCAGGAATAACTGGGATGTTGCTCGATTGAGCTTGGAGGCACTCGTCTTGAGTGCCGGGAGATTCCAATTACCTCTCCCAACACTTGCGTCAAGCAGCAAGCCTAGGCCTTTTGGAAGCGAAAGGTAGCGGCAGGCACGATGTAGGGTTACAGGCCATAAGCTCAACTCTCAGAAGTGTGTATGCATGGGAGGCAGATGTCTGCTACCCACTCGGACATGGGAGTTGGAACCTAGCTACACTCCTATTGAAGAAGGATGTTGGAAATCTCTGTATTCAACTCAGATACACGGGAGTTCAGGCCCAATGCTTACACATGCTTTTCCCACAACCTATCCCAGCCACTAACATAAGGAGGTTAGCAGGTACGTCTACAGTCAGGCAGGATGCGGGAGGGTTCTGCCCTGTCCTCAGCTCTCACAGGGAAGCATGCCTAGAAGCCAGCTCTCAACTAGCTGCATTCTTATGACAGTGTGAAGGTAGCAGTATTCTGAGTAAGGAGGTTCCCAGATTACCACTCTACTGCACCTGGAGATACCGTCCAGGTCTGCATTGTTAACTTGCGTCTCAGAGGCCTCTGGCAAAAGTCTCTGGTGAAGACGTGGGAAACTCACTCTGCAGGCAGTGTGGAACTGTGAGGGACTGAGGGTGAGCTCAACTCTCAGCAGTAAGATGATTTTGGACAAGGCGTTCAGCTACCTTCTCGCATATGGAACTTAGTATGTAGCACCAGTCTACCCCAGGAATTACTGGGAAATCGCTGGATTGAGCTTGGAGGCACTAGTCTTGTGTGCCGGGAGATTCCAGTTACCTCTCCCAACACTTCGGTGAAGCAGCGAGCCTAGGCCTTTTGGAAGCGAAAGTTAGCTGCAGGCAGGAGGTAGGGTTACAGGCCATAAGCTCAACTCTCAGAAGTGTGTATGCATGGGAGGCAGATGTCTGCTACCCACTCGTACATGCGAGTGGGAACCTAGCTACACTCTGATGAAGAAGGACTTTGGAAATCGCTGTATTCAACTCAGATACACGTGGGTTCAGGCACAACGATTCCACATGCTTTTCTCACAACCTTTCCTTGCCACTAACATGAGGACGTTAGCAGCTCCTTCTACAGTCAAGCAGGATGCGGGAGGGTTGTGCCCTGTCTTTAGCTCTCACAGGGAAGCATGCCTTGAGGCCAGCTGTCAACTAGCTGCATACTTATGGCAGGGTCAAGGTAGCAGTATTCTGAGACAGGAGGTTCCCAGATTACCAGTCTACTGCACCTGGAGATACCCTCCAGGTCTGCATTGTTAACTTGCGTCTCAGAAGCCTCTGGCAAACGTCTCTGGTGAAGACGTGCGAAACTCACTCTGCAGGCAGTGTGGAACTCTGAGGGACTGGGGGTCAGCTCAACTCTCAGAAGTAAGATGCTTTTGGACAAGGCGTTCACCTTCCTTCTCACTTATGGAACTTAGTATGTAGCACCAGTCTACCCCAGGAATAACTGGGATATTGCTCGATTGAGCTTGGAGGCACTCGTCTTGTGTGCCGGGAGATTCCAATTACCTCTCCCAACACTTGTGTCAAGCAGGGAGCCTAGGCCTTTTGGAAGCGAAAGGTAGCGGCAGGAAGGAGGTAGGGTTACAGGCCATAAGCTCAACTCTCAGAAGTGTGTACGCATGGGAGGCAGATGTCTGCTCCCCATTCTGACATGGGAGGTGGAACCTAGCTACACTCTGATTGAAGAAGGCCATTGAAAATCGCTGTATTCAACTCAGATACACAGGAGTTCAGGCCCAATGCTTACACATGCTTTTTCCACAACCTCTCTCAGCCACTAACATTAGGATGTTAGCAGCTACGCCTACAGTCAGGCAGGATGCGTGAGGGTTCTGCCTTTTCCTCAGCACTCCCAGGAAAGCATGCCTAGAAGCCAGCTCTCAACAGGCAGCATTCTTATGGCATTGTGAAGGTAGCAGTTTTCTGAGTCAGGAGGTTCCAAGATTACCACTCTACTGCACCTGGAGATACCCTCCAGGTCTGCATTGTTAACTTGCGTCTCAGAAGCCTCTGGCAAACGTCTCTGGTGAAGATCTGCGAAACTCACTCTGCAGGCAGTGTGGAACTGTGAGGGACTGAGGGTGAGCTCAACTCTCAGAAGTAAGATGCTTTTGGACAAGGCGTTCAGCTACCTTCTCCTTTATGGAACTTAGTATGTAGCACCAGCCTACCACAGGAATTACTACGAAATCGCTTGATTGATCTTGGAGGCACTAGTCTTGGGTGCCGGGAGATTCCAATTACCTCTCCCAACACTTCCGTCAAACAGCGAGCCTAGGCCTTTTAGAAGCAAAGGGTACCAGCAGGCTGGATGGAGATGAACAGGCCATAAGCTCAACTCTCTGAAGTGTGTATGCATGGGAGGCAGATGTCTGCTCCCCATTCTGACATGGTAGTTGGAACCTAGCTACACTCTGATTGAAGAAGGCCATTGGAAATCGCTGTATTCAACTCAGTTACACAGGAGTTCAGGCCCAATGCTTACACATGCTTTTCCCGCAACCTCTCTCAGCCACTCACTTTAGGATGTTAGCAACCACGCCTACAGTCAGGCAGGATGCGGGAGGGTTCTGCCCTGTCCTCAGCTCTCCCAGGGAAGCATGCCTAGAAGCCAGCTCTCAACTAGCTGCATTCTTATGGCAGTGTGAAGGTAGCAGTATTCTGAGTCAGGAGGTTCCCAGATTACCACTCTACTGCACCTGGAGATACCCTCCAGGTCTGCATTGTTAACTTGCGTCTCAGAAGCCTGTGGCAAACGTCTCTGGTGAAGACCTGCGAAACTCACTCTGCAGGCAGTGTGGAACTGTGAGGGACTGGGGGTCAGCTCAACTCTCAGAAGTAAGATGTTTTTGGACAAGGCGTTCAGCTACCTTCTCACATATGGAACTTAGTATGTAGCACCAGTCTACCCCAGGAATAACTGGGATATTGCTCGATTGAGTTTGGAGGCACTCGTCTTGAGTGCCGGGAGATTCCAATTACCTCTCCCAACACTTGCGTCAAGCAGCAAGCCTAGGCCTTTTGGAAGTGAAATTTAGCTGCAGGCACGATGTAGGGTTACAGGCCATAAGCTCAACTCTCAGAAGTGTGTATGCATGGGAGGCAGATGTCTGCTACCCACTCGGACATGGGAGTTGGAACCTAGCTACACTCCTATTGAAGAAGGATGTTGGAAATCGCTGTATTCAACTCAGATACACGGGAGTTCAGGCCCAATGCTTACACATGCTTTTCCCACAACCTATCCCAGCCACTAACAAAGGAGGTTAGCAGGTACGTCTACAGTCAGGCAGGATGCGGGAGGGTTCTGCCCTGTCCTCAGCTCTCACAGGGAAGCATGCCTAGAAGCCAGCTCTCAACTAGCTGCATTCTTATGACAGTGTGAAGGTAGCAGTATTCTGAGTAAGGAGGTTCCCAGATTACCACTCTACTGCACCTGGAGATACCGTCCAGGTCTGCATTGTTAACTTGCGTCTCAGAGGCCTCTGGCAAAAGTCTCTGGTGAAGACGTGGGAAACTCACTCTGCAGGCAGTGTGGAACTGTGAGGGACTGAGGGTGAGCTCAACTCTCAGCAGTAAGATGATTTGGGACAAGGCGTTCAGCTACCTTCTCACATATGGAACTTAGTATGTAGCACCAGTCTACCCCAGGAATTACTGGGAAATCGCTGGATTGAGCTTGGAGGCACTAGTCTTGTGTGCCGGGAGATTCCAGTTACCTCTCCCAACACTTCGGTGAAGCAGCGAGCCTAGGCCTTTTGGAAGCGAAAGTTAGCTGCAGGCAGGAGGTAGGGTTACAGGCCATAAGCTCAACTCTCAGAAGTGTGTATGCATGGGAGGCAGATGTCTGCTACCCACTCGTACATGCGAGTGGGAACCTAGCTACACTCTGATGAAGAAGGACTTTGGAAATCGCTGTATTCAACTCAGATACACGTGGGTTCAGGCACAACGATTCCACATGCTTTTCTCACAACCTTTCCTTGCCACTAACATGAGGACGTTAGCAGCTCCTTCTACAGTCAAGCAGGATGCGGGAGGGTTGTGCCCTGTCTTTAGCTCTCACAGGGAAGCATGCCTTGAGGCCAGCTGTCAACTAGCTGCATACTTATGGCAGGGTCAAGGTAGCAGTATTCTGAGACAGGAGGTTCCCAGATTACCAGTCTACTGCACCTGGAGATACCCTCCAGGTCTGCATTGTTAACTTGCGTCTCAGAAGCCTCTGGCAAACGTCTCTGGTGAAGACGTGCGAAACTCACTCTGCAGGCAGTGTGGAACTGTGAGGGACTGGGGGTCAGCTCAACTCTCAGAAGTAAGATGCTTTTGGACAAGGCGTTCACCTTCCTTCTCACTTATGGAACTTAGTATGTAGCACCAGTCTACCCCAGGAATAACTGGGATATTGCTCGATTGAGCTTGGAGGCACTCGTCTTGTGTGCCGGGAGATTCCAATTACCTCTCCCAACACTTGCGTCAAGCAGGGAGCCTAGGCCTTTTGGAAGCGAAAGGTAGCGGCAGGCAGGAGGTAGGGTTACAGGCCATAAGCTCAACTCTCAGAAGTGTGTACGCATGGGAGGCAGATGTCTGCTCCCCATTCTGACATGGGAGGTGGAACCTAGCTACACTCTGATTGAAGAAGGCCATTGAAAATCGCTGTATTCAACTCAGATATACAGGAGTTCAGGCCCAATGCTTACACATGCTTTTTCCACAACCTCTCTCAGCCACTAACATTAGGATGTTAGCAGCTACGCCTACAGTCAGGCAGGATGCGTGAGGGTTCTGCCTTTTCCTCAGCACTCCCAGGAAAGCATGCCTAGAAGCCAGCTCTCAACAGGCAGCATTCTTATGGCATTGTGAAGGTAGCAGTTTTCTGAGTCAGGAGGTTCCAAGATTACCACTCTACTGCACCTGGAGATACCCTCCAGGTCTGCATTGTTAACTTGCGTCTCAGAAGCCTCTGGCAAACGTCTCTGGTGAAGATCTGCGAAACTCACTCTGCAGGCAGTGTGGAACTGTGAGGGACTGAGGGTGAGCTCAACTCTCAGAAGTAAGATGCTTTTGGACAAGGCGTTCAGCTACCTTCTCCTTTATGGAACTTAGTATGTAGCACCAGCCTACCACAGGAATTACTACGAAATCGCTGGATTGATCTTGGAGGCACTAGTCTTGGGTGCCGGGAGATTCCAATTACCTCTCCCAACACTTCCGTCAAACAGCGAGCCTAGGCCTTTTAGAAGCAAAGGGTACCAGCAGGCTGGATGGAGATGAACAGGCCATAAGCTCAACTCTCTGAAGTGTGTATGCATGGGAGGCAGATGTCTGCTCCCCATTCTGACATGGTAGTTGGAACCTAGCTACACTCTGATTGAAGAAGGCCATTGGAAATCGCTGTATTCAACTCAGTTACACAGGAGTTCAGGCCCAATGCTTACACATGCTTTTCCCGCAACCTCTCTCAGCCACTCACTTTAGGATGTTAGCAACCACGCCTACAGTCAGGCAGGATGCGGGAGGGTTCTGCCCTGTCCTCAGCTCTCCCAGGGAAGCATGCCTAGAAGCCAGCTCTCAACTAGCTGCATTCTTATGGCAGTGTGAAGGTAGCAGTATTCTGAGTCAGGAGGTTCCAAGATTACCACTCTACTGCACCTGGAGATACCCTCCAGGTCTGCATTGTTAACTTGCGTCTCAGAAGCCTGTGGCAAACGTCTCTGGTGAAGACCTGCGAAACTCACTCTGCAGGCAGTGTGGAACTGTGAGGGACTGGGGGTCAGCTCAACTCTCAGAAGTAAGATGTTTTTGGACAAGGCGTTCAGCTACCTTCTCACATATGGAACTTAGTATGTAGCACCAGTCTACCCCAGGAATAACTGGGATATTGCTCGATTGAGCTTGGAGGCACTCGTCTTGAGTGCCGGGAGATTCCAATTACCTCTCCCAACACTTGCGTCAAGCAGCAAGCCTAGGCCTTTTGGAAGCGAAAGGTAGCGGCAGGCACGATGTAGGGTTACAGGCCATAAGCTCAACTCTCAGAAGTGTGTATGCATGGGAGGCAGATGTCTGCTACCCACTCGGACATGGGAGTTGGAACCTAGCTACACTCCTATTGAAGAAGGATGTTGGAAATCGCTGTATTCAACTCAGATACACGGGAGTTCAGGCCCAATGCTTACACATGCTTTTCCCACAACCTATCCCAGCCACTAACATAAGGAGGTTAGCAGGTACGTCTACAGTCAGGCAGGATGCGGGAGGGTTCTGCCCTGTCCTCAGCTCTCACAGGGAAGCATGCCTAGAAGCCAGCTCTCAACTAGCTGCATTCTTATGACAGTGTGAAGGTAGCAGTATTCTGAGTAAGGAGGTTCCCAGATTACCACTCTACTGCACCTGGAGATACCGTCCAGGTCTGCATTGTTAACTTGCGTCTCAGAGGCCTCTGTCAAAAGTCTCTGGTGAAGACGTGGGAAACTCACTCTGCAGGCAGTGTGGAACTGTGAGGGACTGAGGGTGAGCTCAACTCTCAGCAGTAAGATGATTTTGGACAAGGCGTTCAGCTACCTTCTCACATATGGATCTTAGTATGTAGCACCAGTCTACCCCAGGAATTACTGGGAAATCGCTGGATTGAGCTTGGAGGCACTAGTCTTGTGTGCCGGGAGATTCCAGTTACCTCTCCCAACACTTCGGTGAAGCAGCGAGCCTAGGCCTTTTGGAAGCGAAAGTTAGCTGCAGGCAGGAGGTAGGGTTACAGGCCATAAGCTCAACTCTCAGAAGTGTGTATGCATGGGAGGCAGATGTCTGCTACCCACTCGTACATGCGAGTGGGAACCTAGCTACACTCTGATGAAGAAGGACTTTGGAAATCGCTGTATTCAACTCAGATACACGTGGGTTCAGGCACAACGATTCCACATGCTTTTCTCACAACCTTTCCTTGCCACTAACATGAGGACGTTAACAGCTCCTTCTACAGTCAAGCAGGATGCGGGAGGGTTGTGCCCTGTCTTTAGCTCTCACAGGGAAGCATGCCTTGAGGCCAGCTGTCAACTAGCTGCATACTTATGGCAGGGTCAAGGTAGCAGTATTCTGAGACAGGAGGTTCCCAGATTACCAGTCTACTGCACCTGGAGATACCCTCCAGGTCTGCATTGTTAACTTGCGTCTCAGAAGCCTCTGGCAAACGTCTCTGGTGAAGACGTGCGAAACTCACTCTGCAGGCAGTGTGGAACTGTGAGGGACTGGGGGTCAGCTCAACTCTCAGAAGTAAGATGCTTTTGGACAAGGCGTTCACCTTCCTTCTCACTTATGGAACTTAGTATGTAGCACCAGTCTACCCCAGGAATAACTGGGATATTGCTCGATTGAGCTTGGAGGCACTCGTCTTGTGTGCCGGGAGATTCCAATTACCTCTCCCAACACTTGCGTCAAGCAGGGAGCCTAGGCCTTTTGGAAGCGAAAGGTAGCGGCAGGCAGGATGTAGGGTTACAGGCCATAAGCTCAACTCTCAGAAGTGTGTACGCATGGGAGGCAGATGTCTGCTCCCCATTCTGACATGGGAGGTGGAACCTAGCTACACTCTGATTGAAGAAGGCCATTGAAAATCGCTGTATTCAACTCAGATACACAGTTCAGGCCCAATGCTTACACATGCTTTTTCCACAACCTCTCTCAGCCACTAACATTAGGATGTTAGCAGCTACGCCTACAGTCAGGCAGGATGCGTGAGGGTTCTGCCTTTTCCTCAGCACTCCCAGGAAAGCATGCCTAGAAGCCAGCTCTCAACAGGCAGCATTCTTATGGCATTGTGAAGGTAGCAGTTTTCTGAGTCAGGAGGTTCCAAGATTACCACTCTACTGCACCTGGAGATACCCTCCAGGTCTGCATTGTTAACTTGCGTCTCAGAAGCCTCTGGCAAACGTCTCTGGTGAAGATCTGCGAAACTCACTCTGCAGGCAGTGTGGAACTGTGAGGGACTGAGGGTGAGCTCAACTCTCAGAAGTAAGATGCTTTTGGACAAGGCGTTCAGCTACCTTCTCCTTTATGGAACTTAGTATGTAGCACCAGCCTACCACAGGAATTACTACGAAATCGCTGGATTGATCTTGGAGGCACTAGTCTTGGGTGCCGGGAGATTCCAATTACCTCTCCCAACACTTCCGTCAAACAGCGAGCCTAGGCCTTTTAGAAGCAAAGGGTACCAGCAGGCTGGATGGAGATGAACAGGCCATAAGCTCAACTCTCTGAAGTGTGTATGCATGGGAGGCAGATGTCTGCTCCCCATTCTGACATGGTAGTTGGAACCTAGCTACACTCTGATTGAAGAAGGCCATTGGAAATCGCTGTATTCAACTCAGTTACACAGGAGTTCAGGCCCAATGCTTACACATGCTTTTCCCGCAACCTCTCTCAGCCACTCACTTTAGGATGTTAGCAACCACGCCTACAGTCAGGCAGGATGCGGGAGGGTTCTGCCCTGTCCTCAGCTCTCCCAGGGAAGCATGCCTAGAAGCCAGCTCTCAACTAGCTGCATTCTTATGGCAGTGTGAAGGTAGCAGTATTCTGAGTCAGGAGGTTCCAAGATTACCACTCTACTGCACCTGGAGATACCCTCCAGGTCTGCATTGTTAACTTGCGTCTCAGAAGCCTGTGGCAAACGTCTCTGGTGAAGACCTGCGAAACTCACTCTGCAGGCAGTGTGGAACTGTGAGGGACTGGGGGTCAGCTCAACTCTCAGAAGTAAGATGTTTTTGGACAAGGCGTTCAGCTACCTTCTCACATATGGAACTTAGTATGTAGCACCAGTCTACCCCAGGAATAACTGGGATATTGCTCGATTGAGCTTGGAGGCACTCGTCTTGAGTGCCGGGAGATTCCAATTACCTCTCCCAACACTTGCGTCAAGCAGCAAGCCTAGGCCTTTTGGAAGCGAAAGGTAGCGGCAGGCACGATGTAGGGTTACAGGCCATAAGCTCAACTCTCAGAAGTGTGTATGCATGGGAGGCAGATGTCTGCTACCCACTCGGACATGGGAGTTGGAACCTAGCTACACTCCTATTGAAGAAGGATGTTGGAAATCGCTGTATTCAACTCAGATACACGGGAGTTCAGGCCCAATGCTTACACATGCTTTTCCCACAACCTATCCCAGCCACTAACATAAGGAGGTTAGCAGGTACGTCTACAGTCAGGCAGGATGCGGGAGGGTTCTGCCCTGTCCTCAGCTCTCACAGGGAAGCATGCCTAGAAGCCAGCTCTCAACTAGCTGCATTCTTATGACAGTGTGAAGGTAGCAGTATTCTGAGTAAGGAGGTTCCCAGATTACCACTCTACTGCACCTGGAGATACCGTCCAGGTCTGCATTGTTAACTTGCGTCTCAGAGGCCTCTGTCAAAAGTCTCTGGTGAAGACGTGGGAAACTCACTCTGCAGGCAGTGTGGAACTGTGAGGGACTGAGGGTGAGCTCAACTCTCAGCAGTAAGATGATTTTGGACAAGGCGTTCAGCTACCTTCTCACATATGGATCTTAGTATGTAGCACCAGTCTACCCCAGGAATTACTGGGAAATCGCTGGATTGAGCTTGGAGGCACTAGTCTTGTGTGCCGGGAGATTCCAGTTACCTCTCCCAACACTTCGGTGAAGCAGCGAGCCTAGGCCTTTTGGAAGCGAAAGTTAGCTGCAGGCAGGAGGTAGGGTTACAGGCCATAAGCTCAACTCTCAGAAGTGTGTATGCATGGGAGGCAGATGTCTGCTACCCACTCGTACATGCGAGTGGGAACCTAGCTACACTCTGATGAAGAAGGACTTTGGAAATCGCTGTATTCAACTCAGATACACGTGGGTTCAGGCACAACGATTCCACATGCTTTTCTCACAACCTTTCCTTGCCACTAACATGAGGACGTTAACAGCTCCTTCTACAGTCAAGCAGGATGCGGGAGGGTTGTGCCCTGTCTTTAGCTCTCACAGGGAAGCATGCCTTGAGGCCAGCTGTCAACTAGCTGCATACTTATGGCAGGGTCAAGGTAGCAGTATTCTGAGACAGGAGGTTCCCAGATTACCAGTCTACTGCACCTGGAGATACCCTCCAGGTCTGCATTGTTAACTTGCGTCTCAGAAGCCTCTGGCAAACGTCTCTGGTGAAGACGTGCGAAACTCACTCTGCAGGCAGTGTGGAACTGTGAGGGACTGGGGGTCAGCTCAACTCTCAGAAGTAAGATGCTTTTGGACAAGGCGTTCACCTTCCTTCTCACTTATGGAACTTAGTATGTAGCACCAGTCTACCCCAGGAATAACTGGGATATTGCTCGATTGAGCTTGGAGGCACTCGTCTTGTGTGCCGGGAGATTCCAATTACCTCTCCCAACACTTGCGTCAAGCAGGGAGCCTAGGCCTTTTGGAAGCGAAAGGTAGCGGCAGGCAGGATGTAGGGTTACAGGCCATAAGCTCAACTCTCAGAAGTGTGTACGCATGGGAGGCAGATGTCTGCTCCCCATTCTGACATGGGAGGTGGAACCTAGCTACACTCTGATTGAAGAAGGCCATTGAAAATCGCTGTATTCAACTCAGATACACAGGAGTTCAGGCCCAATGCTTACACATGCTTTTTCCACAACCTCTCTCAGCCACTAACATTAGGATGTTAGCAGCTACGCCTACAGTCAGGCAGGATGCGTGAGGGTTCTGCCTTTTCCTCAGCACTCCCAGGAAAGCATGCCTAGAAGCCAGCTCTCAACAGGCAGCATTCTTATGGCATTGTGAAGGTAGCAGTTTTCTGAGTCAGGAGGTTCCAAGATTACCACTCTACTGCACCTGGAGATACCCTCCAGGTCTGCATTGTTAACTTGCGTCTCAGAAGCCTCTGGCAAACGTCTCTGGTGAAGATCTGCGAAACTCACTCTGCAGGCAGTGTGGAACTGTGAGGGACTGAGGGTGAGCTCAACTCTCAGAAGTAAGATGCTTTTGGACAAGGCGTTCAGCTACCTTCTCCTTTATGGAACTTAGTATGTAGCACCAGCCTACCACAGGAATTACTACGAAATCGCTGGATTGATCTTGGAGGCACTAGTCTTGGGTGCCGGGAGATTCCAATTACCTCTCCCAACACTTCCGTCAAACAGCGAGCCTAGGCCTTTTAGAAGCAAAGGGTACCAGCAGGCTGGATGGAGATGAACAGGCCATAAGCTCAACTCTCTGAAGTGTGTATGCATGGGAGGCAGATGTCTGCTCCCCATTCTGACATGGTAGTTGGAACCTAGCTACACTCTGATTGAAGAAGGCCATTGGAAATCGCTGTATTCAACTCAGTTACACAGGAGTTCAGGCCCAATGCTTACACATGCTTTTCCTGCAACCTCTCTCAGCCACTCACTTTAGGATGTTAGCAACCACGCCTACAGTCAGGCAGGATGCGGGAGGGTTCTGCCCTGTCCTCAGCTCTCCCAGGGAAGCATGCCTAGAAGCCAGCTCTCAACTAGCTGCATTCTTATGGCAGTGTGAAGGTAGCAGTATTCTGAGTCAGGAGGTTCCAAGATTACCACTCTACTGCACCTGGAGATACCCTCCAGGTCTGCATTGTTAACTTGCGTCTCAGAGGCCTCTGGCAAAAGTCTCTGGTGAAGACGTGGGAAACTCACTCTGCAGGCAGTGTGGAACTGTGAGGGACTGAGGGTGAGCTCAACTCTCAGCAATAAGATGATTTTGGACAAGGCGTTCAGCTACCTTCTCACATATGGAACTTAGTATGTAGCACCAGTCTACCCCAGGAATTACTGGGAAATCGCTGGATTGAGCTTGGAGGCACTAGTCTTGTGTGCCAGGAGATTCCAGTTACCTCTCCCAACACTTCGGTGAAGCAGCGAGCCTAGGCCTTTTGGAAGCGAAAGTTAGCTGCAGGCAGGAGGTAGGGTTACAGGCCATAAGCTCAACTCTCAGAACTGTGTATGCATGGGAGGCAGATGTCTGCTACCCACTCGTACATGCGAGTGGGAACCTAGCTACACTCTGATGAAGAAGGACTTTGGAAAACGCTGTATTCAACTCAGATACACGTGGGTTCAGGCACAACGATTCCACATGCTTTTCTCACAACCTTTCCTTGCCACTAACATGCGGACGTTAGCAGCTCCTTCTACAGTCAAGCAGGATGCGGGAGGGTTGTGCCCTGTCTTTAGCTCTCACAGGAAGCATGCCTTGAAGCCAGCTGTCAACTAGCTGCATACTTATGGCAGGGTCAAGGTAGCAGTATTCTGAGACAGGAGGTTCCCAGATTACCAGTCTACTGCACCTGGAGATACCCTCCAGGTCTGCATTGTTAACTTGCGTCTCAGAAGGCTCTGGCAAACGTCTCTGGTGAAGACGTGCAAAACTCACTCTGCAGGCAGTGTGGAACTGTGAGGGACTGGGGGTCAGCTCAACTCTCAGAAGTAAGATGCTTTTGGACAAGGCGTTCACCTTCCTTCTCACTTATGGAACTTAGTATGTAGCACCAGTCTACCCCAGGAATAACTGGGATATTGCTCGATTGAGCTTGGAGGCACTCGTCTTGTGTGCCGGGAGATTCCAATTACCTCTCCCAACACTTGCGTCAAGCAGGGAGCCTAGGCCTTTTGGAAGCGAAAGGTAGCGGCAGGCAGGATGTAGGGTTACAGGCCATAAGCTCAACTCTCAGAAGTGTGTACGCATGGGAGGCAGATGTCTGCTCCCCATTCTGACATGGGAGGTGGAACCTAGCTACACTCTGATTGAAGAAGGCCATTGAAAATCGCTGTATTCAACTCAGATATACAGGAGTTCAGGCCCAATGCTTACACATGCTTTTTCCACAACCTCTCTCAGCCACTAACATTAGGATGTTAGCAGCTACGCCTACAGTCAGGCAGGATGCGTGAGGGTTCTGCCTTTTCCTCAGCACTCCCAGGAAAGCATGCCTAGAAGCCAGCTCTCAACAGGCAGCATTCTTATGGCATTGTGAAGGTAGCAGTTTTCTGAGTCAGGAGGTTCCAAGATTACCACTCTACTGCACCTGGAGATACCCTCCAGGTCTGCATTGTTAACTTGCGTCTCAGAAGCCTCTGGCAAACGTCTCTGGTGAAGATCTGCGAAACTCACTCTGCAGGCAGTGTGGAACTGTGAGGGACTGAGGGTGAGCTCAACTCTCAGAAGTAAGATGCTTTTGGACAAGGCGTTCAGCTACCTTCTCCTTTATGGAACTTAGTATGTAGCACCAGCCTACCACAGGAATTACTACGAAATCGCTGGATTGATCTTGGAGGCACTAGTCTTGGGTGCCGGGAGATTCCAATTACCTCTCCCAACACTTCCGTCAAACAGCGAGCCTAGGCCTTTTAGAAGCAAAGGGTACCAGCAGGCTGGATGGAGATGAACAGGCCATAAGCTCAACTCTCTGAAGTGTGTATGCATGGGAGGCAGATGTCTGCTCCCCATTCTGACATGGTAGTTGGAACCTAGCTACACTCTGATTGAAGAAGGCCATTGGAAATCGCTGTATTCAACTCAGTTACACAGGAGTTCAGGCCCAATGCTTACACATGCTTTTCCCGCAACCTCTCTCAGCCACTCACTTTAGGATGTTAGCAACCACGCCTACAGTCAGGCAGGATGCGGGAGGGTTCTGCCCTGTCCTCAGCTCTCCCAGGGAAGCATGCCTAGAAGCCAGCTCTCAACTAGCTGCATTCTTATGGCAGTGTAAAGGTAGCAGTATTCTGAGTCAGGAGGTTCCAAGATTACCACTCTACTGCACCTGGAGATACCCTCCAGGTCTGCATTGTTAACTTGCGTCTCAGAAGCCTGTGGCAAACGTCTCTGGTGAAGACCTGCGAAACTCACTCTGCAGGCAGTGTGGAACTGTGAGGGACTGGGGGTCAGCTCAACTCTCAGAAGTAAGATGTTTTTGGACAAGGCGTTCAGCTACCTTCTCACATATGGAACTTAGTATGTAGCACCAGTCTACCCCAGGAATAACTGGGATATTGCTCGATTGAGCTTGGAGGCACTCGTCTTGAGTGCCGGGAGATTCCAATTACCTCTCCCAACACTTGCGTCAAGCAGCAAGCCTAGGCCTTTTGGAAGCGAAAGGTAGCTGCAGGCACGATGTAGGGTTACAGGCCATAAGCTCAACTCTCAGAAGTGTGTATGCATGGGAGGCAGATGTCTGCTACCCACTCGGACATGGGAGTTGGAACCTAGCTACACTCCTATTGAAGAAGGATGTTGGAAATCGCTGTATTCAACTCAGATACACGGGAGTTCAGGCCCAATGCTTACACATGCTTTTCCCACAACCTATCCCAGCCACTAACATAAGGAGGTTAGCAGGTACGTCTACAGTCAGGCAGGATGCGGGAGGGTTCTTCCCTGTCCTCAGCTCTCACAGGGAAGCATGCCTAGAAGCCAGCTCTCAACTAGCTGCATTCTTATGACAGTGTGAAGGTAGCAGTATTCTGAGTAAGGAGGTTCCCAGATTACCACTCTACTGCACCTGGAGATACCGTCCAGGTCTGCATTGTTAACTTGCGTCTCAGAGGCCTCTGGCAAAAGTCTCTGGTGAAGACGTGGGAAACTCACTCTGCAGGCAGTGTGGAACTGTGAGGGACTGAGGGTGAGCTCAACTCTCAGCAGTAAGATGATTTTGGACAAGGCGTTCAGCTACCTTCTCACATATGGATCTTAGTATGTAGCACCAGTCTACCCCAGGAATTACTGGGAAATCGCTGGATTGAGCTTGGAGGCACTAGTCTTGTGTGCCGGGAGATTCCAGTTACCTCTCCCAACACTTCGGTGAAGCAGCGAGCCTAGGCCTTTTGGAAGCGAAAGTTAGCTGCAGGCAGGAGGTAGGGTTACAGGCCATAAGCTCAACTCTCAGAAGTGTGTATGCATGGGAGGCAGATGTCTGCTACCCACTCGTACATGCGAGTGGGAACCTAGCTACACTCTGATGAAGAAGGACTTTGGAAATCGCTGTATTCAACTCAGATACACGTGGGTTCAGGCACAACGATTCCACATGCTTTTCTCACAACCTTTCCTTGCCACTAACATGAGGACGTTAGCAGCTCCTTCTACAGTCAAGAAGGATGCGGGAGGGTTGTGCCCTGTCTTTAGCTCTCACAGGGAAGCATGCCTTGAGGCCAGCTGTCAACTAGCTGCATACTTATGGCAGGGTCAAGGTAGCAGTATTCTGAGACAGGAGGTTCCCAGATTACCAGTCTACTGCACCTGGAGATACCCTCCAGGTCTGCATTGTTAACTTGCGTCTCAGAAGCCTCTGGCAAACGTCTCTGGTGAAGACGTGCGAAACTCACTCTGCAGGCAGTGTGGAACTGTGAGGGACTGGGGGTCAGCTCAACTCTCAGAAGTAAGATGCTTTTGGACAAGGCGTTCACCTTCCTTCTCACTTATGGAACTTAGTATGTAGCACCAGTCTACCTCAGGAATAACTGGGATATTGCTCGATTGAGCTTGGAGGCACTCGTCTTGTGTGCCGGGAGATTCCAATTACCTCTCCCAACACTTGCGTCAAGCAGGGAGCCTAGGCCTTTTGGAAGCGAAAGGTAGCGGCAGGCAGGATGTAGGGTTACAGGCCATAAGCTCAACTCTCAGAAGTGTGTACGCATGGGAGGCAGATGTCTGCTCCCCATTCTGACATGGGAGGTGGAACCTAGCTACACTCTGATTGAAGAAGGCCATTGAAAATCGCTGTATTCAACTCAGATACACAGTTCAGGCCCAATGCTTACACATGCTTTTTCCACAACCTCTCTCAGCCACTAACATTAGGATGTTAGCAGCTACGCCTACAGTCAGGCAGGATGCGTGAGGGTTCTGCCTTTTCCTCAGCACTCCCAGGAAAGCATGCCTAGAAGCCAGCTCTCAACAGGCAGCATTCTTATGGCATTGTGAAGGTAGCAGTTTTCTGAGTCAGGAGGTTCCAAGATTACCACTCTACTGCACCTGGAGATACCCTCCAGGTCTGCATTGTTAACTTGCGTCTCAGAAGCCTCTGGCAAACGTCTCTGGTGAAGATCTGCGAAACTCACTCTGCAGGCAGTGTGGAACTGTGAGGGACTGAGGGTGAGCTCAACTCTCAGAAGTAAGATGCTTTTGGACAAGGCGTTCAGCTACCTTCTCCTTTATGGAACTTAGTATGTAGCACCAGCCTACCACAGGAATTACTACGAAATCGCTGGATTGATCTTGGAGGCACTAGTCTTGGGTGCCGGGAGATTCCAATTACCTCTCCCAACACTTCCGTCAAACAGCGAGCCTAGGCCTTTTAGAAGCAAAGGGTACCAGCAGGCTGGATGGAGATGAACAGGCCATAAGCTCAACTCTCTGAAGTGTGTATGCATGGGAGGCAGATGTCTGCTCCCCATTCTGACATGGTAGTTGGAACCTAGCTACACTCTGATTGAAGAAGGCCATTGGAAATCGCTGTATTCAACTCAGTTACACAGGAGTTCAGGCCCAATGCTTACACATGCTTTTCCCGCAACCTCTCTCAGCCACTCACTTTAGGATGTTAGCAACCACGCCTACAGTCAGGCAGGATGCGGGAGGGTTCTGCCCTGTCCTCAGCTCTCCCAGGGAAGCATGCCTAGAAGCCAGCTCTCAACTAGCTGCATTCTTATGGCAGTGTGAAGGTAGCAGTATTCTGAGTCAGGAGGTTCCCAGATTACCACTCTCCTGCACCTGGAGATACCCTCCAGGTCTGCATTGTTAACTTGCGTCTCAGAAGCCTGTGGCAAACGTCTCTGGTGAAGACCTGCGAAACTCACTCTGCAGGCAGTGTGGAACTGTGAGGGACTGGGGGTCAGCTCAACTCTCAGAAGTAAGATGTTTTTGGACAAGGCGTTCAGCTACCTTCTCACATATGGAACTTAGTATGTAGCACCAGTCTACCCCAGGAATAACTGGGATATTGCTCGATTGAGCTTGGAGGCACTCGTCTTGAGTGCCGGGAGATTCCAATTACCTCTCCCAACACTTGCGTCAAGCAGCAAGCCTAGGCCTTTTGGAAGCGAAATTTAGCTGCAGGCACGATGTAGGGTTACAGGCCATAAGCTCAACTCTCAGAAGTGTGTATGCATGGGAGGCAGATGTCTGCTACCCACTCGGACATGGGAGTTGGAACCTAGCTACACTCCTATTGAAGAAGGATGTTGGAAATCGCTGTATTCAACTCAGATACACGGGAGTTCAGGCCCAATGCTTACACATGCTTTTCCCACAACCTATCCCAGCCACTAACATAAGGAGGTTAGCAGGTACGTCTACAGTCAGGCAGGATGCGGGAGGGTTCTGCCCTGTCCTCAGCTCTCACAGGGAAGCATGCCTAGAAGCCAGCTCTCAACTAGCTGCATTCTTATGACAGTGTGAAGGTAGCAGTATTCTGAGTAAGGAGGTTCCCAGATTACCACTCTACTGCACCTGGAGATACCGTCCAGGTCTGCATTGTTAACTTGCGTCTCAGAGGCCTCTGGCAAAAGTCTCTGGTGAAGACGTGGGAAACTCACTCTGCAGGCAGTGTGGAACTGTGAGGGACTGAGGGTGAGCTCAACTCTCAGCAGTAAGATGATTTTGGACAAGGCGTTCAGCTACCTTCTCACATATGGAACTTAGTATGTAGCACCAGTCTACCCCAGGAATTACTGGGAAATCGCTGGATTCAGCTTGGAGGCACTAGTCTTGTGTGCCGGGAGATTCCAGTTACCTCTCCCAACACTTCGGTGAAGCAGCGAGCCTAGGCCTTTTGGAAGCGAAAGTTAGCTGCAGGCAGGAGGTAGGGTTACAGGCCATAAGCTCAACTCTCAGAAGTGTGTATGCATGGGAGGCAGATGTCTGCTACCCACTCGTACATGCGAGTGGGAACCTAGCTACACTCTGATGAAGAAGGACTTTGGAAATCGCAGTATTCAACTCAGATACACGTGGGTTCAGGCACAACGATTCCACATGCTTTTCTCACAACCTTTCCTTGCCACTAACATGAGGACGTTAGCAGCTCCTTCTACAGTCAAGCAGGATGCGGGAGGGTTGTGCCCTGTCTTTAGCTCTCACAGGAAGCATGCCTTGAAGCCAGCTGTCAACTAGCTGCATACTTATGGCAGGGTCAAGGTAGCAGTATTCTGAGACAGGAGGTTCCCAGATTACCAGTCTACTGCACCTGGAGATACCCTCCAGGTCTGCATTGTTAACTTGCGTCTCAGAAGCCTCTGGCAAACGTCTCTGGTGAAGACGTGCGAAACTCACTCTGCAGGCAGTGTGGAACTGTGAGGGACTGGGGGTCAGCTCAACTCTCAGAAGTAAGATGCTTTTGGACAAGGCGTTCACCTTCCTTCTCACTTATGGAACTTAGTATGTAGCACCAGTCTACCCCAGGAATAACTGGGATATTGCTCGATTGAGCTTGGAGGCACTCGTCTTGTGTGCCGGGAGATTCCAATTACCTCTCCCAACACTTGCGTCAAGCAGGGAGCCTAGGCCTTTTGGAAGCGAAAGGTAGCGGCAGGCAGGAGGTAGGGTTACAGGCCATAAGCTCAACTCTCAGAAGTGTGTACGCATGGGAGGCAGATGTCTGCTCCCCATTCTGACATGGGAGGTGGAACCTAGCTACACTCTGATTGAAGAAGGCCATTGAAAATCGCTGTATTCAACTCAGATATACAGGAGTTCAGGCCCAATGCTTACACATGCTTTTTCCACAACCTCTCTCAGCCACTAACATTAGGATGTTAGCAGCTACGCCTACAGTCAGGCAGGATGCGTGAGGGTTCTGCCTTTTCCTCAGCACTCCCAGGAAAGCATGCCTAGAAGCCAGCTCTCAACAGGCAGCATTCTTATGGCATTGTGAAGGTAGCAGTTTTCTGAGTCAGGAGGTTCCAAGATTACCACTCTACTGCACCTGGAGATACCCTCCAGGTCTGCATTGTTAACTTGCGTCTCAGAAGCCTCTGGCAAACGTCTCTGGTGAAGATCTGCGAAACTCACTCTGCAGGCAGTGTGGAACTGTGAGGGACTGAGGATGAGCTCAACTCTCAGAAGTAAGATGCTTTTGGACAAGGCGTTCAGCTACCTTCTCCTTTATGGAACTTAGTATGTAGCACCAGCCTACCACAGGAATTACTACGAAATCGCTGGATTGATCTTGGAGGCACTAGTCTTGGGTGCCGGGAGATTCCAATTACCTCTCCCAACACTTCCTTCAAACAGCGAGCCTAGGCCTTTTAGAAGCAAAGGGTACCAGCAGGCTGGATGGAGATGAACAGGCCATAAGCTCAACTCTCTGAAGTGTGTATGCATGGGAGGCAGATGTCTGCTCCCCATTCTGACATGGTAGTTGGAACCTAGCTACACTCTGATTGAAGAAGGCCATTGGAAATCGCTGTATTCAACTCAGTTACACAGGAGTTCAGGCCCAATGCTTACACATGCTTTTCCTGCAACCTCTCTCAGCCACTCACTTTAGGATGTTAGCAACCACGCCTACAGTCAGGCAGGATGCGGGAGGGTTCTGCCCTGTCCTCAGCTCTCCCAGGGAAGCATGCCTAGAAGCCAGCTCTCAACTAGCTGCATTCTTATGGCAGTGTGAAGGTAGCAGTATTCTGAGTCAGGAGGTTCCAAGATTACCACTCTACTGCACCTGGAGATACCCTCCAGGTCTGCATTGTTAACTTGCGTCTCAGAGGCCTCTGGCAAAAGTCTCTGGTGAAGACGTGGGAAACTCACTCTGCAGGCAGTGTGGAACTGTGAGGGACTGAGGGTGAGCTCAACTCTCAGCAATAAGATGATTTTGGACAAGGCGTTCAGCTACCTTCTCACATATGGAACTTAGTATGTAGCACCAGTCTACCCCAGGAATTACTGGGAAATCGCTGGATTGAGCTTGGAGGCACTAGTCTTGTGTGCCAGGAGATTCCAGTTACCTCTCCCAACACTTCGGTGAAGCAGCGAGCCTAGGCCTTTTGGAAGCGAAAGTTAGCTGCAGGCAGGAGGTAGGGTTACAGGCCATAAGCTCAACTCTCAGAACTGTGTATGCATGGGAGGCAGATGTCTGCTACCCACTCGTACATGCGAGTGGGAACCTAGCTACACTCTGATGAAGAAGGACTTTGGAAAACGCTGTATTCAACTCAGATACACGTGGGTTCAGGCACAACGATTCCACATGCTTTTCTCACAACCTTTCCTTGCCACTAACATGCGGACGTTAGCAGCTCCTTCTACAGTCAAGCAGGATGCGGGAGGGTTGTGCCCTGTCTTTAGCTCTCACAGGAAGCATGCCTTGAAGCCAGCTGTCAACTAGCTGCATACTTATGGCAGGGTCAAGGTAGCAGTATTCTGAGACAGGAGGTTCCCAGATTACCAGTCTACTGCACCTGGAGATACCCTCCAGGTCTGCATTGTTAACTTGCGTCTCAGAAGGCTCTGGCAAACGTCTCTGGTGAAGACGTGCAAAACTCACTCTGCAGGCAGTGTGGAACTGTGAGGGACTGGGGGTCAGCTCAACTCTCAGAAGTAAGATGCTTTTGGACAAGGCGTTCACCTTCCTTCTCACTTATGGAACTTAGTATGTAGCACCAGTCTACCCCAGGAATAACTGGGATATTGCTCGATTGAGCTTGGAGGCACTCGTCTTGTGTGCCGGGAGATTCCAATTACCTCTCCCAACACTTGCGTCAAGCAGGGAGCCTAGGCCTTTTGGAAGCGAAAGGTAGCGGCAGGCAGGATGTAGGGTTACAGGCCATAAGCTCAACTCTCAGAAGTGTGTACGCATGGGAGGCAGATGTCTGCTCCCCATTCTGACATGGGAGGTGGAACCTAGCTACACTCTGATTGAAGAAGGCCATTGAAAATCGCTGTATTCAACTCAGATATACAGGAGTTCAGGCCCAATGCTTACACATGCTTTTTCCACAACCTCTCTCAGCCACTAACATTAGGATGTTAGCAGCTACGCCTACAGTCAGGCAGGATGCGTGAGGGTTCTGCCTTTTCCTCAGCACTCCCAGGAAAGCATGCCTAGAAGCCAGCTCTCAACAGGCAGCATTCTTATGGCATTGTGAAGGTAGCAGTTTTCTGAGTCAGGAGGTTCCAAGATTACCACTCTACTGCACCTGGAGATACCCTCCAGGTCTGCATTGTTAACTTGCGTCTCAGAAGCCTCTGGCAAACGTCTCTGGTGAAGATCTGCGAAACTCACTCTGCAGGCAGTGTGGAACTGTGAGGGACTGAGGGTGAGCTCAACTCTCAGAAGTAAGATGCTTTTGGACAAGGCGTTCAGCTACCTTCTCCTTTATGGAACTTAGTATGTAGCACCAGCCTACCACAGGAATTACTACGAAATCGCTGGATTGATCTTGGAGGCACTAGTCTTGGGTGCCGGGAGATTCCAATTACCTCTCCCAACACTTCCGTCAAACAGCGAGCCTAGGCCTTTTAGAAGCAAAGGGTACCAGCAGGCTGGATGGAGATGAACAGGCCATAAGCTCAACTCTCTGAAGTGTGTATGCATGGGAGGCAGATGTCTGCTCCCCATTCTGACATGGTAGTTGGAACCTAGCTACACTCTGATTGAAGAAGGCCATTGGAAATCGCTGTATTCAACTCAGTTACACAGGAGTTCAGGCCCAATGCTTACACATGCTTTTCCCGCAACCTCTCTCAGCCACTCACTTTAGGATGTTAGCAACCACGCCTACAGTCAGGCAGGATGCGGGAGGGTTCTGCCCTGTCCTCAGCTCTCCCAGGGAAGCATGCCTAGAAGCCAGCTCTCAACTAGCTGCATTCTTATGGCAGTGTGAAGGTAGCAGTATTCTGAGTCAGGAGGTTCCCAGATTACCACTCTCCTGCACCTGGAGATACCCTCCAGGTCTGCATTGTTAACTTGCGTCTCAGAAGCCTGTGGCAAACGTCTCTGGTGAAGACCTGCGAAACTCACTCTGCAGGCAGTGTGGAACTGTGAGGGACTGGGGGTCAGCTCAACTCTCAGAAGTAAGATGTTTTTGGACAAGGCGTTCAGCTACCTTCTCACATATGGAACTTAGTATGTAGCACCAGTCTACCCCAGGAATAACTGGGATATTGCTCGATTGAGCTTGGAGGCACTCGTCTTGAGTGCCGGGAGATTCCAATTACCTCTCCCAACACTTGCGTCAAGCAGCAAGCCTAGGCCTTTTGGAAGCGAAAGGTAGCGGCAGGCACGATGTAGGGTTACAGGCCATAAGCTCAACTCTCAGAAGTGTGTATGCATGGGAGGCAGATGTCTGCTACCCACTCGGACATGGGAGTTGGAACCTAGCTACACTCCTATTGAAGAAGGATGTTGGAAATCGCTGTATTCAACTCAGATACACGGGAGTTCAGGCCCAATGCTTACACATGCTTTTCCCACAACCTATCCCAGCCACTAACATAAGGAGGTTAGCAGGTACGTCTACAGTCAGGCAGGATGCGGGAGGGTTCTGCCCTGTCCTCAGCTCTCACAGGGAAGCATGCCTAGAAGCCAGCTCTCAACTAGCTGCATTCTTATGACAGTGTGAAGGTAGCAGTATTCTGAGTAAGGAGGTTCCCAGATTACCACTCTACTGCACCTGGAGATACCGTCCAGGTCTGCATTGTTAACTTGCGTCTCAGAGGCCTCTGGCAAAAGTCTCTGGTGAAGACGTGGGAAACTCACTCTGCAGGCAGTGTGGAACTGTGAGGGACTGAGGGTGAGCTCAACTCTAAGCAGTAAGATGATTTTGGACAAGGCGTTCAGCTACCTTCTCACATATGGAACTTTGTATGTAGCACCAGTCTACCCCAGGAATTACTGGGAAATCGCTGGATTGAGCTTGGAGGCACTAGTCTTGTGTGCCGGGAGATTCCAGTTACCTCTCCCAACACTTCGGTGAAGCAGCGAGCCTAGGCCTTTTGGAAGCGAAAGTTAGCTGCAGGCAGGAGGTAGGGTTACAGGCCATAAGCTCAACTCTCAGAAGTGTGTATGCATGGGAGGCAGATGTCTGCTACCCACTCGTACATGCGAGTGGGAACCTAGCTACACTCTGATGAAGAAGGACTTTGGAAATCGCTGTATTCAACTCAGATACACGTGGGTTCAGGCACAACGATTCCACATGCTTTTCTCACAACCTTTCCTTGCCACTAACATGCGGACGTTAGCAGCTCCTTCTACAGTCAAGCAGGATGCGGGAGGGTTGTGCCCTGTCTTTAGCTCTCACAGGAAGCATGCCTTGAAGCCAGCTGTCAACTAGCTGCATACTTATGGCAGGGTCAAGGTAGCAGTATTCTGAGACAGGAGGTTCCCAGATTACCAGTCTACTGCACCTGGAGATACCCTCCAGGTCTGCATTGTTAACTTGCGTCTCAGAAGCCTCTGGCAAACGTCTCTGGTGAAGACGTGCGAAACTCACTCTGCAGGCAGTGTGGAACTGTGAGGGACTGGGGGTCAGCTCAACTCTCAGAAGTAAGATGCTTTTGGACAAGGCGTTCACCTTCCTTCTCACTTATGGAACTTAGTATGTAGCACCAGTCTACCCCAGGAATAACTGGGATATTGCTCGATTGAGCTTGGAGGCACTCGTCTTGTGTGCCGGGAGATTCCAATTACCTCTCCCAACACTTGCGTCAAGCAGGGAGCCTAGGCCTTTTGGAAGCGAAAGGTAGCGGCAGGCAGGAGGTAGGGTTACAGGCCATAAGCTCAACTCTCAGAAGTGTGTACGCATGGGAGGCAGATGTCTGCTCCCCATTCTGACATGGGAGGTGGAACCTAGCTACACTCTGATTGAAGAAGGCCATTGAAAATCGCTGTATTCAACTCAGATATACAGGAGTTCAGGCCCAATGCTTACACATGCTTTTTCCACAACCTCTCTCAGCCACTAACATTAGGATGTTAGCAGCTACGCCTACAGTCAGGCAGGATGCGTGAGGGTTCTGCCTTTTCCTCAGCACTCCCAGGAAAGCATGCCTAGAAGCCAGCTCTCAACAGGCAGCATTCTTATGGCATTGTGAAGGTAGCAGTTTTCTGAGTCAGGAGGTTCCAAGATTACCACTCTACTGCACCTAGAGATACCCTCCAGGTCTGCATTGTTAACTTGCGTCTCAGAAGCCTCTGGCAAACGTCTCTGGTGAAGATCTGCGAAACTCACTCTGCAGGCAGTGTGGAACTGTGAGGGACTGAGGATGAGCTCAACTCTCAGAAGTAAGATGCTTTTGGACAAGGCGTTCAGCTACCTTCTCCTTTATGGAACTTAGTATGTAGCACCAGCCTACCACAGGAATTACTACGAAATCGCTGGATTGATCTTGGAGGCACTAGTCTTGGGTGCCGGGAGATTCCAATTACCTCTCCCAACACTTCCGTCAAACAGCGAGCCTAGGCCTTTTAGAAGCAAAGGGTACCAGCAGGCTGGATGGAGATGAACAGGCCATAAGCTCAACTCTCTGAAGTGTGTATGCATGGGAGGCAGATGTCTGCTCCCCATTCTGACATGGTAGTTGGAACCTAGCTACACTCTGATTGAAGAAGGCCATTGGAAATCGCTGTATTCAACTCAGTTACACAGGAGTTCAGGCCCAATGCTTACACATGCTTTTCCCGCAACCTCTCTCAGCCACTCACTTTAGGATGTTAGCAACCACGCCTACAGTCAGGCAGGATGCGGGAGGGTTCTGCCCTGTCCTCAGCTCTCCCAGGGAAGCATGCCTAGAAGCCAGCTCTCAACTAGCTGCATTCTTTTTTTTTTTTTTTTTTTGTTTAAATTTTTTTTTATTTATTTATGATAGTCACAGAGAGAAAGAGAGGCAGAGACACAGGCAGAGGGAGAAGCAGGCTCCATGCACCGGGAGCCTGATGTGGGATTCGATCCCGGGTCTCCAGGATCGCGCCCTGGGCCAAAGGCAGGCGCTAAACCGCTGCGCCACCCAGGGATCCCAACTAGCTGCATTCTTATGGCAGTGTGAAGGTAGCAGTATTCTGAGTCAGGAGGTTCCAAGATTACCACTCTACTGCACCTGGAGATACCCTCCAGGTCTGCATTGTTAACTTGCGTCTCAGAGGCCTCTGGCAAAAGTCTCTGGTGAAGACGTGGGAAACTCACTCTGCAGGCAGTGTGGAACTGTGAGGGACTGGGGGTCAGCTCAACTCTCAGAAGTAAAATGTTTTTGGACAAGGCGTTCAGCTACCTTCTCACATATGGAACTTAGTATGTAGCACCAGTCTACCCCAGGAATTACTGGGAAATCGCTGGATTGAGCTTGGAGGCACTAGTCTTGTGTGCCGGGAGATTCCAGTTACCTCTCCCAACACTTCGGTGAAGCAGCAAGCCTAGGCCTTTTGGAAGCGAAAGTTAGCTGCAGGCAGGAGGTAGGGTTACAGGCCATAAGCTCAACTCTCAGAAGTGTGTATGCATGGGAGGCAGATGTCTGCTACCCACTCGTACATGCGAGTGGGAACCTAGCTACACTCTGATGAAGAAGGACTTTGGAAATCGCTGTATTCAACTCAGATACACGTGGGTTCAGGCACAACGATTCCACATGCTTTTCTCACAACCTTTCCTTGCCACTAACATGAGGACGTTAGCAGCTCCTTCTACAGTCAAGCAGGATGCGGGAGGGTTGTGCCCTGTCTTTAGCTCTCACAGGGAAGCATGCCTTGAGGCCAGCTGTCAACTAGCTGCATACTTATGGCAGGGTCAAGGTAGCAGTATTCTGAGACAGGAGGTTCCCAGATTACCAGTCTACTGCACCTGGAGATACCCTCCAGGTCTGCATTGTTAACTTGCGTCTCAGAAGCCTCTGGCAAACGTCTCTGGTGAAGACGTGCGAAACTCACTCTGCAGGCAGTGTGGAACTGTGAGGGACTGGGGGTCAGCTCAACTCTCAGAAGTAAGATGCTTTTGGACAAGGCGTTCACCTTCCTTCTCACTTATGGAACTTAGTATGTAGCACCAGTCTACCCCAGGAATAACTGGGATATTGCTCGATTGAGCTTGGAGGCACTCGTCTTGTGTGCCGGGAGATTCAAATTACCTCTCCCAACACTTGCGTCAAGCAGGGAGCCTAGGCCTTTTGGAAGCGAAAGGTAGCGGCAGGCAGGATGTAGGGTTACAGGCCATAAGCTCAACTCTCAGAAGTGTGTACGCATGGGAGGCAGATGTCTGCTCCCCATTCTGACATGGGAGGTGGAACCTAGCTACACTCTGATTGAAGAAGGCCATTGAAAATCGCTGTATTCAACTCAGATACACAGTTCAGGCCCAATGCTTACACATGCTTTTTCCACAACCTCTCTCAGCCACTAACATTAGGATGTTAGCAGCTACGCCTACAGTCAGGCAGGATGCGTGAGGGTTCTGCCTTTTCCTCAGCACTCCCAGGAAAGCATGCCTAGAAGCCAGCTCTCAACAGGCAGCATTCTTATGGCATTGTGAAGGTAGCAGTTTTCTGAGTCAGGAGGTTCCAAGATTACCACTCTACTGCACCTGGAGATACCCTCCAGGTCTGCATTGTTAACTTGCGTCTCAGAAGCCTCTGGCAAACGTCTCTGGTGAAGATCTGCGAAACTCACTCTGCAGGCAGTGTGGAACTGTGAGGGACTGAGGGTGAGCTCAACTCTCAGAAGTAAGATGCTTTTGGACAAGGCGTTCAGCTACCTTCTCCTTTATGGAACTTAGTATGTAGCACCAGCCTACCACAGGAATTACTACGAAATCGCTGGATTGATCTTGGAGGCACTAGTCTTGGGTGCCGGGAGATTCCAATTACCTCTCCCAACACTTCCGTCAAACAGCGAGCCTAGGCCTTTTAGAAGCAAAGGGTACCAGCAGGCTGGATGGAGATGAACAGGCCATAAGCTCAACTCTCTGAAGTGTGTATGCATGGGAGGCAGATGTCTGCTCCCCATTCTGACATGGTAGTTGGAACCTAGCTACACTCTGATTGAAGAAGGCCATTGGAAATCGCTGTATTCAACTCAGTTACACAGGAGTTCAGGCCCAATGCTTACACATGCTTTTCCCGCAACCTCTCTCAGCCACTCACTTTAGGATGTTAGCAACCACGCCTACAGTCAGGCAGGATGCGGGAGGGTTCTGCCCTGTCCTCAGCTCTCCCAGGGAAGCATGCCTAGAAGCCAGCTCTCAACTAGCTGCATTCTTATGGCAGTGTGAAGGTAGCAGTATTCTGAGTCAGGAGGTTCCAAGATTACCACTCTACTGCACCTGGAGATACCCTCCAGGTCTGCATTGTTAACTTGCGTCTCAGAGGCCTCTGGCAAAAGTCTCTGGTGAAGACGTGGGAAACTCACTCTGCAGGCAGTGTGGAACTGTGAGGGACTGGGGGTCAGCTCAACTCTCAGAAGTAAGATGTTTTTGGACAAGGCGTTCAGCTACCTTCTCACATATGGAACTTAGTATGTAGCACCAGTCTACCCCAGGAATAACTGGGATGTTGCTCGATTGAGCTTGGAGGCACTCGTCTGAGTGCCGGGAGATTCCAATTACCTCTCCCAACACTTGCGTCAAGCAGCAAGCCTAGGCCTTTTGGAAGCGAAAGGTAGCGGCAGGCACGATGTAGGGTTACAGGCCATAAGCTCAACTCTCAGAAGTGTGTATGCATGGGAGGCAGATGTCTGCTACCCACTCGGACATGGGAGTTGGAACCTAGCTACACTCCTATTGAAGAAGGATGTTGGAAATCGCTGTATTCAACTCAGATACACGGGAGTTCAGGCCCAATGCTTACACATGCTTTTCCCACAACCTATCCCAGCCACTAACATAAGGAGGTTAGCAGGTACGTCTACAGTCAGGCAGGATGCGGGAGGGTTCTGCCCTGTCCTCAGCTCTCACAGGGAAGCATGTCTAGAAGCCAGCTCTCAACTAGCTGCATTCTTATGACAGTGTGAAGGTAGCAGTATTCTGAGTAAGGAGGTTCCCAGATTACCACTCTACTGCACCTGGAGATACCGTCCAGGTCTGCATTGTTAACTTGCGTCTCAGAGGCCTCTGGCAAAAGTCTCTGGTGAAGACGTGGGAAACTCACTCTGCAGGCAGTGTGGAACTGTGAGGGACTGAGGGTGAGCTCAACTCTAAGCAGTAAGATGATTTTGGACAAGGCGTTCAGCTACCTTCTCACATATGGAACTTAGTATGTAGCACCAGTCTACCCCAGGAATTACTGGGAAATCGCTGGATTGAGCTTGGAGGCACTAGTCTTGTGTGCCGGGAGATTCCAGTTACCTCTCCCAACACTTCGGTGAAGCAGCGAGCCTAGGCCTTTTGGAAGCGAAAGTTAGCTGCAGGCAGGAGGTAGGGTTACAGGCCATAAGCTCAACTCTCAGAAGTGTGTATGCATGGGAGGCAGATGTCTGCTACCCACTCGTACATGCGAGTGGGAACCTAGCTACACTCTGATGAAGAAGGACTTTGGAAATCGCTGTATTCAACTCAGATACACGTGGGTTCAGGCACAACGATTCCACATGCTTTTCTCACAACCTTTCCTTGCCACTAACATGCGGACGTTAGCAGCTCCTTCTACAGTCAAGCAGGATGCGGGAGGGTTGTGCCCTGTCTTTAGCTCTCACAGGAAGCATGCCTTGAAGCCAGCTGTCAACTAGCTGCATACTTATGGCAGGGTCAAGGTAGCAGTATTCTGAGACAGGAGGTTCCCAGATTACCTGTCTACTGCACCTGGAGATACCCTCCAGGTCTGCATTGTTAACTTGCGTCTCAGAAGCCTCTGGCAAACGTCTCTGGTGAAGACGTGCGAAACTCACTCTGCAGGCAGTGTGGAACTGTGAGGGACTGGGGGTCAGCTCAACTCTCAGAAGTAAGATGCTTTTGGACAAGGCGTTCACCTTCCTTCTCACTTATGGAACTTAGTATGTAGCACCAGTCTACCCCAGGAATAACTGGGATATTGCTCGATTGAGCTTGGAGGCACTCGTCTTGTGTGCCGGGAGATTCCAATTACCTCTCCCAACACTTGCGTCAAGCAGGGAGCCTAGGCCTTTTGGAAGCGAAAGGTAGCGGCAGGCAGGAGGTAGGGTTACAGGCCATAAGCTCAACTCTCAGAAGTGTGTACGCATGGGAGGCAGATGTCTGCTCCCCATTCTGACATGGGAGGTGGAACCTAGCTACACTCTGATTGAAGAAGGCCATTGAAAATCGCTGTATTCAACTCAGATATACAGGAGTTCTGGCCCAATGCTTACACATGCTTTTTCCACAACCTCTCTCAGCCACTAACATTAGGATGTTAGCAGCTACGCCTACAGTCAGGCAGGATGCGTGAGGGTTCTGCCTTTTCCTCAGCACTCCCAGGAAAGCATGCCTAGAAGCCAGCTCTCAACAGGCAGCATTCTTATGGCATTGTGAAGGTAGCAGTTTTCTGAGTCAGGAGGTTCCAAGATTACCACTCTACTGCACCTAGAGATACCCTCCAGGTCTGCATTGTTAACTTGCGTCTCAGAAGCCTCTGGCAAACGTCTCTGGTGAAGATCTGCGAAACTCACTCTGCAGGCAGTGTGGAACTGTGAGGGACTGAGGATGAGCTCAACTCTCAGAAGTAAGATGCTTTTGGACAAGGCGTTCAGCTACCTTCTCCTTTATGGAACTTAGTATGTAGCACCAGCCTACCACAGGAATTACTACGAAATCGCTGGATTGATCTTGGAGGCACTAGTCTTGGGTGCCGGGAGATTCCAATTACCTCTCCCAACACTTCCGTCAAACAGCGAGCCTAGGCCTTTTAGAAGCAAAGGGTACCAGCAGGCTGGATGGAGATGAACAGGCCATAAGCTCAACTCTCTGAAGTGTGTATGCATGGGAGGCAGATGTCTGCTCCCCATTCTGACATGGTAGTTGGAACCTAGCTACACTCTGATTGAAGAAGGCCATTGGAAATCGCTGTATTCAACTCAGTTACACAGGAGTTCAGGCCCAATGCTTACACATGCTTTTCCCGCAACCTCTCTCAGCCACTCACTTTAGGATGTTAGCAACCACGCCTACAGTCAGGCAGGATGCGGGAGGGTTCTGCCCTGTCCTCAGCTCTCCCAGGGAAGCATGCCTAGAAGCCAGCTCTCAACTAGCTGCATTCTTATGGCAGTGTGAAGGTAGCAGTATTCTGAGTCAGGAGGTTCCAAGATTACCACTCTACTGCACCTGGAGATACCCTCCAGGTCTGCATTGTTAACTTGCGTCTCAGAGGCCTCTGGCAAAAGTCTCTGGTGAAGACGTGGGAAACTCACTCTGCAGGCAGTGTGGAACTGTGAGGGACTGGGGGTCAGCTCAACTCTCAGAAGTAAGATGTTTTTGGACAAGGCGTTCAGCTACCTTCTCACATATGGAACTTAGTATGTAGCACCAGTCTACCCCAGGAATAACTGGGATGTTGCTCGATTGAGCTTGGAGGCACTCGTCTTGAGTGCCGGGAGATTCCAATTACCTCTCCCAACACTTGCGTCAAGCAGCAAGCCTAGGCCTTTTGGAAGCGAAAGGTAGCGGCAGGCACGATATAGGGTTACAGGCCATAAGCTCAACTCTCAGAAGTGTGTATGCATGGGAGGCAGATGTCTGCTACCCACTCGGACATGGGAGTTGGAACCTAGCTACACTCCTATTGAAGAAGGATGTTGGAAATCGCTGTATTCAACTCAGATACACGGGAGTTCAGGCCCAATGCTTACACATGCTTTTCCCACAACCTATCCCAGCCACTAACATAAGGAGGTTAGCAGGTACGTCTACAGTCAGGCAGGATGCGGGAGGGTTCTGCCCTGTCCTCAGCTCTCACAGGGAAGCATGCCTAGAAGCCAGCTCTCAACTAGCTGCATTCTTATGACAGTGTGAAGGTAGCAGTATTCTGAGTAAGGAGGTTCCAAGATTACCACTCTACTGCACCTGGAGATACCGTCCAGGTCTGCATTGTTAACTTGCGTCTCAGAGGCCTCTGGCAAAAGTCTCTGGTGAAGACGTGGGAAACTCACTCTGCAGGCAGTGTGGAACTGTGAGGGACTGAGGGTGAGCTCAACTCTAAGCAGTAAGATGATTTTGGACAAGGCGTTCAGCTACCTTCTCACATATGGAACTTAGTATGTAGCACCAGTCTACCCCAGGAATTACTGGGAAATCGCTGGATTGAGCTTGGAGGCACTAGTCTTGTGTGCCGGGAGATTCCAGTTACCTCTCCCAACACTTCGGTGAAGCAGCGAGCCTAGGCCTTTTGGAAGCGAAAGTTAGCTGCAGGCAGGAGGTAGGGTTACAGGCCATAAGCTCAACTCTCAGAAGTGTGTATGCATGGGAGGCAGATGTCTGCTACCCACTCGTACATGCGAGTGGGAACCTAGCTACACTCTGATGAAGAAGGACTTTGGAAATCGCTGTATTCAACTCAGATACACGTGGGTTCAGGCACAACGATTCCACATGCTTTTCTCACAACCTTTCCTTGCCACTAACATGAGGACGTTAGCAGCTCCTTCTACAGTCAAGCAGGATGCGGGAGGGTTGTGCCCTGTCTTTAGCTCTCACAGGAAGCATGCCTTGAAGCCAGCTGTCAACTAGCTGCATACTTATGGCAGGGTCAAGGTAGCAGTATTCTGAGACAGGAGGTTCCCAGATTACCAGTCTACTGCACCTGGAGATACCCTCCAGGTCTGCATTGTTAACTTGCGTCTCAGAAGCCTCTGGCAAACGTCTCTGGTGAAGACGTGCGAAACTCACTCTGCAGGCAGTGTGGAACTGTGAGGGACTGGGGGTCAGCTCAACTCTCAGAAGTAAGATGCTTTTGGACAAGGCGTTCACCTTCCTTCTCACTTATGGAACTTAGTATGTAGCACCAGTCTACCCCAGGAATAACTGGGATATTGCTCGATTGAGCTTGGAGGCACTCGTCTTGTGTGCCGGGAGATTCCAATTACCTCTCCCAACACTTGCGTCAAGCAGGGAGCCTAGGCCTTTTGGAAGCGAAAGGTAGCGGCAGGCAGGATGTAGGGTTACAGGCCATAAGCTCAACTCTCAGAAGTGTGTACGCATGGGAGGCAGATGTCTGCTCCCCATTCTGACATGGGAGGTGGAACCTAGCTACACTCTGATTGAAGAAGGCCATTGAAAATCGCTGTATTCAACTCAGATACACAGTTCAGGCCCAATGCTTACACATGCTTTTTCCACAACCTCTCTCAGCCACTAACATTAGGATGTTAGCAGCTACGCCTACAGTCAGGCAGGATGCGTGAGGGTTCTGCCTTTTCCTCAGCACTCCCAGGAAAGCATGCCTAGAAGCCAGCTCTCAACAGGCAGCATTCTTATGGCATTGTGAAGGTAGCAGTTTTCTGAGTCAGGAGGTTCCAAGATTACCACTCTACTGCACCTGGAGATACCCTCCAGGTCTGCATTGTTAACTTGCGTCTCAGAAGCCTCTGGCAAACGTCTCTGGTGAAGATCTGCGAAACTCACTCTGCAGGCAGTGTGGAACTGTGAGGGACTGAGGGTGAGCTCAACTCTCAGAAGTAAGATGCTTTTGGACAAGGCGTTCAGCTACCTTCTCCTTTATGGAACTTAGTATGTAGCACCAGCCTACCACAGGAATTACTACGAAATCGCTGGATTGATCTTGGAGGCACTAGTCTTGGGTGCCGGGAGATTCCAATTACCTCTCCCAACACTTCCGTCAAACAGCGAGCCTAGGCCTTTTAGAAGCAAAGGGTACCAGCAGGCTGGATGGAGATGAACAGGCCATAAGCTCAACTCTCTGAAGTGTGTATGCATGGGAGGCAGATGTCTGCTCCCCATTCTGACATGGTAGTTGGAACCTAGCTACACTCTGATTGAAGAAGGCCATTGGAAATCGCTGTATTCAACTCAGTTACACAGGAGTTCAGGCCCAATGCTTACACATGCTTTTCCCGCAACCTCTCTCAGCCACTCACTTTAGGATGTTAGCAACCACGCCTACAGTCAGGCAGGATGCGGGAGGGTTCTGCCCTGTCCTCAGCTCTCCCAGGGAAGCATGCCTAGAAGCCAGCTCTCAACTAGCTGCATTCTTATGGCAGTGTGAAGGTAGCAGTATTCTGAGTCAGGAGGTTCCAAGATTACCACTCTACTGCACCTGGAGATACCCTCCAGGTCTGCATTGTTAACTTGCGTCTCAGAGGCCTCTGGCAAAAGTCTCTGGTGAAGACGTGGGAAACTCACTCTGCAGGCAGTGTGGAACTGTGAGGGACTGGGGGTCAGCTCAACTCTCAGAAGTAAGATGTTTTTGGACAAGGCGTTCAGCTACCTTCTCACATATGGAACTTAGTATGTAGCACCAGTCTACCCCAGGAATAACTGGGATGTTGCTCGATTGAGCTTGGAGGCACTCGTCTTGAGTGCCGGGAGATTCCAATTACCTCTCCCAACACTTGCGTCAAGCAGCAAGCCTAGGCCTTTTGGAAGCGAAAGGTAGCGGCAGGCACGATGTAGGGTTACAGGCCATAAGCTCAACTCTCAGAAGTGTGTATGCATGGGAGGCAGATGTCTGCTACCCACTCGGACATGGGAGTTGGAACCTAGCTACACTCCTATTGAAGAAGGATGTTGGAAATCGCTGTATTCAACTCAGATACACGGGAGTTCAGGCCCAATGCTTACACATGCTTTTCCCACAACCTATCCCAGCCACTAACATAAGGAGGTTAGCAGGTACGTCTACAGTCAGGCAGGATGCGGGAGGGTTCTGCCCTGTCCTCAGCTCTCACAGGGAAGCATGCCTAGAAGCCAGCTCTCAACTAGCTGCATTCTTATGACAGTGTGAAGGTAGCAGTATTCTGAGTAAGGAGGTTCCCAGATTACCACTCTACTGCACCTGGAGATACCGTCCAGGTCTGCATTGTTAACTTGCGTCTCAGAGGCCTCTGGCAAAAGTCTCTGGTGAAGACGTGGGAAACTCACTCTGCAGGCAGTGTGGAACTGTGAGGGACTGAGGGTGAGCTCAACTCTAAGCAGTAAGATGATTTTGGACAAGGCGTTCAGCTACCTTCTCACATATGGAACTTAGTATGTAGCACCAGTCTACCCCAGGAATTACTGGGAAATCGCTGGATTGAGCTTGGAGGCACTAGTCTTGTGTGCCGGGAGATTCCAGTTACCTCTCCCAACACTTCGGTGAAGCAGCGAGCCTAGGCCTTTTGGAAGCGAAAGTTAGCTGCAGGCAGGAGGTAGGGTTACAGGCCATAAGCTCAACTCTCAGAAGTGTGTATGCATGGGAGGCAGATGTCTGCTACCCACTCGTACATGCGAGTGGGAACCTAGCTACACTCTGATGAAGAAGGACTTTGGAAATCGCTGTATTCAACTCAGATACACGTGGGTTCAGGCACAACGATTCCACATGCTTTTCTCACAACCTTTCCTTGCCACTAACATGAGGACGTTAGCAGCTCCTTCTACAGTCAAGCAGGATGCGGGAGGGTTGTGCCCTGTCTTTAGCTCTCACAGGAAGCATGCCTTGAAGCCAGCTGTCAACTAGCTGCATACTTATGGCAGGGTCAAGGTAGCAGTATTCTGAGACAGGAGGTTCCCAGATTACCAGTCTACTGCACCTGGAGATACCCTCCAGGTCTGCATTGTTAACTTGCGTCTCAGAAGCCTCTGGCAAACGTCTCTGGTGAAGATCTGCGAAACTCACTCTGCAGGCAGTGTGGAACTGTGAGGGACTGAGGATGAGCTCAACTCTCAGAAGTAAGATGCTTTTGGACAAGGCGTTCAGCTACCTTCTCCTTTATGGAACTTAGTATGTAGCACCAGCCTACCACAGGAATTACTACGAAATCGCTGGATTGATCTTGGAGGCACTAGTCATGGGTGCCAGGAGATTCCAATTACCTCTCCCAACACTTCCGTCAAACAGCGAGCCTAGGCCTTTTAGAAGCAAAGGGTACCAGCAGGCTGGATGGAGATGAACAGGCCATAAGCTCAACTCTCTGAAGTGTGTATGCATGGGAGGCAGATGTCTGCTCCCCATTCTGACATGGTAGTTGGAACCTAGCTACACTCTGATTGAAGAAGGCCATTGGAAATCGCTGTATTCAACTCAGTTACACAGGAGTTCAGGCCCAATGCTTACACATGCTTTTCCCGCAACCTCTCTCAGCCACTCACTTTAGGATGTTAGCAACCACGCCTACAGTGAGGCAGGATGCGGGAGGGTTCTGCCCTGTCCTCAGCTCTCCCAGGGAAGCATGCCTAGAAGCCAGCTCTCAACTAGCTGCATTCTTATGGCAGTGTGAAGGTAGCAGTATTCTGAGTCAGGAGGTTCCAAGATTACCACTCTACTGCACCTGGAGATACCGTCCAGGTCTGCATTGTTAACTTGCGTCTCAGAGGCCTCTGGCAAAAGTCTCTGGTGAAGACGTGGGAAACTCACTCTGCAAGCAGTGTGGAACTGTGAGGGACTGAGGGTGAGCTCAACTCTAAGCAGTAAGATGATTTTGGACAAGGCGTTCAGCTAGCTTCTCACATATGGAACTTAGTATGTAGCACCAGTCTACCCCAGGAATTACTGGGAAATCGCTGGATTGAGCTTGGAGGCACTAGTCTTGTGTGCCGGGAGATTCCAGTTACCTCTCCCAACACTTCGGTGAAGCAGCGAGCCTAGGCCTTTTGGAAGCGAAAGTTAGCTGCAGGCAGGAGGTAGGGTTACAGGCCATAAGCTCAACTCTCAGAAGTGTGTATGCATGGGAGGCAGATGTCTGCTACCCACTCGTACATGCGAGTGGGAACCTAGCTACACTCTGATGAAGAAGGACTTTGGAAATCGCTGTATTCAACTCAGATACACGTGGGTTCAGGCACAACGATTCCACATGCTTTTCTCACAAACTTTCCTTGCCACTAACATGCGGACGTTAGCAGCTCCTTCTACAGTCAAGCAGGATGCGGGAGGGTTGTGCCCTGTCTTTAGCTCTCACAGGAAGCATGCCTTGAAGCCAGCTGTCAACTAGCTGCATACTTATGACAGGGTCAAGGTAGCAGTATTCTGAGACAGGAGGTTCCCAGATTACCAGTCTACTGCACCTGGAGATACCCTCCAGGTCTGCATTGTTAACTTGCGTCTCAGAAGCCTCTGGCAAACGTCTCTGGTGAAGACGTGCGAAACTCACTCTGCAGGCAGTGTGGAACTGTGAGGGACTGGGGGTCAGCTCAACTCTCAGAAGTAAGATGCTTTTGGACAAGGCGTTCACCTTCCTTCTCACTTATGGAACTTAGTATGTAGCACCAGTCTACCCCAGGAATAACTGGGATATTGCTCGATTGAGCTTGGAGGCACTCGTCTTGTGTGCCGGGAGATTCCAATTACCTCTCCCAACACTTGCGTCAAGCAGGGAGCCTAGGCCTTTTGGAAGCGAAAGGTAGCGGCAGGCAGGAGGTAGGGTTACAGGCCATAAGCTCAACTCTCAGAAGTGTGTACGCATGGGAGGCAGATGTCTGCTCCCCATTCTGACATGGGAGGTGGAACCTAGCTACACTCTGATTGAAGAAGGCCATTGAAAATCGCTGTATTCAACTCAGATATACAGGAGTTCAGGCCCAATGCTTACACATGCTTTTTCCACAACCTCTCTCAGCCACTAACATTAGGATGTTAGCAGCTACGCCTACAGTCAGGCAGGATGCGTGAGGGTTCTGCCTTTTCCTCAGCACTCCCAGGAAAGCATGCCTAGAAGCCAGCTCTCAACAGGCAGCATTCTTATGGCATTGTGAAGGTAGCAGTTTTCTGAGTCAGGAGGTTCCAAGATTACCACTCTACTGCACCTGGAGATACCCTCCAGGTCTGCATTGTTAACTTGCGTCTCAGAAGCCTCTGGCAAACGTCTCTGGTGAAGATCTGCGAAACTCACTCTGCAGGCAGTGTGGAACTGTGAGGGACTGAGGATGAGCTCAACTCTCAGAAGTAAGATGCTTTTGGACAAGGCGTTCAGCTACCTTCTCCTTTATGGAACTTAGTATGTAGCACCAGCCTACCACAGGAATTACTACGAAATCGCTGGATTGATCTTGGAGGCACTAGTCTTGGGTGCCGGGAGATTCCAATTACCTCTCCCAACACTTCCGTCAAACAGCGAGCCTAGGCCTTTTAGAAGCAAAGGGTACCAGCAGGCTGGATGGAGATGAACAGGCCATAAGCTCAACTCTCTGAAGTGTGTATGCATGGGAGGCAGATGTCTGCTCCCCATTCTGACATGGTAGTTGGAACCTAGCTACACTCTGATTGAAGAAGGCCATTGGAAATCGCTGTATTCAACTCAGTTACACAGGAGTTCAGGCCCAATGCTTACACATGCTTTTCCCGCAACCTCTCTCAGCCACTCACTTTAGGATGTTAGCAACCACGCCTACAGTCAGGCAGGATGCGGGAGGGTTCTGCCCTGTCCTCAGCTCTCCCAGGGAAGCATGCCTAGAAGCCAGCTCTCAACTAGCTGCATTCTTATGGCAGTGTGAAGGTAGCAGTATTCTGAGTCAGGAGGTTCCAAGATTACCACTCTACTGCACCTGGAGATACCGTCCAGGTCTGCATTGTTAACTTGCGTCTCAGAGGCCTCTGGCAAAAGTCTCTGGTGAAGACGTGGGAAACTCACTCTGCAAGCAGTGTGGAACTGTGAGGGACTGAGGGTGAGCTCAACTCTAAGCAGTAAGATGATTTTGGACAAGGCGTTCAGCTAGCTTCTCACATATGGAACTTAGTATGTAGCACCAGTCTACCCCAGGAATTACTGGGAAATCGCTGGATTGAGCTTGGAGGCACTAGTCTTGTGTGCCGGGAGATTCAAGTTACCTCTCCCAACACTTCGGTGAAGCAGCGAGCCTAGGCCTTTTGGAAGCGAAAGTTAGCTGCAGGCAGGAGGTAGGGTTACAGGCCATAAGCTCAACTCTCAGAAGTGTGTATGCATGGGAGGCAGATGTCTGCTACCCACTCGTACATGCGAGTGTGAACCTAGCTACACTCTGATGAAGAAGGACTTTGGAAATCGCTGTATTCAACTCAGATACACGTGGGTTCAGGCACAACGATTCCACATGCTTTTCTCACAACCTTTCCTTGCCACTAACTTGCGGACGTTAGCAGCTCCTTCTACAGTCAAGCAGGATGCGGGAGGGTTGTGCCCTGTCTTTAGCTCTCACAGGAAGCATGCCTTGAAGCCAGCTGTCAACTAGCTGCATACTTATGACAGGGTCAAGGTAGCAGTATTCTGAGACAGGAGGTTCCCAGATTACCAGTCTACTGCACCTGGAGATACCCTCCAGGTCTGCATTGTTAACTTGCGTCTCAGAAGCCTCTGGCAAACGTCTCTGGTGAAGACGTGCGAAACTCACTCTGCAGGCAGTGTGGAACTGTGAGGGACTGGGGGTCAGCTCAACTCTCAGAAGTAAGATGCTTTTGGACAAGGCGTTCACCTTCCTTCTCACTTATGGAACTTAGTATGTAGCACCAGTCTACCCCAGGAATAACTGGGATATTGCTCGATTGAGCTTGGAGGCACTCGTCTTGTGTGCCGGGAGATTCCAATTACCTCTCCCAACACTTGCGTCAAGCAGGGAGCCTAGGCCTTTTGGAAGCGAAAGGTAGCGGCAGGCAGGAGGTAGGGTTACAGGCCATAAGCTCAACTCTCAGAAGTGTGTACGCATGGGAGGCAGATGTCTGCTCCCCATTCTGACATGGGAGGTGGAACCTAGCTACACTCTGATTGAAGAAGGCCATTGAAAATCGCTGTATTCAACTCAGATATACAGGAGTTCTGGCCCAATGCTTACACATGCTTTTTCCACAACCTCTCTCAGCCACTAACATTAGGATGTTAGCAGCTACACCTACAGTCAGGCAGGATGCGTGAGGGTTCTGCCTTTTCCTCAGCACTCCCAGGAAAGCATGCCTAGAAGCCAGCTCTCAACAGGCAGCATTCTTATGGCATTGTGAAGGTAGCAGTTTTCTGAGTCAGGACGTTCCAAGATTACCACTCTACTGCACCTAGAGATACCCTCCAGGTCTGCATTGTTAACTTGCTTCTCAGAAGCCTCTGGCAAACGTCTCTGGTG